>NW_027176240.1:843298-878298 GCF_023055335.1 Clinocottus analis | reverse complement strand
GTGAACTAAAGTATTACACTTTCCTTAAAGGTGCATGGAAAATCATGTTAAGTATTTATTTAATGTGTAAGGTCATGAAAAACCTGGAAAAGTCATTTCACTACTTGTTTGCTCATCGAAATATGGTTAAAAGTCATAAAAATTTGGTTACAGGTCATAGAAATTTGGTTAAATGTCTTTGAAATTGGGTTACAAATGTTTTAAATTTGGTCAAAAGACATGGAAATTTGGTTACAAGTCTATGAAATTGGGTTAAAAGTAATACATTTTGTGAAAAGTAATGAAAAGTTGGTCAAAAGTCATGGAAATTTGGTTTACAAATTATGGAAAAGACATGGAAATTTGGGTAAACGTCTTTAAAATTGGGTTACAAGTCTTTGAAATTTGTTTAAAAAACATGTAAATTTGGTTAAAAGTCAAGGAAATTGGGTTTAAAGTCGTTGAAATTGGGTTTAAGTCATAGAAATGCATTGGTCAGAATGTGCATGAACCCTGAAAACGTCCTCGCCACTCGACGGCGCCAAAGTCCCAACAGGCTCTAACCGTGAACTCTAACGTCTTCCTTTGGTGTCCAGGTGGTGACGGTGCGGCCCGCTGGCGGCCATCATGGCGCGGCGGCGGCTGAAGCTGGTGGTGATGGTGATCGTGATGGTCAACTTCTTCCTCTTCATCATCATCTCCCGGCACAGCGGCCAGGACAAAGACGGCCGGCACAAGGTGCGCGTGCCCTCCAAGCCCTTCTGGGCCAAGCTGGCCCCGAGCCAGGCCTACTGCAACCGGCAGCAGCAGATCCTGGACCTGCAGAACAACCCCGTCCTGGCGGCTAACTACAGCGCCGCCGACCTGCCGGACTGGCTCAACGAGACCCGGCTGACCTCCGACCTCCCTTGCCGGCCCAACCTCCGGGTCACCACCCAGGTGAAGGACTACAACTCCCTGCCGGACCGCTTCAAGGACTTCCTGAGCTTCATGCACTGCCGGTCGTACCCGGTGACGGTGGACCAGCCGGACATCTGCCGGGAGCCGCCGTTCCTCCTCCTGGCCGTCAAGTCCCTGGCGCCGCACTTCGACCGCCGCCAGGCCATCCGGCAGTCCTGGGGCCGCGCCGGCGCCGTGGCCAACCGCACGGTGGTCACCGTCTTCCTCCTGGGCAACGCCACGGCCGGCGACCACCACCCGGACCTGTCGGGGATGCTGCGCTACGAGAGCGCCCGCCACGGGGACGTCATCCAGTGGGACTACAGGGACTCCTTCTTCAACCTCACCGTCAAGGAGGTGCTGTTCCTGGAGTGGATCCAGCGCCGCTGCGCCGGCGCCCGCTTCGTCTTCAAGGGCGACGACGACGTCTTCGTCAACACCTTCCGCATCCTGGACTTCCTCGGCGGGCTCTCGGGGCCCCAGGCCCGCGACCTGTTCGTGGGCGACGTGATCACCAACGCCGGGCCCCACCGGGACAAGAAGGTGAAGTACTTCATCCCGGAGAGCTTGTTCACGGGGACGTACCCGCCGTACGCCGGCGGCGGCGGGTACCTGTACTCCGGGGACATCGCGGCGCGGCTGCACAACGTGTCGCGCCGCGTGGCGCTCTACCCGATCGACGACGTGTACACGGGGATGTGCCTGCGGAAGCTGGGGCTGGCGCCCGAGAAGCACAAGGGCTTCAGGACCTTCAACATCGAGGAGAAGTACCGGTCCAACCCCTGCGCCTACAAGAGCCTGATGCTCGTGCACCCGCGCACGCCGCAGGAGATGATCCAGATCTGGGCGTGGCTCAGCAGCGCCGATCTGAAATGCCAGTGAGGCGCTTTTTTTTTACGGTCGCGTACGTGAAGCGTTGGCAGCTTTTTAAGTTCGAGACGTCGTTACAGCGGTTCGGATCGAGACCGCCCACAAAGTATTTTTCCGGCTCGCCGCCGGACGAGCTAACCTGCGCTTCACCGAGCTACGCCCCAAAGCGACCGTGTCTTTTCTCTGCGTGCACATATTTATATCGCGACTATTTATACGGCCTTCGTAATGCTTTAACACTGTCTATGAGTGTGTATGTGAGTGTGTGTGTGAGACAAAGCGTCTCAATGCTGTATTATGTTATTATTATGATTATTATTATAGAATAAAGACTTAGATCTGGGACGTGTCCATCGAGGAGAAGACGGGCGAGCTTCACACCAAACGCTTTGTTACTCGCCATCAATTTGAACCAAAAAACAATAACCACTAATTTCTAGTAATCCAAACCCATTTAATGGGATTTCAATTCAATAAACGAAAGAAAAAATAATGCAGAATTAAAGACATGATGATGCTAGATTCGGGGAAAAGTCTGAATCCGTCGATTCTCTCCGTGAGACGACGAGCGCGCGCATTTTTTTTTAAATCGCTTGTTTTCTGAATGGAGTTTGGTGTGAACGTGGCGGCGACCGTTGGAGATCCGGCCCGCGGCGCCGTCGCTTTATTCGCTTTTAAGGCGTTCCCGGTAAACCGGTCCCGGCTGAGAGTTGCTGGAGGCTCAGTTCCTGCTGCTACACTCCCCCCCCCCAAAAAAAGTATTTACCTGGGACTCAAACTAAACCGGTTTCTCCTCCACAAAGAGTTTCTGTGCACACTTTTGCCTTCAGGAAAAAAGCAAACTCTGTGCAGCTCAGCAGGTCTGAGCTGCACAGAGACGATCCAATGCTGTCTGACTCTGCTTCAGGTTCACACACACACACACACACACACACACACACACACACACACACACACACACACACACACACACACACACACATTCAGGGTGAAACCCTCGCTGTAGAAACGCTGTTGGACGATTTAAAACTGTTCTCGCTTCGTTTTTTTTTTTTTGCTTCATTCCAAAATGTTACGAGAGTGAAAATCATTTCTTGTCGTCTGTTGAAGCTTTAAGATGTTTCTTTATTTTTGTTTTTTTAAGGGTCTTCGTCGTGTTGAAGATCGCTGCTCTGCTCACTACTGTTTTACTTTGCATATGTATATGTGGCGTACTTTCCGCTGTGTGTGTGTGTGGTCAAATGAGAGTTTTCGTGTGTGTGTGTGTGTGTGTGTGTGTGTGTGTGTGTGTGATACAAGTCTCGGTGAAGGAGACGCCATTGAAAGGTCAGAGGAGTGTGTTACATGTGTGTTGTCTCCGTGTCCTTCGGGGTCTTCCATCTTTCAGTATTGACTCTCAGAGGAAGTCGTGTCGGACCCTGGAACCCGGGCGCGACGCTTTCCCGCTCCGGTGACGTCGCCTCGGTGACGTCACCTCGGTGAGCGCGCCCCCTGCTGGCTCCGGAGAGGGGGGGCGATCTGTTTAAGCGCGCGCGCGTTTTCCACCTCATTTCTATCACCTGCTCGCGTGAGAAGCGAAGAGACAATCACCACCAGTTCCTCCAGGTCCAGTCGTGAAGCGTCCTAACACTAAGCGAGGACACGAGGAGACGAGGACACGAGGAAGGAGGAGTCACGCTTCCCTCCTCGCTGTGGTTCACGTACAGATGAGTCTGTTCACGCTGCCTCGGTTTGCGGCTACTTGAATTATGTTTACATGCTTTTTAAAAAACACACAAAAGTAGTCACGTATTTTCAGCTATATATAAATAAATAAATGTCTTATCAGCTGTAAATTTTATTATTTCACTGCCTCACGTTTCTGTTCTCTCGCCTTTATTGAAATTTCAAACATTTATTTGTCACGTTTTATTCGTCACGTTCACGTTTTGCTTCACGTGTTCGGTTTTTTGTTTTGTTTTTTTTTTACATTTGGGTTGGACGGTCGGTTTTCCTCCGATGTTTCATCTTTTTAGTTTTTTCGAGGTGAGAACAGAAAACCGGCGGCTTTTTAATTTTAAAAAAAGTGCGTCACGTGACCGTCAACGAGCGTTTAATACGACTTCTGATCCTCTGCGAGAGAAAGGAAACTTAAATGTCCACTTTGTGGAAGCCTTCACCTGTCAGGCCTCTCAGGTGAGTGAAGGTGTGTCTGCAGTCCTCCACCAACATGTGCCTGTGAGCCTGAACCCTTCTGCTTCCTGTCCAGTGGGGTCGCTTCCTGTTTTTTTTTAAATGCCTTGAATGACTTGACTATGTCAATAAAGTTGTATTTTTGCTGTTTATTTTCTGTGTGTTTATATACTGTTCTGTTCATTATGCCTGGGACAGTATGCACACTGTTCTATGCATTTTTATTGTAATACGAATAAATTATGTGGAGCGTTGCGTTGATTTGTTCTTTTTTTTTGTGTGAAATGTGTTAAATGTTTTCTGTTATTTAAATATATATGTCAGACTTTTTTTGTTAGGCTGTTTATGATTAATGGATTAGTAAAAGAATATATATTTTGCTCATCAATTCTTTTTTTAAGTCAATTTTCTGATTCCAGCTTTTTAAATGACATTTTCTAAATATTATATGGACTAAACAATTAACTGATTAATCCGAAAATACTAACAAAAGTCAGAAAAAACAATTTCTGTAAAACTCAGCAGTGAATTGTTTGCATTGGCTCACTGTGGGTCGCGCAGTGGCGGCGCCTCACCAGCAGGGGGCAGCAGCCACCAACACTGATCACGAACCAGCGGTGAGAGGAGGAAAGAGGAAGCAGCGTGCAACATAAATACACCTTAATACACTGGTTTTGTCCCACAATGCAATGCACAAAAGGAAAAAAGCTCAAAACATATGTATATATTTTTTAATAAAACAAATTCATTTGATATAGTTAGTTTATATATATATATATTCTGGTTCATGTCAATGTGTTTTTTATTATTGTTTATTATTATTATTATTTTATTTAGTGTGCATCAATCACACGAACTGTAACTATCTTCACACCTTTCAGCCTTTCAGTGGGCTCTTATTTTGAAAGGGAGGCGCTGCAACCGGCTCCATGTTTAGTTTCTGTCAGAATATTCTGCATGTGGTCGCTTTGGAGACGGAAATGAAAAAGTTCTGAGCCCAAAAATAAATGAGAAAAGTTTAGACATGAAGACACAAAACAACACACACTCTGTCCTCGCTCTGGGGTTTCCTGCCCACTTCTTCAGGGGCAGGAGGGCCCTGACACACTGATGACGGCTTTAGGGAAGATCAATGTGTGTGTTTGTTTTCAGCACCTGAATCACATGCAGATGCACACGCACACTTTCATACACACACACACACACACACACACACACACACACACACACACACACACACGTACACATGTTCCTACGAACAAACATGGAGGAAAGGTTTTAAAGTGTGATTATGTTTCCCAGTGGAGGAAACAGCTGGATGGAGGGATGAGTCACTCCTCTTTCCACCTGAACCCACAGAGACGCAGGAAACCTCTTCTCTCTCTTCTTCTCTCACTTCTCTCTCTTCTCTCTCTTCTTCTCTCACTTCTCTCTTCTTCTCTCACTTCTCTCACTTCTCTCTCTTCTTCTCTCTCTTCTTCTCTCACTTCTCTCTCTTCTTCTCTCTTCTTCTCTCACTTCTCTCTCTTCTTCTCTCACTTGTCTCTCTTCTTCTCTCACTTCTCTCTTCTTCTCTCACTTCTCTCTCTTCTTCTCTCACTTCTCTCTCTCTTCTCTCTCTTCTCTCTCTTCTTCTCTCTCTTCTCTCTCTTCTTCTCTCTCTTCTTCTCTCACTTGTCTCTCTTCTTCTCTCACTTCTCTCTTCTTCTCTCACTTCTCTCTCTTCTTCTCTCTCTTCTCTCTCTTCTCTCTCTCTTCTCTTGCTTCTTCTCCATCTCCTTCTTTCTTTCTAGGATTTCATTCACGTTTCTATCTTTTTCTCTTCTTGTATTACGTTCGTTCTTTTTCTGGGAACCGAAGGAAAACTGTGATCGCGGTGATTCAGGTGAGACATCAAAGAGGTCGTGACCTTTACAGTTGAAAGAGGTGCATCATGGGAAGGTCATGAGACCAAGGCCCCGCCCACTTGACTGCAGAGGAAATTTTTTTAAATACAAAAAACTTTTGCCTTTTTTTTTTAATTTTTTTTTTTTAGTCAAAACAAAAAAAAGTCAAAATTCTGAATAACAAAAAAAAAAATTGGGGGGACTGTTTTTTAAAAAAAAAAAAAAAAAAAATTTTCAATAAAAACAAAGTCAAAACAAAAAAAATCCTAATTATGAACAACGAAAAAAAAGGAGGAGAGAGGAAGCAGGAGAGAGGAAGCAGGAGAGAGGAAGCAGGAGAGAGGAAGCAGGAGAGAGGAAGGAGGAGACAAGAGTCTCTGTCAGCGGTTCCTCCGTGATGAACATCTGCTTCCACTGAGCGAGAGAAAGATCTTCAGCTCTGCTGTTTGCTTTGGTGAGGAGGAGCAGAGGAGGAAGAGCTGCAGAGAGGATGAAGAGCTGCAGAGAGGATGAAGAGCTGCAGAGAGGAAGAAGAGCTGCAGAGAGGAGGAAGAGCTGCAGAGAGGATGAAGAGCTGCAGAGAGGAGGAAGAGCTGCAGAGAGGAGGAAGAGCTGCAGAGAGGATGAAGAGCTGCAGAGAGGATGAAGAGCTGCAGAGAGGAAGAAGAGCTGCAGAGAGGAGGAAGAGCTGCAGAGAGGAAGAAGAGCTGCAGAGAGGAAGAAGAGCTGCAGAGAGGAAGAAGAGCTGCAGAGAGGATGAAGAGCTGCAGAGAGGATGAAGAGCTGCAGAGAGGAGGAAGAGCTGCAGAGAGGAGGAAGAGCTGCAGAGAGGATGAAGACCTGCAGAGAGGAGGAAGAGCTGCAGAGAGGAAGAAGAGCTGCAGAGGATGAGGAAGAGCTGCAGAGAAGATGAAGAGCTGCAGAGAGGAAGAAGAGCTGCAGAGAGGATGAAGAGTTGCAGAGAGGAAGAAGAGCTGCAGAGAGGAGGAAGAGCTGCAGAGGATGAGGAAGAGAGAGAGGCAGAAATAAACAAGCTCCCTTCAAAAGGAGGACTGAATGAATCTGGATTCAGCAGAAGATGAAGGTGTGAAGAGGAGAGCTGGTGGAGCTGAGCGATGAAGATGAAGAGAAGACGATGTTGAGGAGAATAAAAAGATGTTCAGGATTTTGACTTTTTTTTGTTTTGACTTTTTTGTGAACTTTTTTTGTTATCATAATTATGAATAATCTTTTGTTGAATGTTTTTTATTTTTGCCTCTTTTTTTTTTTTTTTTTTGTGGACATTTCTTTTGGGTCATAATTAGGATTTTGGGGGTTTTGCCTTTTTTTTGTTACAACAAAAAAAGTTCCAAAAAAAAATAAAAAAAATTTTGTTGTTAAGAATTTTGCCTTTTTTTTTGTTTTGACTTTTTTTTTTGTGGAATTTTTGTTGTTGTTGTCATAATTAAAAAAACATTTTGACACGCGCACACACACACACACACACACACACACACACACACACACACACACACACACACACACACACACACGCGCAGTGTGAAAGTCCTGCGTCCTCGTGGTGAACTTCCTGTCCTCTGTGACTCGGAGGCCGCTCGGTCTTAATGTTGTGTAAACTGTTTTAAATGAACTTAAGAGGGGAACAAATTGAATCACTGTGATGTCGTTACCAGGAGGCCTGTGTGTGTGTGTGTGTGTTGCTGCCTGTAATTGTGTTGGTGTTGTTGCTTCAAACGCTCCGTTCAGTGAGTCGAGCTCTGAGTGCTGCTCTGACGCTCTGGAGGAGTGAAAGAGTTTAGAAACCTCTGAGCTTCTTCCCTGTGAGCCGCTGACCCCGTGACCTCGGCCTGATCATCGTGTCATTAAACCTGCAGCCGTGAGCGAGCCGGCACGACGCCACCAGGAACATTCAGCTGCTCTTCCTCTCCGGAGTCACGGTTTCATATTTAACATGTTTTTATGCTCCTTTCATCGTTCTCCGCTTTTATTTTGAAGGACGTTTAACGAGCGCTGACTCTCTTTCTCCTGGTCCAGTGTCTCAGGAACAGAGACTCCATGTGCTTTTAATGTCTCCATTTCCTCAATAAAAAGCTGTTCCTCTGTTTTAAAGATGACCTCATGGGCTCCATATTTGTTGCGTTCTCCTTTTCCCTTCTTCCTTTTTTAAACGTCTCTTTTTCTTCTTTTCTGCTGTCGGTAAATTCTCGGTGGAAACACTGAAGAGTCTGTTCAGCCGTCGATGTGTTTGGACAGCAGAGAGCAGAAACTCATAATAATAAACTCTGTGTGTGTGTGTGTGTGTGTGTGTGTGTGTGTGTGTGTGTTTCACGAGCTGCTTAAATCAGCCGTGACTTCGTAAAGTTTGTTTTATCCTCATCGGTCCTCGGCTGCTGAGTCGTCACATCTTGAAGCGGCTCGGTATTCAAAAACATTGTCTCCGCTTCAAGATTCTAGATTTGGAGTTTCCTGCTTTTGTTTGTCTTCCAAGAGTCTGAAATGATTCACATCTGCTGGGTTTGGACCAGAAAGAGAATCAAACAAACGTCACTTTGAGTTTTAAACCCGATGAAAACTCTGGAACCAGTTTCAGACCTCTTTTTCCTCTGTTTGAGTTGTTGCAGGAACTCCAAATTAATTCCAATACTTGTGTTTATTGTATGTATTTGTTCAGCAAAGTCTTGGGAAAAAATGTATATTTGCAAAAAAAAGATATTTTGATAATAACTATGAACATCCAGCATGATATGAGCCAGATTCCCCCATAAAGCCTCCTGGAGCGTCAATAAGACACCTTTTTGGAAAGATTAGGACCTAAAGAATCAGAATCTGCAACAAAAATCACAATAAAGCAAAGTCTTGGTCTGTTAGGAAGGAGTTTCAGTCAAAAAACTGTGTCGTTTGGTTCAAAATTAGAAAAATTACTAATTTTAGGCCAAAAGATTGTCTGAATGGGGCATGCTGGGACTTAAAATGGGAGCGAAAGGATTTTCATGCACAGTTTCCAAAAGGTTAAGAGCTAAAAATGCACTTTTCTGTATTTTCCAACATCTTACAGATCAAACGGTTCATAGAATAAACTGCACGTTTGTTCAATATCACATTTTGTGTCTCTTTGTAGTTGTTTTGTGTTACTTTGTTGTTGTTTTTCAAGCCAAACCATCGTTTCCTTTTTAATTTATACATTACAACAATATATTTTCTTGAAATCAATAAATTGTTTGATGTCAGAAAACAGAGAAAAGTGCATTAAAACTCAAAGTGTAAAAAACACCGTCACCTGCTGAGAACTCACATTTTTTGTAGACTCACAACACAAAATGTGTCGACGGATCTTCACCAGTTCCAGTTTTTGAAGATGAAAAAAACCCTGCAGGTCACTCAAATCATCCGGATCCGCTGCTCTCAGCAGACGATGGGATTTCTAAACCGTGACAGCTTTCTGGGGTAAACATTTATTTTGTAATCATTGTGCAGCAAAAAAAATGAAATAAAAAGCGTCCGCTGACACGTCTGCAGCTCTGCAGTCAGCACAAAGTACAGAGGAGGCGACGCGTCGGCGCCGCTATCAGCAGCCGGCAGGGCGGCGAGGAGTCAGCGGCGTGTTCCTCCAGAAGCCATGCCTCAAAAGGACACACACACACACACACACACACACACCCCTCCCCCTGGGCTGGAATGAGGGTTCATGTCTCACCGCCTGCATCTGATAAACCAGTAAAATGTTGTATTTTTCCTCCCTCAGCAGAGGCCCAACAGATTCATTAACTCCTCATTTCAGAGCGGCCCGAGGGGCTCCGACCACCGACCACCAACCTCCAGGACTCCGGCGTGGCGTCGGCTCAACATTCAAACAAAAATGGCGGAAACCAACCCTCCGATCCAATGCATTCTGGGTGTTTGTTAGTGGGGATCTCTGTGGTTTCTGCTGCTCATCTGAGCTATCGATCGGTCGATCGATCGACTAATCATTGCGTCTCCAACTGGACTCAACTGGAACAGATCATAAGAGAGCGACATGGCGTGTTCGTGTCTGAAGGAGGAAATAAAGCTGAGAATATATTCACTCAGTGAAATATGGAACCAGATATAAATGAGATCCACGTGTCACAGTCTTAACCGGAGCGCTCGCCGCTCCACGAGCAGCAGGACGAGTCGAGAACATGCGATGGGTCGTGTTCCTGTTCAGGAGGTTGCTCTGCTGATGACGGAGCATGTGACCTTCTGGACTACACACACACACACACACACACACACGCACACACACACACGCACACACACACACACACACACAGACACACACACACACACACACACACACACACACACACACACACACACACACACAGACACACATACATGGGGTTGAGTTCATGCTACATTTATGTTATTGTCAACAAATCCCATAACTCAGATCAACACCCACAAAGCGTTAGAAGAGGTCAGTTTGTCGTATTTAAAGGGATTTATTGACATAAAATGTAATATTTATCTTTTCATTGGTGTATAAATCAGCTGAAAGACATTTGCGTCTTTGAAGACGCAAATGTCTTTACGGGAAAAAAAAGCTAAAATAAAACCTAAAAAGCCAAAGAAAAGCCCCAAAAAAGCAAAGAGAAGCAGAAAAATCCCAAAGAAATGACAAAATAAAACCTAAAAAGCTTAAATAGCTCCCAATAAGCAAAAATCCACCAAAATAAGCCTCTAAAAATCCAAAAAAAATCCCCAAAAATCCAAGAAATCCAAAAAAAATCCAAATAAAATCCAAAAAAAAAAAAAAAATCCATAAAAATTCAGAAAAAGAAAACAAATCCAGTAAAAGTGTAAAAGTGTCCCACAGCGTCAGGAGTGCGTCCATCACGGCTCTCAGTGTTGGAGCTCTCGGCTCTGGATCACGACCTGAGCAGTCGGCGGTGATACTTTGAGCTGTCTGCGCTCCACTGGAGCTCTTCAGGCCTCGGCTTTGTATCTGAAGGACTCTGCTTTGTTCTCTCTTCAAGTGGCACCAACGACACCGAGTCCTGCACACCGAGTCCTGCACACCGAGTCCTGCACACCGAGTCCTGCACACCGAGTCCTGCACACCGAGTCCTGCACACCGAGTCTTTCACCCGTCTGCTGGACACGAGCCTTCAAAATGTTGCTGGAACAGGAAACACACGTTTACTGTTGGGATATTTAATGCGCATTTAGTGCAGAACTTAAAAATAAAGACGCCATCTTGAACCGATTCTTCGTCGCGATGCCTTTAAAGAACTAGTTCTGCTTCCACAAAGAACCTTTTGTAGACGGAGGTTCTTTAAAGAACCCACAAAGGTGCCTCAAAGAACCTTTAAACTGTTATTTATGGCCACAAATGGTTCAATAAAGAACCTTTTTAAAGGTTTTTCAGCTGAAAATAGATCTTTCAAGGAATAAATGATTATTTGAGCATATATATATATATATATATATATATATATATATATATATATATATATATATATATACGTACGCGTGGATTCATCATTCTTGCTGTGACAGCATCATGGAAGCAGAAGACATGTTGTCCAATCAGAGTTAACCTCCATTGTGTTTGTGTAGCGCTGAGAGGATGAGCATCACGGCCGTGATGGAGGGGATGATGATGATGATGATGATGATCTTCCTCCAGCAGATGAGCCGTTAAAGCAGCGTGAAGGTGGAGAGATGATCATCATCATTTGGCCAACGGGGGATGCGTTTGATGGTTTCTTTGTTTGCGGGGAAACAACAGAGGGTGGAGGAGGTGTGTGTGAAGCGTTCAGGGCTCCACTTGACCTTCTCGCTCGGCCGTCCTCTCTCTCTAACACACTCTTTCTTTCACACACCGGCGGCCGTCCTCCTCCATGAAAAGAGGCCTCGCCCGACAGACAAAGCGGGTCGTTTGTCACATCAAAGCATTCCTGGACGCGTGGGAGGGGAGGCTCCTGTAATCTGTGGAGAGGAGAATGGAGCGGGCCACGCGGAGCAGCGGGGTCCGGATCAGCGGGGCCCCCTGCTGGCAGACCGGCTCTGACCCCCCCAGAAAACACAATGTCCTCAGTTAACACAAACTCATCTGGATGGAAGCTGAGCTGAAATGCTGCTTTGTGTTGTGACAGTTTGAGCCCCAAAACACAACACATATGCAAGGGTTCAAGGTTTTCAAGGGAGTTTGAGGGTTTTCAATGGGTTATAAGGTTTTTCAAGGGTTTTAAAGGGTTTTCAATGTTTGAAATGGGATTTTTTTGAGGGTTTTCAATGGGTTAAAAGGGGGTTTAAGGGTGTTCAATGGTTTTAATGAGTTTTAAAAGGCTTTCAAGGGTTTTCAATGATTTGTACAGCTTTTCAAGGGTTTTTAAGTTTTTAAAAAAAAACAGTTGTTTAAAGTTTTTTTTAAGGGTTTTCACAGGTTTTTACAGGTTTTCAAGGGTCTTCTACTCATCCATTAGTCTTCTAAGGCGATGATCAAACACAATGTACCATCAGAACACTGATAGCTGCTGGAAATGGGCCTTGATACACATCTGTAGATATTTAATGAAGAACCAGATGTTTCCACCTAGTTTTTTTACCACATTAACAATGTAGAGAGTGTATTTATGATTAATTTCATGTTATCTTCATTGAAAAGAATCTGTGCTTTGAAAAATAAGGACATTTCTAAGTGACCCCAAACTTTTGAACGGTAGTGTATAATTTATCTTTGTCTACAAAACTGTTTTAAGAGTTCTCATGTTGTAAAGATCGTGGATATCGTGATCAGAAATGTTGTTTATTTGTGAACAAATGTAATTTGGAAATCTTTAGTGTTTCATGAACAGCGTTTCAAACTATAACAAAAAAAATCTCTATATTTTTTTCTGGGATTTTCTAAACCGAACAAAATGAAACCATAGAGCAGCATTATTAATTTTTCAGCTCCAGATTTTGTCAATTTTATTGAGTTTTATATCGTGGTTTCCCTGAAAGAGCAGAAATCTATCAATATTGCTCAATAGAAGCTGTATACTCCTGCCAGCCCCTTATAACAAACAACAACAACAACAACAGATACTCCATCTCTGCTGCAGCTTATGACCCCGAGCAACATATAAAAGGATAAAATATCAATTTCCTGTTATTACATCAGTTTTTTTTCCTCTCTCCCGAGATTAGATTAATCGGATTGATATTGAATCTGACTCTTGTTGTCTCTCCTTCAGTGCTGCATTTACTAGCCATGTGGTTACAGCCATGGAGGGGGAAGTGTGTGTCTGTGTGTAGGACGGGGTATAGATTTCTGATGGATGGTCGGTGTGTTATTTCCTCTCAACATGTGACAAAGCCCCCCTTCCTATGCAGGGGTACAAGGTTAACACTCACTTATTAATGTGACAGGACCAGGAAGTGGAAGTCTCATCCTCATTAGCACTAAACTGAGAGGCGGAGCTTTAGTTTCCTGTATGAACTAAATGTGTTGTTTTCAAGCAAAACTATTTTCAAATGATAAAAGTCAGCATTTTGCTGTTATTTATAGTTGACTTTATCCCCAAGCATTTTTTTAAAAGAAAAACACCAAAGCCAGTGAACTTTTTTTATTTTTTTATCTACACTCACAGTGAGGGATTAAATGTCTTTGAAGGATTTGGGATTGGACCAGTGTGATAACAAAAGCTCAGAAATGCCTCATGAACCGGTAAACAATCCGTAAACGGCACAAGAATCCCACCAATGGCTGACGACCGAGGGGGCGTTCCCTCAGCACGTCAATCATCCAGGCGGCAGGCGAAAACGATGGAGAGGCGAAGCCGCGTCGATCTCGACGCTAGAACGTATAACAAGACCGGACGTTCATGGATTGGCCTTCAAAATAAAACAGAAACTTTCCCCCGCTAGAGTAAGGGCTCACGCTTGTGTGTTGAATCAGTCATTTTACATAAGATTACAGAACACAATTTACTAACTTTGTATTGATGATAAAATAACACCTCACGTTGCTACTTGGTAATACCGCTTTGTCAGAAATTGTTTTATTTTGAAAATCCCAAACGGAAGATAGTTAATTTCAGCTAACTTTCCGCTCCCCAGAGAGGACCGGAGCGGCCAAACTATCAGTTAACAGTTGGGACTACTTTACTGCTTTTTTTAACGGGACAATCTCACATAAATATCGGTTATGACGCGGCGCTGAGTCCCCCCGGCGCTCGCGCTTCGCCCGCCCCCCGCGGAGTGAAATGTGTCAATTGGCGAGCAACGGTTTCCGCTCGCGCGGTGTGTGTGTGTTAGTGACGGCTAACCGTCGTCCGCGAGCGGGCTAGCTAGCTGTGTGTCTCCCTCTTTCCTTCTCTCTCTCTCTGTGGCGCAAAAGAAAATTGGCGATAATTTAGCGGATTTATTCGTCGACAGTTGAGGCCCCACGTGCCCAGGGATAACGCTTCGGACGTCGCGGTGAGGTGAGTGTCACGACGGGCACGGGGTAAACCCAGAATCACGCGCAGCGGCGGAGTCTACTCCCTGGATTCACATATACACTCACACACACATTCCACCAAATATTTACAAACATATGTATTTCACTCTTTAGTTTCAGTTGGGTTGTACCGCTTTTTGTGTGTGTGTGTGTGTGTGTGTGTACGTTGGGTGGTGTCACGTGACTTATTGTGACGTGACGTCATCGCTTGGACGACTTTTCGTCTCAATGCACGCGTACCTTATTTTATGTTTTAAAAAAAATGTATCAAACATCCCAAGTTTAGCTTGCGGCGCTCCAGGAATTAGCCGCAACCCATCCCCATCCACACATGTGTGCGTTGCTGGAAGGAGGAGAAGTGTTGCGGGAATTCCTCCACACCTGAACTAAAGAGATAAACGTGTGTGTGTTTTAACATCTTGCACTAGAAGCATCTCTGCAGTTTTGCGTACTTGACTGTGTCTTTTTCCCTTTTGTGTTTTGCAGGAGAAGCATCATCAGATGGAGATATTATATTCATACCAAGTGGATTACTAACCGTGCCTTTCAAGAAAACATGTCACACCTCCACTGCTGCGGAGATTCCACGTGCTCACATTTGGATTTATCCAGCAGTTTTTAAAGACCAGCAGCCACAACTTGGATGTGCAAATCTTCTCATATTTTCCTTTTTCCCTTCCCCAATGTGCTTCCGGGTGAAACAATAATTATGTGTCAGCACTGGTCGGATGTGCTCCGGTTCCTATAAACGCTAAGCGGGGTGGTGAATTTGTGCAAAAAGGAAAAGCCCCAAAGAAGGAAGTCCAGGACGGGATAGGTAACGTGGGACTCTACCCCGCTCCCCCAAAAGAAACATGGCCTCGGTGTGGAAGAGACTGCAACGTGTGGGGAAGCATGCGTCTAAATTCCAGTTCGTGGCTTCCTATCAGGAGCTGATGGTGGAATGCACGAAGAAATGGTGAGTTGTTTTTTTTTGGTTCGGGGGGGATCACACTCAGGCACAGAGGTGTCATTTAAGCCTCATAAGAAAGTGTGTGTGTGTGTGTGTGTGTGTGTGTGTGTGTGTGTGTGTGTGTGTGTGCGCAGGAATGCAGAGCGCGTTCTTGGTGGCCATAATTCTCTCTCACACACACACTCTCAGTCTCCTTGGTGTGCAGGCATGTCTACATGCTGGGAGGGGCCCGGCTTCCTTGTAAAATTGCTATGTGTTTTTTTTTTCCTCTCTCTCTTCTCATGCACCGATGTAGAATTTGTTTGGTTTGAGTCACCCCAAAAACAAAAAAAGAGGAGGATGGTAGGGCAGAAAGATTTCCCTTCCTTTTTTAAAAGCTGGGTTCAAGCTTTCCTGAAAATGTCCTTGTGCAAACCACTAAACGCCGACCAGCTCTAGGGATGCCGCTGCCGGGAATCTGAGCTTGACTTCTGATCCCAGTGGAAGTAGAGACGCAGAGAGAAAGACTGTTGTTCTTAACGGATGATGTCTAGAACATTACAGGAGCTTAGCTGTCATTCTGTTCAATACGACCCTATGAAAAGTCACTCTTGTCAGCTTCATTGTAGCGCAGTTCTCTCTCTATCCTCCACAAAAAACAAGTATTTGCAAAAGTCAATAATCGTACGCGTCTGTGTTTCCCACAGGATTCTGTGAGACTTATGTGGACCTTCCCCGGACTCTCTAGAGGGGCATTTTAAAGTTAAACGCATCAATCTGCTGCTCTTTGAGAGCTTAATTAAGGGGTTAAATATATAAAGAACCATGTGCTCTTGGAGAGGTCGCATGATGACACTGAGCTGCCGCTCCCTGACTTGCCAAATCGCTGTATGGACCCCACCCTTTTTTTAAGTGTAAAAATAGATTTTTTTCATTATGAAACTGAGTGGTCAAATGAGACCGTGTGGCAAGTATTTCATGGGAAACATTGAAGATAATGTGATGTCAGCACACTGACATAATCTCTTGTCCTACGGCTTCAATGCTAAAAGTACAACTCAAAGATGTACTTGTTGTAAAAGAATGAATATGCACTGCGTTTCGGGAGACATAAGTGGACGTACGCCACGCCGCAGTCTGCAGGTCATGTGTCCCGTTAACGAGTGGAGAGCAGAGACTTGTAAAGCAGAGCTTGTAGCCTGCAGACGTGGACATCTCAAGCGGTGTGCCGTAGGCGTGACTAACGCAGCCCCACGGAGCTCAGACCCCGGACAGATGTTAACGTGTCGGAGAAAGGAATGAGAAAAATGTACATCTCTTCCCCAGAGCGGAGGGGTGGGTGGGCTCAGCGCACGGTCGGAAATATGCTTTGTTTTTTCGCAATCTGGGCAGACCTTTCATGCTGTTTCAAAGGAAGAAATCTGTATTTGTTGTTTTCGTAATTAAGCTCTCGTCTACAGCTGTGTGATAAAGACAGACGATCTAAACGGAGCAGGCCTCAGTTTTTGTTTGTCAAGTAAAAAGTCATTTCAGTTGCCCATTGACTGTGTGTGTGATGTTACCACTCTGCTTGAATCTCAGCTTCACAGCATAAACATGTAGTTGAACAACCTCCGACACAAGCGGTGTCTTCCTTCACCGCCTCAGGGTCTCTGTTCTTCTTCTTCTATGGTGTTTATGTGTGCACGTCTGACGCATAGTGTGTGTGCTTTCTGCCTTCCTTGGACTTCATCAGTACGGTATGTTATTGTTGCAGTGGAAACTTTCCATCTACGCAGACTGGAAACAGTCCCCAGAAGCTCAACTGGATCTCAAAGTCCTGAAGCCTTTCTTCTTCATTTCTGGTCTCAGTTGCAGAAAGAGCAAACTTACTGCACGTGTGTGCTTGTACATATGAATGCGGGCGCTTTGAATGTACGTTTTTAAAGCTTTTTTTTGCACACTTGGCTGACACTTAAAGGCTCAGTAGGATAATCTCTGAAGTCTAGATAATATAGGTCGCTTCAAACAATCGGTAGGTAAGAAGTTCATGAGTCTGTCTTGCTGTGTGTGTGGTTCCCAGTAAGTACTCGCTCAGAAGTAGTTCACACGATGGGGTTTCTCACCACGTCGTGAATTAAACAGCTGCACCTGAAGGTGGGGTGAAAAGTTAGGCCATCATTTAGAAAGAGGTGTTAAGCAAAATCATTCAAATATGGGGGTTAAATGTGCAGAAAGTCTCCGGGAGGTTAGCTGTGATAAGTCACTGGACTCCTCATGTGGATCTGGGGTGGAGTGTGTTTGCATAAGCTTTAATACATGTTTTGGTGCTTAAATCTTCCTAAATAGTCTCTGGTTAGCGTAGCCTCTCGAGACAGAACTTGACTCCAGATGGGACCCAACATTGTTTTACATCTTAAAGCGGTAAAGATGAGTTTAAGAGCATTGACCTGCCGGGTTACATGGTGCATGATAATTGATTTGGTTCTCTGTGCAAAACCCCCGATAGCACAATGTGCCTTTTTAAAGAGGAGACAGCAGGCTGGAGCATCTGGGAATATCACTTGCAGATGGAAGATGATGGAAACGTAAGAGCCCTGGATCAATGCTAAAAGCCTGTTGCTGCCTTATCAGTGACGAGGTGAGCTTGTTGAGTTAGTGACGCTGTCTGTGACCGAGAGTTTTCTGTCTACTTGCAAATCAATGATTTCACCTCTTTCAGAGCGGTTTCAGTTTGTTTTATCCCAACTTTTTCTTTCTCTACAAGCTTAAGATCTTTTTTTATTTTCATCCCTGCGATGGAAGGGAAGTAATGGCAAAGCAGCAGCGTAGGATTGAGGGTGTCCTATCCTACATCTTTGTGTGTGTGTGTGTGTGTGTGTGTGTGTGTGTGTGTGTGTGTGTGTGTGTGTGTGTGTGTGTGTGTGTGTGTGTGTAAAAACATGTCCGTGAGGTCATTTCTGTTCTCTTTCTGTTGCCCTAGTTGCTGTAGCTGAGTCCTGTGTTGAGCAGAGAGGGTTAGCATTCCACACACACACAGTTCAAGTCTGCAGAATCAATTCAGACCAAACCATTAAAACATTAATGAGTTTCAGTGTTTGTGTTTGCCGGTGAAATGAAGCAGCACAGCTGAAACCTGATGCATGAAACAGGATTTTTTTTTTTTGTTTTGTCCGTTGCAGATGATTATGATCAATCAGGTCAGGGGGAGAAAGCAATTGCCCCCCTTTTAGCACATGAGTAGCAATCTTTTAAATCTATATTATGACCTCTATAGAACTGGATAAACTCAAATGTGGTCCGTCCATCGCAAGGCAGCGAGCTCGCGTATCAAAACTCAAATCAATCTGTCAAACTCTGCAGCGCTGATCAATAAGTAAATCGATATTCTCTTACTTTATGGCCGATTCATCGTCTCCAAGGGTTTTCAGAAACACATTTTGATGTACTGGTCCGCTGTAAAATGAGAATGTTTGTGACCTGGATGCCATGTTGAAAACACGCTCGTCAGAACTAAGCCACGCCCACCTTCCATTCTGGCGCATCTCTACTGTTTCACAGCCGTATTTCACCGTCTTTGTGATCGTACACTCTGTTTAATTGACTTTGCGGCCTCATTTCGACTTGTCTGCTTGCTTATTTCTCTGATGTTTGCTTATCTGTCGTTCTTTTCCTCTCTGATCGACTCATTCACTATCGCTGTAGACAATCAGACATTTATTAACACGCAATCAACGAGAGGATGACAGGAAAGTTCAGATTACAAATAACTAATTTGAATAGACGAGTCATAATGTGGATTTAATCTGTTGTAATGGAATATTTCCCGCGATTATAGGCTTTGCTTTGAAGGCCCTACGTATGAGATTAATGACCTCATGCCGCTTTGTTTATCTCATCCGATGCCACCACATGAGGGTCATCGGGTGCACAAAGAAATAGCTGAGCAAATATCCTGCTTGTCTTCATGTTTATTAAGTCGGTTTCAACGTGGGCTACACACACAGTTGTCCAGGCTCACAGAAACTAATGTTTTATTAAGGCTTAAGCAAATATTGTATTATATAAATGTGACATATATATGGTCTGCTCCCTGCTTCAGTGGTTTAATATCTGACTCCTGCTGCTGTTAAGCAGTCGTCTCCAAAGTGGCCAAATCATCATGCCGGCTCTTGAACGCACCGCACGGTTTGTGGTATTTGATCAGATTAAGTGGGGCATGTGCACAGCGTGCAGTTCTGTCTTCTTCTTGTGGCCAATCAATGTCAAAACTCCACACCTGGTCTGAAAACGACCGGCCGTGTTTGTTACGCAAGGAGCAAAGTTCATTAGTCATTCAGAAGTTTACATGCTAGTTGTCAGGGGAGGGAAGGAGCGCTGGTTTTAACAACTGCAGGTTGTTGGATCATGCACTCAGAAAGGATTGTTATCCTGTGTGAAACCTTTTCTGTTCTCGGCCCGGTTCACTTCTTTCTTGATGTCTAGAAATATAAGCTTGTAGCCAGAGAGTTGTTGGTTCAAACCCTCAATAGTCGCAGCAAGTGAGGCCCACTTCTCTGTTCCTGAGCTACTGTCATCAGGGTGCAACCCCCACAGCGAGAGGTGTGAACTTAAAGCATGAATGCTCTTAGTATCCCCCCTCCTCGCCCCCCCGAGGCAGGCGCTTCAGAACAAGAATGTGTTGCTCGTCGACCGGTCTGATGAAATATAGTTCGAAAACATCGCTGAGTGTCATCACCAGCTGAAAAAAAACACGTGTCGACACGTGCAGCGAGGACACGAGAGTAGCGCGCCGGAGACGGCACAGAGGCGCTATTGATTACATGGTAATTCTATCGGCTGCAGCCGAGCGTGGCTAATCAAGACCGCTTCCCCTCAATACTGCATGACGGGACGGGGGTGCTGGACCTCTTCGTATCAATCAAGGCCTGAGCAGGACCTCTGGAGAGAGAGAGAGAGAGACGCACACTAGTTATTGCATAGGGATTTAATAACCCTTAACACACTCTCATGCAGATCTACACTTCTCTGCAAGGTGTCGGAAAAGCAATAATGCTTTCATTCTCTTTGTGAGTCGAATTTATAGGAATTTCCCACTCCTGATACAAATGTCCTTCTCGATTTTATGAACTGTACAGTTATTTGTAGATGCTGAACGTTATGTTTTAGTGTCCGGTGATAAAACGCCTGGTTAGCTCTCGTTCTTCTGAGGCAAACAGTTAAATTAGCAAAATAAAGGACACGCAAAGTTAAAGATAACACCTACATTCAGCCAATAGAACATATATTCATCCGGTTGCACAACTCCATTACGTTTACTTCAACCGGCACGATCCCATCAATGTGTCTCATGAGCTCAACTGTTGCTTAGCGTATCATAAAACAACAGCAGAGACCGGTACATTCCTCGAGCGCCGAGCTGTCAGTTGAGTAACGTTTCAGTGGAAGTGACCGGCGCGTGTCAGGCTGCGACATGTTGTCTTTCCGTGGGAACATGTGTGCTTTTTTTTTTTTTTTTTTTTTTTTCCGTGGCAGGCGTCCACGGCGTCTCTCTGCCAGAGAAAACGCTCTTTTCCTGCCAACTGGGTCCGACGCGGCGCTCCGTTCTGCTCGCGTTCAAAGGGCCTCGACTCGATCCGGAGTGCGAGTTTGGCACCGGGCGGCGCTTTCGCTGCCAGCTCGGAGCGCACGCCGCAGTTGTTTCTGTTTTTTTTTCGGATGAAACCACACCATTTTTGGGGGGTTCATCGTTGGCTTTTGAGGGATCTGGAGGAAAATAATAGCGTAATTGTTTACAGCTTCTTTTTTTGGGGAAGGGAGGAGGGGTTTCTCAAAGCGTTTCAGTGGTTTGTCTTTGTGTTTGCTCGTGTTTTTTGGGTGCTGGGAAAAAGCCAAAACGCACATGTGTTTTCATAGTTGACACATGAGTTGCTTTAAACTGTGTGCCTGCTCATCACTTCCTTAATTAGAGCATTCGCAGCTAATTTAACTCTCGCAGCTCCTGATTTGATTCTGTTTTTGTGCCCCGAGCCGACTGCTCTCATCTCAAGAAGCTCTCTCGCATCAGCGATGCTTCTCTTCGTCTTTCTTCGTACCACTCTTATCTCCCCTCCCTTTCTTTCTTTATTACTGGATCTCTCTCTCTTCTCTACTCCTCCCCCCTCTCACCGCTTTCTCTCTTTCCAAATGTCACTTTAACTGCTTTGCGGCAGAATCCGCCCAAATGTAGTTGTTCTACGCTGCAATTACGGATACTAATGGGCACACACACACACACACACACACACACACACACACACACACACACACACACACACACACACACACACACACACACACACACTCACACACACCAAGAGGCATGACACATTGCAGGGTTGTGAAGAAGTCAATGGGGTGTTAAATGTGATAAAAACTGTGCTGGTGTGTCTGTCTCTACTGCTGTCAGGCAGAGAAACACATGGCCCTGGAGACTGCTCATCATTTATCAGCCTGCAGAGCGGTTGCCGCAGCATCTGCAGGCTGATAAATGTGTTCAGTGTGTGTGTGCGCGTGTGTGTGTCAGGATGGCAAAACGAACACCCTTTTTTAATTTTTTTTTTTTGGAAAGATTGAAGTTTGTTCTAATGCAATTTGTGATGTGCAACCTCCAGATATGCCGATTTGAAGGCGCTGCTGAAGTGTCTTAAAACGTTGCATTCTGTCTCCTGACCATCAGGGGGCGACTCCTCTGGTTGTACAGAAGTGTATGCTTCATGTGTTAAAGCTGCTTTCCCTCTCCTGACCACCAGGGGGCGACTCCTCTGGTTGTATAGAAGTCTATACTTATGTCTCAATCTCTAGTTTCAAGTCTTCTTCTATACAGCATGATGTTCATTTAGTAAATTATGGTCTGTTAGAGTCAAACAGACCATAAAGCAGTGGACACTTTAGGGGCGGGGCTACAAGGTGATTGACAGGTCTCTACCAGAGACGTATACGTCGGTCCAGATACGGTCAGTTGCTTTCATCGGTTGCGATTAACAAAGCTACGTCCATTTCTTATAGTCTACATGTGCAACCTGCTGTCTCTCGTAGTAAAAAAAGAAATGTTTCCTCCCCCACTCTCTCGCTCTGTGGAGCAAAGATGTCGTCTCCGCAGACCATTAAATCCTCTGTCTTTATTGCACCTGCCCTCTGGACTAATGGATTATTCAGTTGCTCCTGATGGATCGTGCTGTCGTCAGAGTGGCGCTGATGGACAGAAGTCTATAAAACAAGTGTAATCCTTCTGCAGACAATGCATGCCCCAAGTTATTTACCTCGGCCACTGTGGTTTCTACGCCCTCATACCTCATACCATCTCCTTCAGAGCTCCTTGTTTCACTGCAGTCAGTGCTGTCCAGCACATGGTGGTTGTGTCTCCCACAGTGTCGGCTCTCTCCCTTTGGGCTGTTCGCAGGCTGCTATAGGGAGAGTTGTTGTTGTTAAGGGAGGGGAGATTTGTATGATCTTTTTCTCTTTTTTTTTATCCGCTGAAAGGGAGCTTCCTGTGCTCCTAAACCCGTGATCCGACTGATTCCTCCTGCGCTTGATGATCTCTCCTCCCTGAGGCGTTCCCTGTGCTATCTTGTTGTGTGGAAGTAAGGTGTATGTTGACTCCTGTTTGTTTTCATGTCGCTGTTCTTTATCAAAATGATACCGGAATCGCATTTATTTATTATTTAGTGATGTTGACGTTCGGCAAACATGTGACTGACTGATTGCACAGTTTAATGTATGAAATAACATTTTACTGACTATCGTTATCGGCTGATATTCAGTTAAAATATGAGATGGGTGAATCAGCGTTCGTACTTTTCTTGCCGTTGTTTCTGATAATGTTGTGATCAACGCATCATTGTTGATAAGATGAGAGCTAGCAATGATGGCTAACGCTAACGTACAGAGGTTCAATTTTAAATTACGATGCGTTCAGGCTCTATTTAGTCAAAATGACTACTGAACGAAGGGCAATGATGCGTTCAAATGTTGTATTGATGAGTTCAAATGTTGTATTGATGAGAAACTGTTTGGAGATGTTTTCACTGCAATTGCTTTTGTAATAAATTACAATCTTTTATTTCCTTATCATTTGAATTGTCTGTTAGAAGACTATAACAAAGTAAAAGGATAACTTTTGATGGTTTAAACTGACTTCTGGGTGGTTTAAATAAGTTTTGAGTAGCTATAACAAAACGGCTGCATCTGGATCATCGATGATTGGAACTTGTCATATCTAAAAGTTATATTTACGCCCCCCCCATCCCCCCCCCCTTTTTTTTTTACCCCTTTTTGAGCTTATCAGATCCGTGACGCGATCCCAAACGTGACTTGCCTCGTGTTTAGGGATGCCAGTCGAAGCCAAATCTTCCTTGTTTCTGTCTCACAAGAGGTAAACAGTGGAACGATAAAAGGAAACGCATCGCTTTGAGTTTGCCCTCTCAGATCCTCATCGTCTTTTCCCTCCCACACACACACAGTTGATGTGGACTCTCCCACTTCCAGTGATAAGGAAGGAATGAAAGCGCTTTGGAGATGAGCCAGTAGATGTAAAATAAAGATGCCTACCATTCCCAATGTGTGTACATCCTGTGGTACCATCTACAAGGGTCTCAATGCAACTAGTCCTTTTCAATAAAACTTTGTTAACGTATTAAAGATAACACGCAGCGGACTTAAAACCAGGATGTGTACTGAATGCAAAATATAGTTGCTTCAGACCGTCTTCACTGAGGATAACCACCTGGACTGAATGTCCCAACTAGTTAGCTTTCTTGTTGTTTTCATACCTCGTTTGTCACTTCAGATACTGTATTAATGTTAACAATTGTTTTTCTTCTTATGACAGATCTGAATTCAACTGGGGATTGAAATCTTTAAATTTGTCAATAAAACGCGGAGGAGACGGGTCATATTTGGGGAAAGAAACGATCAATAGTAATATTAGACTTTGACCTAATAAAACTCATGCTCAGTGACCTTTTTTTTGGGAACGTTTGGCTCCAGGAAAATATAATAAGATTGACAGAAAACTCATGTTTAATGTCTGTATGACAACAGAATACATACGGTCGCACTAGTCTTAATGTTTTAGATTAATCCAGAAAATGTAATTATGATTTCACAACACAGTTGCAGAGAGTATCCAACAGACACATTCACTCCTGACTGCAGTGTGTGTGTTGTTAGTGTGTTCAACGTTCACTCTGTGTCATTGACCCGACTAGCGTCTGATTGCCACACACTCTCACACACACTCCTACACACACTCTGTTCTGCGACTGGAGGTCAAGGGCCTTTCAGTGGAGACCAGAAGAACTCAGTGACACGCACGCACGCACACACACTTCTGATGTTGTTACCAGCTTAAAATATGTGGATACAATGGATTTTTTATTGATTTGAAATAAAACTTCTCAAACAACTTCCACAGCGTGATCCAACCGTCCTGGTTTCATCCAAATACGGCCAAAGCTTCGGCTTAAATGAGCGAGACGGCGTGACGTATTGAACAATATGAAATGAAAGCGACGAACGTGAGACAAAGCAACGAACGGATCGGAACTTCAGAGACAAAAACAGATGATGGAAATACATCCAGATGCCGACAAATTGTTAAGACGGATGCAAATTTGTGGGGAAAAATGATAAAATAAAAGACGGCATGCGATGAGAACATTCAGATGCAAGAAAGGCAATCTGTGTGTGTGTTTTTTTTAATTTCTCCCAGCAGTCCGGGGTGTGACAGTCACACAGATTGTTTGGACATCTTTGACGGTAAAGCTGGCGGTCTGACCGATAGCGGCGCAAAGCAAGAGCGGCAGCCGCTTCCTCTTTTCCTCTTCCTCGCTTCCCACTTTCACGTCTTCTCGTTGCCGCCCTTTGCTGAATCAGAACTTGTCGAGTAGGTCAGTAAAAAGAATGAATTAAAAACCCCAACATTTCTTTTGCTAAGCTTCTTCACGATGGGTCTTCAGATCCCAGAGATGGCTCGTCCATGTGTGAGATTTCCTTCTTTTTGTCCGCTGGTGAGGTTTAAATGTCCTTTTCTTCCATTTAGTTTCCAAATCTTTTAAGTGTAACTAAGTTTACTGTATAAAGTCCTTTTAAACACACTGAATTTCTATAAAACATCTGAGAAAAAAATAAAGAACTTCGCTTGCAATACATACTGCCGGAACTGCAAGTTATCCAAGTGAAAGACTTTTTCAAAGAGACTTGGATATGTTCAAGCTTTCACACTGGATTCAAGCTCAGTGGCTGCTGTGCCATTTTCTACACAAATGTGTGCACTGTTCATCCATGATGTCAGTAGTAAAGGTGCATTGTTGTGAGCGCATGCATAATGTATGAATGGTACACGCTGCCCATGCAGGGAGGCAGTCTGCTGCATTGCACGCCGGTGAGTGTGTGTGTGTGTTTGTATGTATTGCAGCAGCGCGGGTGTTTTAGTATGCGTCGCAGCGCTGCAGTCCGGGATGCTTCGTCTCTCACATCCGCTGTACCACGACACGAGCAAACCGACGTCCTCTCTGCTTCATGTCTGGATGACGGGGGAGATGCCGAGTCTGTCGGCTGACGTCAAAGCTCTCTCACGAGCGCTTCTCTTCCATTCGCTCATCCGGCAAGCACAGAAAGTACTTTCTAACACACCTATGATGCTGTTTTTCCCCTTCTGTTTGAGAAATCCTGGCACGTCTTCTCTCATATGTATATATTTTGGTTGCCATCCACAGGGCCTGGGCAATATATCTAATATTTATTGCGATCATGACTTTGGCTTCCCTCAATTAAATGAACATAATTCACGTTTACAGCGCCACCTTATTCATAGAAAACTCCACCGCAGATAAAATCAATCGCTCAAATTAACAGCCAGTCACTAGGGGGTGATTTTTAGATGTTTTTGGCTTCCCTTTTTGGGCAGCGTCCGGCCGTTGCGTGCCAACCCGACGGCAGCGGGCTGTTAATCACTTTCCTGGATGTTGCGGCTGCAGTCCAGAGAGAAGAGTAATGACACGCTGGAGCAGAAAACACACTGACTTCAGGTGAAGAACTCTCATTTAGACGCTACGATGCATTTGGGCGCGAAAGCAGTAGCTCCGTTTATTTAAATTGGAGTTGCAATAAAGACATTTTAATTGTGGAGAGCCGCACCAGCAACATTCATCGCAATTATATTTTTTTTATTAAGTCACAAGCCTGTTTTTGTTCCTGGGATTCTTCAGGCTGGGATGTGCAGGGCGGCTGCCAGGTTGCTAGAAATATGGCAGCGATGTGAGGTTATTAATTTGTTAAAGGATTCAGGCGTTAAAAATGTTAATTCAATTTAAGTGGATAACTTCCCCTTTGCCAAAAGCTGCTAACGTCAATATTGTGTTATTAAAAACGCATGACACTTCATCACTGTGTTGATCTCTACCCAGCGATGTGTGTGTGTTTCATAATGATCCGTGTCCGCTGTCTGGATGCTGTCGTATCAAATGTGAAGCGGCTCCTTCCTCTCGCCTACGGGAGAGATTGGGCAACATCCTGTCGCACCCTCGACTTCCAGCCATGCAGGCAGATCCGCTCAGAGCCCTGAGTGACGAGCACGTTTACGCTGCCAAACGCATTTATCTGATGAGCCAGCTTCATGTTTACGTCTGATTTAATTACACAGTGTCCTGGAAGAGCTTTTGTAAGAAAAAGAAACCCCGTTTCCTTGAACTCTGATTAAATGGTAAGATGTACAAACACCTTTTCAGAGTTTCTTCCTTCTGATGGGACTTCTTTTTTTTTTAACCCCTGCAGCTCCACAGTCAGCAGCTGCCCTGCTGCTCTTGATCTTTATGTGCACACATGCAGCCCGAAGCGTCGTCTTACTCAGTTTTTTGGTCACACATCGTGTCCATTTGTGAGCGCATGATTTTTTTTTTTGTATTGGGCTGCGAGTGCTGACGTAGCCTCGCGCTGCAGAGGGCTAAGCAGTGCGAGGCTGAGCCCACACACTGATGAACTGCAGCTGCACACACAGCGAGAACAGACCCAGTGTAACACACACACCTGGAAGAACATTCAAGCAGCGTGCAGCCGCTTTGAGTAAATGTAGTTGTAGAAATGCCACTATAGCGACAGCAAGGTGATCTAATTCAAAGCAATATGCAGCATTAAAAACAAACAAATGGCAGTTAAAAAATGTGTGACATGAACATGAAACTCCTCTTCATTAAGTGCCAGGTGGATCTGAAGGAACGCTGAAGTGTCTTTGAGGGAAACAAACACCTTCCTGCTGCCTAATCGCTGGTTTCTCTGGAGGAGAGCTGCAGTTAAATGTCTTTTTAAATCTAGGAGGGTTTATCTGTTCTGTGTCTCAGCTCCTGCTGAGCTTTACTGACCCACTTTCACTCTCCTCTCTCTCTCTCTCCAGCACACGCCCTTCTGTAAACATTGTGTTGATCATTCTTTTTTAACCGCAGGTGTTATGTTTTTAACTCAACGGATTAGAGTTTCGTGGTCAAAGGTTGATTCCCGATCTCTCAAAAACGTGTCTAATAAAGGATGCGACACTAAAGCGGCGGCGTCCGCCAGCAGACGGCGTCATGCGGAGGTGATCCGGGTGTTTTATGACGTTTTGATAACAGCAAGAGGAGCTCCCTCTCTCGCTAGAGGAGGCAAACACTGAAAGACTGAAACACTCTTGTTTCTTCTGGTCGCAGTATAATCCATCCAGTAAACGGTCCGAGCCTTTCAGGACGCTCCAATCCACTTAATGCAAGAACGTCCACCAGATTATGACAAAGGAACGCGTGTACGTGTGATGAACCTCCACTTCTTCTATTCCACTTAAACCACCCTAATGGTTTAAACTGAAGGCCTACATGTTTCATTGTCTTTGAATGCATACTTCACATATCCCCCTGAATTCATTTGATTCAGGGCGCAAACTAAATGTCCTTTTTGGTAAAAAATCACCATTTTGAAGCTAATTGTTGTCTTTTTTTTCCTCTTGATGAGTTTTGGCGTGAGCGCTTCCCTCTGACCACACACTCGGACGCCACTATTCGTAACCCACATCACAACCACGACACTATTCCACCTCAGCTGCTCTCCCACCACGCAGCGGCCCATGCATCACTTCAGGTGCTACGCTCAGCCGTCAGGAACGTGAGCGTCACGTTGACGGAGGTTTTTTTAAAGGCGTCGCATATCCTCTTCTCCTCTCCGGCGGCTCGTTGCTTCTTGTGCAGGTCGAAGCTGAAACACGCTGAGAAGAAGTCGGTCAGCCTGCACTCGAATGGTTTGAATAGTTCTCGTAGCGCAGAGGGTACGGTACGAAGGGAGGGGGGTGATATTTCATGTGTCTGCATGCTCTGTTATGGCCTGCGTTGTTGGACAATAGCTTCTCTATGCGAGGCCTCTGACGTTGTCGCCCCGTCATTCTCTTGCTCTCTTTTCCCTCTCACTCCGCCTCCTTTCTTCCCTTGCTCTTTCGTCGTTCTTTCCCTCGCTGCCGTTCTGCAAGAGCCTTTGACGTACGTGTCCGTGCACACACAGAGCCAGTGTTGTGCTCGGTGTGAGTGTTTAGCACAATACGATCATTGATGGACGTGAATATTGACACAGATATGGAGGTTCAATGTCACCTTCCTTCAAAAGTTGCATTAAGCGAGGTATTTTTAAACGAATGACAAATGAAACAATGAGAAATCTGAATCCTAATGCTGTATTTTAATTTCTTCTTGATGGATTTATAGATACCTTTTATAATCTAATACCAATATCTCTGTAATAGGCTTTTACATTGGCCTGGAAAATGTTTCAGTCGAGCTCTAACGGAGGAACAGAATAAAGTGATTTTTAATTGCACGCTGGAGGACGATCGGCTGTCTTTTTGTTTCTCCATCGTGATGTCAGCACGAGGCCGACACTTGACTTAAATTTGTCAAAGCGTTATTTTTACATTGAAGTAGCGCTGCAGTTGTAATTTATTGGGCAGCTCAATTTTCTTTAATGTGTAAATGAGAGAGGGGGGAAAGTGTGCTAACGCGCTGTGAGAACACCAGGCCTCTGCGTCTTTCATACTCGCGTTCATTACATGAATTAAGAGTTATTTAAAGTTACTGACTCGCTTGATCATGATGGATACGCGGCTATAGCAGCAGAGCGGACCATTCCCGCTCTTGGGCTGTTTTACTCAGCCAAACGATGACCTGTGGTTTCAGTAGTTAATATCTCAATACCTCTTACTTGTGTTGCGTGCGTTACAGTCCAGAGGCAAAGCCGGGGTTTAGCTGTGTCTCATGATTTATTCATACCACGAGTGTGTGTGTGTGTGTGTGTGTGTGTGTGTGTGTGTGTGTGTGTGTGTGTGTGTGTGTCTGTCTCTGTCAGTGTGTGAACAACAGACTTATCAGGGTTTTAAGCTCCAGGCATTAAGATACAAGCTGATCAATGTTGATCTGTAGATTGATGGATTGAGGAATAAATATTGTCTTCTTTTTCTCCTTCTCACAGGCAACCGGACAAGCTCGTGGTGGTTTGGACACGCCGGAGTCGACGGAAATCATCCAAGGTTTGTGGTTTTGATGACACAAAATTTAAAGGAAAACAAAAGAAGTTTCTCACTTGTGCAAATGTTGTTGTTGTTGTTGTTGTGTTGCAGGCTCACAGCTGGCAGCCTGGCATCAAGAACCCCTACAGAGGTGTGGTGGTGTGGCCGGTCCCAGAGAACGTAGAGATCACCGTCACTCTCTTTAAGGTAGGCCGCCATTGTGGGATCAGCCCTCATGCACTTAGTCCTGTGTTTAAGGTCGACTACACTCGTTTATGGAGCGCCGGGGTCTTCGCTCCGCCTCGAGAATCGCTGGCTTTTACATTTGAGCTTGATTTCTGTAAACTGTTGACACATGAAAAGCATGTACTACACATATTAGATGACTGATGGTGTGTAGGTGGAGAGTTTCTCTCCAGGACTGTTGACGTGTTTTGATGTGGACGATATTTTGGTCTGCGTAGTACTACAGTGTCGTCCTGTAAGTGACACGCTTGTCACGGTGCCTGGCTTACTTAAACATGCCGGGCCTCTGTGCCGACAGGATCGCCCCCGAGCGCAGTGTCTCGTTTCCTCTGCCACAAACACCCTCGTACCTGCCTCTGCCGTGTGTAGTTTTACTGTCGTGTCGGCTAAAAGTATGGAGGGAAAAGTCACTGGCTTGTTGTTTTCTATGCCTATCCTTGATTCATACTGCTGTACAGTCCCTCTCTCTTCTCTGAGCCCACTTCCTGTCCCAGAGGAAGTAATAAAGCTGTTTTTGTAATGTGACTCAAAAGCCTCTGAAGGCACAGTTCACCCACATCTGGCTGATAAATAATAAATAAAGTCAGTGCTCAGCCTCTTAATAATGCGGGAGAGCATCTCCAGGGTCAAACTGTAAATTCATGACGCTAATGACGATCGTCTCTGACACGATGCAACAAACGGCATATTGTTTCAGAGGTGGGATCCATTGTTTTCAGAGCTCCAGACAAAAAAAGACAGTGCAACTCTGCTGCGTGATTCTGACCATCTGGAGTCTCCCCGCCGCATAGACACGCAACACAAAACTGCCTCAGTTTCCCTTTTTTAACATAGAAAGTATTACGCACTGCCGGCCTGAAACTGTACAAAATCAAACCGCTCGCAATTTGTACACTTCTGCGGCGCGTCGGCCGAAGCAAACAGTGATTTAAAGATGCTCTCGCAGCGGGCCCGACAGCGCCGCAGTGAAAACAGCCGAGCTCAGCAGTATCGCAGCCTCGGGGAGTCGTGCGCCGGCAGGCAGGCCGGAGTTTAACTTTGCAGAGACAACAACACACCGGAGTTAACATGTGACGCCGGAGAGCATCACGCAGGAGATGGTCAGCAAGCGGAGGCGTCTTCCAAGCTTATCAAAGCTTTTAATGCAACCGTTTGTTATGGTTTGAACGCGTTAACGAGGACGACATGTCAGAATGAAAGGTTTAGTGCTGCCACCGAGCCGCAGCACAAAACCGAGAGGGCTGGTGATGTCAGGAGGCTTTTAGAAGTAGTTTATGTGGCAGTGGAATAATGGGAGGATGAGGCGGCTGTCTGACTCACTGTGTGTGTCTGTCTGTGTGTGTGTGTGTCCGTGTGGATGTTGCGTTTGAGTGATGTGCCAGACTGCAGGAATATGGATTTTTCCTGGGGCGTGTCACGGGCGCAGTCAGAAAGGCTGTCGGAGGTGTGTATGTGTTTCGTTGTTGCTTGTGTGTATGTATATGGTGTGCCTGAGCGCCGTGTGTATGTGTTTGATTGTGTTTGTGTAGGTGTGTATATGTTTGCTTGTGTGTATGTTTCCTTGTTTATGTGTAGGTGTGTTTGTATTGTGTGTGTGTGTGTAGGTTTGTGTATGTGTTTGCTTGTGTGTATGTTTGCTTGTCTGTGTGTGTAGGTGTGTATGTGTGCATGTCTGTAGGTGTGTATGTGTGGTACTGAGGACGCAGTGAGTGGTTCTGTTCAGCGTTGAGTCTTTTGATTTATTGTTTACTGTGCGAGAGGCAAAATGTAACGGGAGCAGAGTTTTACCACGAGCCTAAAGTGATGCATTAGAAATTAAATATCTTTAATTTGCTTTTCTGATTGAGTCCAAGAAAAGCAGCGCGCTTTAGAGGAAATTTCAGCCAATGTTTTGTGTTTTAACTTGATAAATTCACTCTTTTTGTGCTTCAAAGGCCCACATTTGTGTTTTGGTTTGCACAATCTGCTGTTAAGAGGCTGCATTAAAACATAACATTACATCCAGATGCATTGAATCTGCGCGGCTGCGTGTCGGAGGTCAGTGAAGGTCGTCCATAAGACGAAGAGGCTCGCTGCTCCGCTGCCTCCATGACTGTCTCCTCTCATCAGCTCACAGCTACACAGGAAGTGAGGAAACACACCAGTACAGTGAAGGAAGAGAGAGTGGACCGGGCGGGACGAGAGGTTCTCGTTTCCTGACTCGAGCTTCTTCAGTTTGAAGTTCTCTCGCCCATCAACAGAAATCTACGTTTACGACTTTAAAAACCCACTCGGGACTCGTTATCACGTGATTAAAAGTGACCTCATTCATTTAAAAGCAGATGTATTGGAGACGTAAAGGAGGACAGATAAAGCAGGCCAGTGGGGGAGTGGAGCGAGAATGTAGAGCAGACGAGCCGTCGCTCCTGAGGAGGATCTCTGGGTGATGAAACACGTATTGATCGCTGCTCGCGTGACGATTCCCAATCAGTGGCTCCGTGTGTTTGAGTACGTACGCAAATATAGTGTATAATGTTCTGTATGCCTGTAGTTGCGTGGTTCTTTTCGTTTTGACCCTTTTATGTGAAGCACCTTTTGATTTTGATTATATTTTTGATATTTTTAAGCGTGCTGTACAAATTAATTTGTATGATCAGGCATTTATTGTTCTGTTGCCCTTGCAGGATCCCCACGCGGAGGAGTTTGAAGACAAGGAGTGGACGTTTGTCATTGAAAATGTGAGTCCTCTTTCAGTTTTTTCTACTTCCTTTAAACCTTCACGGGGTATAAGTGCACCGTGGGATTGTGTGCCTTGCTATAAGGCACCCGGACGGTCACTTCCAATCACATCACAGATTCATAACTCAGCTCTTTTTTAAACTAGTGAAACCTTGTTGCATTACACGTGCATGTTCTGCCACCTGGTGGTCAGGATCTGCTATGACGCGCTTCTCTCAGTGTGGCTGACTTTCATCACGTTGGCACACATGGTGTGTGTGTGTGTGTGTTTGTGTGTGTGTGTGTGTGTGTGTGTGTGTGTGTGTGTGTGTGTGTGTGTGTGTGTGTGTGTGTGGTAACGGCCTTCAATCCTACGAGTAAGTGTGAAGTGTTGTCCACATCCAGAGGCTGTGAAAAAGACTAATGTGTATTCATTTTGTCTCACACTCGTGTTTTCTGATGCACGCCACGCAGCACGAGATGGAAAGTATGAGGCTCGCAGTGAACGACTGAGCACAGGGAAGGAGCAAATTTGGTTTAAAAAAAAAAGGGAGGGATGAATTGAGGAGGGGGAAGGAGAGGAAAATAAAGACCCGATGCCAGGGAGCTGGAAACTTGGCGTTCACAAGTGCTTTTCTGTGTTTTTGAACGTCTGGTCGGTGACATGGTGTTTCTGAGTCACGCAGACGTGTTCACACACCGGCCTTTCTTACCTTCTTACTTACTTCGCACCCTTTTTCCACAAGTTCTTTAAGTGTGAAACTCACCGAAAGTCCATTTACCGTCATTTACTTCCACTGAAAGTGCTAGTTTTTGCTCTTGATTGTGTTTATAAGCGCTTGAAGATGATGGAGAGAGTCGCTCTTCAAGTTGTGAAATCTCTGGAGTCGGGCGGGCAGAGTGTCGTGTTGAGGACAGGAAGCTTATTGCCGTCTGAACAATGTGATGTCTAAAGAGGGTTCAGTGGAGTCTGCGGATATCCAGATGTTCAGACGTCTTCTTCAGCGGTCGTCGCTCACAACCCGGACAGAAGACTTCAGATTGAGAAAAACATTTTTATTTCTCTGTCGGGTTCTTTCCATCATTTTTTTGCCAAGACACAAAATATTACTCTGAGCCCGTCGGCGGCAAAAAAATAAACGCTTTTAAAATCAGAACCATTTATTCACTAGGTGTGTTCACACAGACGAGGACTTTTTCTTGGCGGAATCTGCAAAACATTAAACAGATGAGACAATCAACAACAACAACAACAACAACAACAGTGCAATAGATATTACATTAAGTAAAAATGTAGTAATGAAGTCGTTCTCAAACTGTGGGGCGTGACCCTCTAGTGGGCTGTCGAGGTATTACAGGTGGGGGAACGCAGGGAAAAATGTCTTTTTTAAAATCTTTTTTATTTTTTTTAATAATCCTTTATTAATCCAACAATGTTGGTTGTGCTTTTGCAAAATATTACTTTTTTTGCAGGGATAGATCTTTATTTGCATTGTTCTCACAAAGTGATTGCACATGTTAGTAGTTTTTGGAGCAATCTGGTTTACTTGAACGGTATTTCAACTTTCTTTATTCTATTATTTTAATAAATTGCACAGATGCAGAAGTCACAAAAAAGAACGATTTTGTCACAATTGTGTTGGTTCTTCCTCCAAAGCTGTAACGTTAGTGGACGTAGCGTGACATCAACGCTGAATGATTTAACACGTTGTTGTCCTCATTTGTCACAAAAACCAGGTCCAGAGCAACAGGACACTTTAAATATGAACCGTCTGTGTTGGAGTCAGAGGGACACACAACAGCACAGCTATCGTAAATTGTCAGAGCGATAAAATTGACCTCATACTTAATTTAATACCCATGGCGCTGTGTTGTCGTTGCCTGTTTGTTGTCGTTTGTCTCTTCTAACGTCTCATGTTTAATGTTGCACCTTCCGCCGAGGAAAACTCGTTTGTGAAAATATTCCTGGTAATAAACGGGTTCAGTTCTGATTAATCTGCAAATCTGGGATGAGGATGATGAGGATTTGCCTCAGCACCCTGAGATCTGTCAGCAGGGTCCATGCGGCCGCCGGCGCTCACATTTCTTTACTGCTGGTCAAGGTTTTTTTTTCTTAAAGCCCAGTTTCTAAACATCAGGATTGACGTCTTCAGCGCGTTCGTCGTGTTGTAAGTTTCCGGAGAGAAACTCAAGTCCTGACACGCGGCCGCCAAACTGTGTGACGCGAAGAATGTGGCTCAGCGTCTGAGTGTTTCTGAAGCGTCTCGTTTCAGAAACGGATTCGTTGCATTTTAATGA
>NW_027176240.1:795798-838298 GCF_023055335.1 Clinocottus analis | reverse complement strand
TAGAGCGGGTCGTCTTCCAATCGGAAGATGCAGGTTTGATCCCCAAGACGCCGAACCCCCTAATTTGCTGTTCCATCGGTGCGTGAATTTCAATTAGTTTCGAGTCCTGATGGGCAGGTGGAGCCTGTTGTGTGTGTGTGTGTGTGTTTGTGGGTGTGTGTTTGTCGGTGATTGTCAACATTTAGAGTACAGCTCCTTAAGTGGTCGTAATATTTCGAAAAGCAGCGATTTTTAGAAATGAAAGTCTGCTTTCAGGTGGCAAAGACTCGCCTGCTGATGGTCCACACACTCCTCCGTGTGTTTGTGTGTGTGTGTGTGTGTGTGTGTAATGTGCTGACACACACACACACACACCGATGCTGGCAAGGTTCAGCCGAGTCTTCTGTATCTGGTCTGTTGGTGTAAAATGAGGCTGGAACAGAAGGATTGAAGCAGTGGGACTTGGAGGAGAGGAGGACGGAGTGGTGTTAAGGTGTGGCATTAGTGGTTTTGTCGCTTATTGTGTATCATCGGCGGCTCTCAGTTGTGCGTTATTGTCTGCCGGATTCTTTTTGTTGTTTGTTGTTATCGCGTCCATGAGGTCGTCCTTCACGGCTCCGCGTCCCGCCGGCTAATCGCACTCTTCCTCCTCCGTCTTCATCCTCGCCTCACCTTGTTTTGACATCACGTCCCGCACGGCGACGATGGGCCGGCCGGCCGGGCCGACGACGTAGAAACAGTTTGTGTGTTTTCTCTTTTCCTTTCTTTTTTTAATCTCCGTCGCTCGGTTATTTATTTTCCCCCCGTGCGACTTAAGATGGCTGCTCGCGATGGAGACGGGGCCCGTGTGGCCCGCAAAACACTGCCCTCTGCAAATCCCCCTGTTTATCCACAAGCTTGACCCGCTGGGCCTGCGTGGGCGGCCGGGGTCGTTGGCTGTGTGTGTGTGTGTGTGTGTGTGTGTGTGTGTGTGTGTGGGGGCGGAGGTGGCGGCGACAGTGTGTGTGTGTGTGTGTGTGTGTGTGTGTGTGTGTGGAGAGGTCGGTGATGAACTTAGGTTAAACTTGTGTGCAGGGTGACTCGTCTGACGCTATCTCTCTGACATCCGCTCACTGTGTACGTGTAAGTGTGCCACACACACACACACACACACACACACACACACACACACACACACACACACACACACAGAGTTACTGGCAAACTGAGGCGACTGTTCTGCTAAGTGGCAATGAATAGGGTCTTGTGATGTGCTCCGATGCCGGCGCTAAGCCAGCCACTGACAGTTAGACTGATCCCCAAACACGTCTCTGTCTCTGTTTGGGGATATAAATCTGTGCTCGGAGAACCGCACCCTGAAGAGGGGACGGGGTCAGGAATTCGATGTGCCTTGCGGTAAAGACACACACACACATGCTGCACCCGTGGGAGATGCGGCGAAGGACACATTTCCACGGCGAGGGAAGCGCTTGTTTTTCGGGGTGTGTCGCCTGTCAAAAACTTTCGGTGTTCCTTTAATGCCTCCGACAACGCTACAGCAACATGAGAGGCACCAGAACCACTTTAGTCCACAAAGACGGCCAGAACCGACACCAAGTAGCAGCTCCTTAGTGAACACACGTACAAATAAAGTCTGCAGGACGCCTGTGGAGGCTGCAGGGCGACCTTTGACCTCCGTCAGGCTTGTTAGCCTATGAATCTGCAAATGAAAGTGTGTGTGTCAGATGCACATAAACAGAATTGGGAAACCCTATTGTTCTTTCGTGGAGAAGGAATTTCAAAGAACTCACACACACACACACACACACACACACACACACACACACACACACACACACACACACACACACACACACACACACACACACACACACACACACACACACACACACACACACACACACACACACACACACACACACACACACACACACACACACCAGCTCCTTATCCAATCCCTCCACTAATTCCCCCTTGGTGGAAGGTGTTCATTGTTTCTCTTTCATTCTAATCTCTCCCTCTCCTCTTTTTAAAATCCATATTAGATTCTCTTTGAGTTGGCCACAATCGGAGGCGCTGGAGCGGAGCGTCGCCCCGCTAATGCTCTTTGTCTCCCCAGATTTGTCACTTAGCATGGAGAAGGGACACCTTTGTCATGGAGCAGGGTGGGAGAGAGGCAGACTCTCACTTGGGGCAATTGTTTCTTGTCGCAGGCCATCTTAAACCCCCCCACCCCCCCTAAGCAAATCAGCTTTGCTCTGGATTAAGGGTCCTATCATAGCGCTGTCGGGTCTCAGCAGCCGGCCCGAAAAAAAAACAACAGCTAAAACAAACGGATGTTTTAAAGTGAGGATGGAGTGGATGTGGAGATTCTGATTCCCCAAAGTCCCAGTGTTTGTCTGCACCTGGAAATCATTGTTTGATTTGAAAGAGGATCCAGACTGAGATCTCGCTCGGGGACGTTATCGACAAACCCCTCGAGCCGCTCGGCCTCAAGGGCTGAGAGGAGATGGGAGGCGTATCGCAGGTAGAAGTTCAGCGTTATTATGGCTGTCGAGGTTTTAGCGTGAGACAAAACAAACGTATGATCACGTGCCCAACACCCAGCATGCAAAGCAGTTTACAACGTTATTTATTTATCACTGTTCTGCCACTAAAAGACTTTTATTGCTTTCACTGTGACACAATGAGACAATTACCAACAATTACAGAGTAAGTTTACACAAGCCTCCTTCATTTTACGTGAAATCAAACTGTCCAACTTTACACACACACACACACACACACACACACACACACACACACACACACCGTGGTGAATTTGCTGTCCTCATATCTGAGCTGCTGCTTCGTGCCGGGGCAGTTATCAGTACCACATACAGTAGTGTGTGTGTGTGTAGTTGTGTAGGAGTGTGTGCGTGTGTGTGTGTGTAGTGATGTTATTGGCCATTTTAGTCTCTCTGATGGCCAGAGATGGTGGAATGGTGGAAAAAATGATGATCAGGCACTTCATAGACCAGGAATGAACTCCTGCTATAATCCCGTCGACCTGTCTCTCTCTCTCGCTCTCTTTCTGTCTTTATCTCTGTCTCTCTCTCCCTCTTTCGGTCTTTTTCTCTCTCCGTCTCTCTCTCTCGCTCCTCTCGGCTCTTTCTTTCTCCATCACCCTCCTCTCCCTCATTTCCTCTGTCCCCCACACACACACTCTCTACGTCTCTTTCCATCAGTTTTGTTGCTATCCACCTCTCTGTCTTTTCATTTTTTTTCCTGTCTTCTCTCTCTCTCTCTCTCTCTCTCTCTCTCTCTCTCTCTCTCTCTCTCTCTCTCTCTCTCTCTCTCTCTCTCTCTCTCTCTCTCTCCATTTCTTGACCACCCCCCCCCCCCATGTCCCTTTCTCTCTCTCCTTCTCTCTCTCCAGCAGAAGTGCAGAGCCAGGGCTTTTGGCTGCTGGTAATTTATTTTCCCATTAGCCCCCTGTCTGAAGTGCATGCTCTGGGTCTGAGTGTGTGTGTGTGTGTGTGTGTGTGTTGGGGGCTCTGAGGGCCACCCAAAAGAAAGACCCGGAGAGCCAAAGAGAGGAGGGCACCCTGGACACACTGATAAGCCGAGCGAGAGCGAGAGAGGCAGGGTGGGAGGAACAGAAATGAAGAGAGAGAGACCAGATATGAGATATTGGTTTGGTGTCTGAGCGTTTCTGCTGCTCGTGAGTTACGATGCAGACGAGTCAGAAAAGCTCCAACGGCAGATTTCATGGAACGATCGCTGTTCTTGTTTTAAACGGTTTAGTCGAGACCATCCAGCTTTTTGTGTGTTTAATGGAACTGTACATTCAATGTGTTTGAGTTTTTGGACGACTGTTGGTCAAGGCGGTTGGCATAAACTTTCTAAAATCTACCGTCTGTTTGATGGATTAACATTATTGTTGTTCGATCGTGAGCATAGATATATATACATACACCTGGAAAAGTCATGGACGTTTTTAAAATGGTTATTTCCAGGCCAGGAAAAGGCCTTGAAAAAACTGCATACATTTTATCACTTTTTACTGTTTACACACAGATTGCACACAATGTTTGGTCATGGAAATTTGGTTTAAAGTCGAGAAAATTTGGTTTAAAGTCGAGAAAATTTGATTTAAAGTCATGTAAATCCATTAGTCAGAATATGTGTGTGAACCCTGTGTTCACCAAACGGTTTAATCGATGACATAATTGATCGTTGCATCCTCAAAGCTTAGATCTCATCCTGAGGAGTTTCTGATCGTTTCTTCACGCTATAAAAAGTCTTTTCGGGCTCTGCTGTTTATATATTCATTAAACATGTGTATGCTTATAAATATGTGTTGCTCTCCCTGTAATCCCTGCCCAGTCAACATGATGGCGTCTTCTGTATTTATTCTGCCGCGTGTTTAAAGGCTTTAATGTAAATGTGTGTGTCGGGTGCTCAAAAGGAAAAAGGTGAGGCCTTTAAGCCTGAAAGCAGGGCTCGCTGTGGCCCACGTGGTGCTTTTTGGTTCAGGCGGTCATGAGTGTGTTTTCACATCTTCTTCATTAGGACTCCATACGGCTCCAGTTGTTGTTTGTTTGTTTGTTTGTTTACCCTCGTGAGCGCCGGCCTGTACTGATGGCCGCTGTACGCGGCAGCAGGCGGACGGCGGTCTGTCCCTGATCCAGCTTCTTTGTGTTCCACAAAAAGGAGCTCAGTGTCATTCTAAACCCAAAACTACTGCACACACTGTGCTGTAATCTGCCGTCCTTTTCCCTTTAAAACAAGACTAATCCGGCTCTTGTTGTGACTAATCTCCTCTCTTCAATCTCTTGCTTCTCCCGCTTTCCCGTCACTGTTTGTCAACCTTGTGGGGTTTTTTTGTTGCTTGTGTGTGTCTCCCTTCCCCCTCCCCCCATAGACGAGGTGATGCCCAGAGAAATATGCTTTCTTTGTGATGTGGGGGCGTTTAACCAGAGACTGTATATGAGAGGTGGACGTAGTTCATCTACCAGCGCTTTGAAGCCATCTTGTGCAGAGGAGGGATTTAGAGACCTGTCGACCTGTCAATCACCTTGTAGCCCCGCCCCTAAAGCGTCCCCTGCGTCATGGTCTGGTTGAATCTAACAGACCATAATGTAGTAAATGAACATCATGCTGTATAGAAGAAGACTAGAAACTAGAGATTGAGACATAAACTCATGTTTACAATGTTTACTGAGGGAATACATCAAGAGAGAAGTAGAGTCACTTATATAGACTTCTATACAACCAGAGGAGTCGCCCCCTGTGGTCAGGAGAGAGAATGCAGCTTTAACACATGAAGCATAGACTTCTATACAACCAGAGGAGTCGCCCCCTGGTGGTCAGGAGAGAGAATGCAGCTTTAACACATGAAGCATAGACTTCTATACAACCAGAGGAGTCGCCCCCTGGTGGTCAGGAGAGAGAATGCAGCTTGCCGTTTGGTTTTAACTTCAACAAAAAAAGATTCTCAAGGGCGAGGTGGGTCTTCTGTGTGTGTGTGTGTGTGTGTGTGTGTCAATCCACATGAAAGCCATTTGCGCAGTTCATTCCATTATTAAGACCATTGTTATTGTAATTCTCATAACCGCGCTGATAGCATTGCACGCCTTTTATGTTCATTGTTGCCTTTTTAAAAATACACACTGCTCGGGGAAAAAAGGAAAAAAAATAAATCCTCACATATAATAGTAGCAGATGAATAAATTGGTCTTAATCTGAGTCAGAGTGTGTGTGTGTGTGTGTGTGTGTGTCTATATAGAGTGCTGCATTCATAGGTGGTATGTAAAAAGGCCCGGCGTTATCAGTTATCAGGGGAGGCCAAATTGACACAGAGGAATCACTCCTTTGTGTGCGGACTCAAAGAGAGATGTGAGCGCATTGGATGTCTCCATTTCCAATAACGGTGACCTTGAGGCAAGAGGAATAGCACCCCCCACGCCCTCAACACACATGTACACACACACACACAATCTGCTGACTGCTGAAATCAACCAGAGCCAGCTGATTTTGGGCTAATCGGTGGCACCTCAGGGTTCTTCTAGAGGCCAAATTGAGTTTGAGGCTTCTTATTTTTCTACAAAAGGCCCGAGTGCAGTTCAGTGTGCGAGTGGACGAGGTCAAAGCCACGTTAACGAGAGGAGGAAGAGGAGGAGGAAGAGGAGGAGGAAGAAGTCCTGCTGACTTTTTGGAAGAACGTTCACGGTCGAGGGAGGAAGAGATGCGAGGAGAGAGAGAGAGAGAGAGAGAGAAACTGACCTCAGGTTGTCCTTTTTTATCCAGTTTAGGATTGTTTTGTTTAGTAACAGCAGGCTTAAGTCCGATAATCATCTGCTTTGTGTGGAACCAGTGATTCGTCCCTCATCATCATCATCATCATCATCACGGTGGTATCAGAGTTTTTTTTTTTTTTTAATCTGCTATCATCCTCAACAGTACAGTAAACATGGCCACACACACACGTTATTGACACGTTGCCTTCAGGTCACCGAGTGTTTCTACTTCCTACATCTACACGCAGCTCTTTAGAGACCTTTGTACCCAACAGTAGAAGTCTGGTGTCGATAATTAAAATATAAAAAACATTAATTTAATTTCATTCGTTTGATCCCGAACCAGAAATTTGGGAACTTTGTCGGCTCGGGAATAAACGATGTCGACGATCCATGTGGATCAATGTGCAACATCGATCCTTCAAATTAAACACCAATCCACTAGTGACCCGTGTTAAAACACCATTAGCTGATTTGTGTGTGTGTGTGTGTGTGTGTGTGTGGGTGTGTGTGTTGTGTCCCCGACCAGTACAAAGAAGCCCGCTTCCTGTTTTAGCACTCAGCCTAATTAATCCATCTCTCGGTGACAAAGGGGACTCCCCCCCTCCCCTCCCCTCCTTCCTCTCCGGCCCCGCGTCCCATTGGCATTTCGGGAGGGCAGAGGGGATTGCGGCAGGACCCCCGGGCGGGCACCCCTCCTGCCCTGACCCCTGCCCCCCAACCAGGGGAAGCATCTGTGGATCGATGCCGGCGAGGCCAGCTGGCACCGGCGGGAGAGAGGGAGAGGGAGAGAGGGAGAGGGAGAGAGGGAGAGGGAGAGAGGGAGAGAGAGAGAGAGCGGGGCGGCACACAACCAGGAAGTCAATCCTGACATTAAGGATGCTCTGCAGAGACGTTTGAGCACGCTCAGTAGTATTATTTTGTGTTTATTTTATCTGTTTCTGTCACAAAACAAGTCGGTCTGAAACGACGCTCTGCAGGTGAGCTGAGCTGCAGCTAGGGGGCAGCATACAGCCATCACGCTGCCACTCTGTCTATGCAATCGCTTTTTCTGTCCTCTTTTCTCTCTCTTTCTCTCACACACACACACACACACACACACACACACACACACACACACACACACACAGGTGTTTAGTCTCTGGGCTCAGACGGAGAGAGCGTATTGATAGTCCCATTCTCTCTCTCTTTCTGTCATAAATTAAACTTCTGCATTGTCCTTCCCTTTCATTTTACACATTGTCACAAACTCCCAGTCACCCTAATCCCAGCATCCCCCCCCCCCCCCCCCCCGACAAACACACACACACACACGCGTTGATTGACAAGCAGCATCCGGGGAAATGGAGCAGATTTCCATTGTTTGCCGTCCCCACTGAAATCTGTTGAAACGGTTATTCCGTTCTTGCGCCGGGGTATTTGCATATCCTTAAGTATTTCCTATTTTCAAGACCTCCCGTCCCCCCGTCCCTCCTTTCTGCTAAATCCCCTCTCCTTAAGTGTTTGGTGCATTTAGCAAATTCATTCATAACGTATCTACATGCCCTATTAGCTTAGTCTAATAGCCGGGCTGTAATCTGTGGAGAGATACGAGGCGGAGGGTTCTCCTCCCGTCTCGCTCCTCTCTCCTGACGGGCTGCTCGGCTCCGAGGAGCGACGGAGCTCAAATGTCAGCGCGAAATGTCAAGTGGCCTCTCTAGTCGATCGCTCGGGTTTTCTTTCTGCTTCTTTTTGTATTTGTATTATTTAATTATCGGTCCGGAGCAAGGAGCGAGCGATGGAAGGATAGGAGGGCGAGACGAAAGAGACGGAGCGACGGAGGTCAAAGGAACAATTTCAGGTTTACTGTCTCGTACGAATGCAGTCGGGGAAAGTAACTCTGGAGGGCTCGAGTATCCTCAGACGGTCTGGGACACTCACACACACACACACACTCACACTCACACACTCACACGGCGTCATATTGAGGAGAAAGTGAGGACAGAAAGCCGTAACGCAGTTGTTGGCGTCTGTGTGACTTTACCCATTGATTGGTGATCAATAATCCAGTTTATTTAAATGTTTCGATCTTGATATCCATCGCATGTCGAGGTCTCGACGATTTAAAAGGAACACAATCCTGAATTAAATGTATTCATAGAGCCATGTTCCTCACACACTTCCTCACTATATTACCAATAGCTTTACCACTCTGCACTGATACCAACTGTGTGTGTGTGTGTGTGTGTGTGTGTGTGTGTGTGTGTGTGTGTGTGTGTGTGTGTGTGTGTGTGTGTGTGTGTGTGTGTGTGTGTGTGTGTGTGTGTGTATATATGAACACCCTGCGGTCCTCAGCGATAAGGCCAAGATTGAGTTTCCCCCACTGAGCCAAAACCTCTGAGCTGTGTGTGTTAGTGTGTGTGTGTATGTGTGAAGACATCAGGAAACGGGCAATGCAGAGCTGGTATCGCTTCATCTCCCCGACACGGATGTGTTTATGTATATGCGGCGCTCTCAAACCGGCGTCGTGTGAAAGGGAAGCGAGCCGCTCTGCTTTGTTCGGCATTGTGCGCACGAGAGGATGAATCCTCAGGGCTCTGTTCACCGCGCACACAAGAAGGTGTCCTCTCCTCTGGTACGACAACACAAGTGTGTGTGTGTGTGTGTGTGTGTGTGTGTGTGTACAGTTACGTACGCTGCTTTTTAGGCCTCGAAAGAAAGAGCCGCCGTCGCGTGGATTTAAAGAGTAAATGTGCGGCGCATTCAGGCTCTCGTCCAGCAGAAGAACTCTATCGTTTCCTATCGCACACAAGGTAACACACAGAGGAGGCAACACAGAAAGAGACACACTTCTGTGAGGGGTATCAACACAGCGAGGAGGGAAACCAGTCTGTTGACGGACAGCGTGGGGCTGAAACCATCAGTTTGTTGGGGGGAGGAAGGGAGGAAAGAAGGGAGGAGGCTGACAAAAGGCTGGAGCATCCCCAACTGTTTAGTTTCCATTATCTAGCAGTCTGTGACGAGGCTTTCCTGCACTTATTTTTTCACACATCGACCTCGGGTGAGCGGCTTGTGTGCATGTGTGTGTACACACACACTCTCTCACATACACACACATGCACACACACACTGTCACTGATTCCATAACTCTTATCACCTGGTCTGTGTGGCATATTCCCAAATTCCAATTTGACTGCTCCGCTCGCCCCCCGGCCTGGAGCACATCTCTGAAAGGAAGTGCAGCTTCAGCGTGGACCTTTTTTTTTTTTTTAAACATAAAACTGAATTCACAATGAGGAACATCTCATTGTAGACGTACCAACCAGCAGTGACCATGAATTTATCTGGATGCTGTAATCAACAACTTAAATCTGGCAGTAAAAAAAACCCTTCGCTGCCATTTTCTTTCTGCTTTTCCCTCCTGTGTCGACGACGCTGTACTGGTCTGCAGTCACCCCCCACAGCTCTTCTTCATCCCTTCTTCCTCTTCCTCCCCAGGAGTCTCCGTCGGGCCGCAGGAAGGCCCTGGCCACCAGCAGCATCAACATGAAGCAGTACGCCAGCCCCATGCCCACGCAGACCGACGTCAAGCTCAAGTTCAAGCCGCTGTCCAAGAAGGTGGTGTCGGCCACGCTGCAGTTCTCCCTCTCCTGCATCTTCCTCCGTGAGGGAAAGGCCACGTGAGTCTTCCACTGGGGGCGTTTAGAGTCAGACGGATGCGTTAGGGCGGGGCTACGAGGTGATTGACGGGTCTCTAGCGCGGCGTTATCCGGTCTGGGAGTTGTTTCCGTTTCAGTGTTTTCAGTTCTTGGACGATTGATCGTAACGTTTCAACGATGTCGTCAAAATACACAAAGATGGCGTCTCCAAAAATCCAAGACGAGGCAGCTCTTTTAGCTCTTTCACATCTCTTTTTTTGGTGTTTTTGTTTCTAGTTTTTAAGCCTCGATGTTTTAAAAATGCTCGTGTCGACCAGAGAAGCTTTGATCCAAAGTCTTCGGGAGAAAAAACCAGACGTGACGTCCTCAGTCTGGGCTCTGAAATGTGTGCCCTCTTAAGAAGAATGTAGAAGAATATCCACACACAGACGTGATGTGTGAACACACATCGGGCCTCTTTGATTAACACACACACACACACACACACACACACACACACACACACACACACACACACACACACACACTTCCCACATATTCATCTTTGATATCACCAACCTTTCATTTTGAGGACACATTCTCAATCTCGGTGTTTGCCGTTTGTTATTCATTCTAATTTGATAGCAGCAACTTACTCACACTCTCACACATACACACACACACACACACACACACACACGGAGCAACAAGGCCTTTGTTGTGGCGCCGGGCGGCGGGTCGATGGAGCGTAACCCTTGTTAACCCTTCGGGGAATGATGTCGACCACACACAAACAAACTCAATCACACCAGTTCAAATGAGCCTGTGGGCCCGGGAAACACCAAACACAAAGAACAGAGAGGAGAACACTGATTATGATGGAGACGCTGGTTTTGGAGGCACTGGTGTGTGTGTGTGTGTGTGTGTGTATGTGTTGGGAGGGAGGAAAGACATAAAATACAAGGAATACTGTAGAAAGTTGATGTCGAGAGGGAAATAATAGACGACGTGAGAGAGGACGAGAAGTTTGGATGAGAGATGAGAGCTTAAGATGCAGGTGGAGAGATGGAGGTCTGACGAGAAGAAAGAAGGATGGAGGGCCGTCATAATCCTCATATGTCACATAGATATTGGCGGCTGTGAGTTGAATCGTGTGCGCGTTGTGTTGCTCTTCTAGCCGGCGCATTGAAAACACATTTTCTTGTCTACACTTCCTGTTCTATCTCTCTCCTCTAAGCCATCACACATGCACCTGTGTTGATCGTGTTTTTTTTGCTCTCTTCGAACGCTCCAGTGACGAGGACATGCAAAGCCTTGCCAGCCTGATGAGCATGAAGCAGGCCGACATCGGCAACCTGGACGACTTCGAGGAGGAGAACGAGGAGGACGAGGAGAACCGGGTCAACCAGGAGGAGAAGGCCGCCAAGATCACAGGTGAGCGGCTCCGCTTGTTTCTCTGCATTCGGCGACTCCACCTCGCTGTCAGTGTCCACCGCGTAGCTGGAACCATCCATTAGCACGTTCATGTTTTTCTCCCAAAAAGCTCTTGACGGTGAGTCAACTCGGCTCGTTAATAAAATGCTCAAAATGTCGACGGCATCGTCCCAAACTGACGACGTGGAGCCGAGCCTCCGTTCCCTCCGTTCCCGCGGCTTCAGTGGGGCATCAACTTTGGCTTCTTCCTTGCTTTTCTTTTGTTTTTCTGTACGTGTGCATACGATTATACATTTATGAGCTTCATTGACAGTGTTTTGTCTGCTTCTCTTAAGCTTTAATTCCTCCCCTCCCCTTTGCTCACTTCCCGTGTTGGTGGACGGTGTACTTCCACACGTATGTTGAGGATTCGTTCTGTGGTCTTATGCACGGGACTCGCTGCTTTCCTGCTTTGCTTAATCCAACTTTTTTATTTCTCTCTCTCCACGTTAAGCTTCATGCTTTCTCCCCTTTCTTCTCCCTTCCCTGCTCTTTGCCTCATTTATATGGATATGCATTGAGCGCCTACAGCGACGCTTCACTAGCGTGCTCCTCTGAATCAAAGGCCCGGCCGAGCTGCCAAACCCCCCCACCGCCGCCTCCCACCGCCCCCGTCGCATTCCCCTCGTGGATGCTACCCACCCGACGAGCCGCGCCAGCAATGCTAACGCTACGCTAACCCCGTAGAACATGTGTTCTCTTCTACTTCAATACAAAGAAAAGAGAATATGTGACGCCTTAAAAGGATGTATCACACATCTTCATGAATATATTGTGTGTGTGTGTGTGTGTGTGTGTGTGTGTGTGTGTGTGTGTGTCAATAGCAAGTGTTATTTTGCCTTGTTCACTGCGATTCTTCCTCCCTCCCTTCCTTCCTGTATGGCCCTGTCGTTTACAGAGATAGTAAACCAGTTGAATGCCCTCAGCTGCTTTGATGATGATGATGATGATGATGAAGGTGATGGTCTCCTAAAGCGAGCGCGCAAAGCAACCGCTAAGCCTGCCGCTTCCTCCCAAGGTCTTTTTTCCACCTTTCTCTCTCTCCCTGTGATCCTGACTCATCGTTGTGTCACCTGTGCACTTCCTTCCATTACCTCCTTTTATGTTCTTTTATCTTTTTCTTTCTCTCTTTCACTTTCTTTTTGGACTCAAACGTCCCACCCACCCCTCCGATCCTTCTCGCCATTGGTGTCGTGATGGTGTCGTGGTCTCACAATGTATTTTTGGTTCATGGGTGATGTGCTTTACAAAGTGTTCAATCATTTTGGGTCCTATTCTTTGTATTATTTGTTTTTTTTTACTGTGTTGTTTACTGCATTTCGTAGTGAACCAGACTGGGGAAACGCCAAAAACTATTCTTACACCCAAAAAACACCTTTTTTTGTTTTTTCAAATTGGAGTTTAGATCTGTGATGACAGTCCACGTGGTCCTTTTTGTCTTATTTCTCAATACATGTGCCAAAAAATGTCCTTTTGTCTTTTTAGCGTCGATTGCGCAAACATTCGCTGAGTAACGGTCAAATTAGTTTTGCATCCTTTTTGCATGTTACTTTCTTTCTCCAGCTTAAGTGCCTTTTTTGTCATTAAATAAACGGTGTGTTGCATCTGCGCTAAATCCCGCTGGGCCTCGAGCTCACGAGACGCTTCAGAGTGACGAAGTCAGATAAAAAAGACAAGATGGCCGAACTCCAGGCTTCCAAAACGGGTCATGAATGCTGTCGGCAAGAAGCGAGGAGAGGAGTGTCGCGCCTCTTATCGGCTCGACACTTCACATATAGACCAGAGAGAGACACACACACACACACACACACACACACACACACACACACACTCACATACTGTAGCGCTCAGCGGCTCTTCTTGGCATCTTCTTACGCCCTTTTCAAACTTGACCCCCACCCCACTCTTCGAGGACGACGAAGATAAAGTGAACAAAGCCCCGCCCCCTTTTTCCAGCTGGGCTCTCCATAGCAACGCTTCACCCGTCTCCCACAGTAACCCTCCATACCGCACCAATTTTCCCAGAATGCCCCCCTGCTGCACGTGCGTTGAGAGGCACAGAGGCGTTCGGGGCAGCGCCGGCACGACGGATCACTCTCCCCACACCGAACGGTTCACTGCAAAGTGCAGATATTGTTTTATATTTTCAGTGTTTTTGTGTTCTTTTAATTCTTTTTTTGTGGACTGTATTGTTGTTGTCTCCCCCTCCCCCTCCACCACCGTGTGTCTGACTTTTGTGTTTTCATTTCCGCGGCCGCAGAGCTCATCAACAAGCTGAACTTCCTGGAGGACGAGGACCGCGACGGGCCTCCTGCCATGTGCTCGAATCCCTTCGACGAGCCCTTCGACGAGCCCTTCGACGACCTCCCGCCGGACCGCCTCAACCCGTTCGGGGATCCCGACGAGGAAGGTGAGTTCCAGACAAAACAACAAAAAAAAGAGTCGATCTGATGTCGCGCCGGATGGAGGGATGCAGATCTGAAGTGTCGTTAACCACAAGCAGGTGTTTGTGTTGGGGCGTGTTCTGGCGGCTGGAGGCGCACATACCTGGGATGCAGGTGTAGTCATGTAGAGCGGCAAGGCCTCGCCGCTTTCAGCCAGACAGCTAAACCAATATTTATGTCTGACCACCTGAGTAGCCAGGTGTATTATGGATTATTTGTTTTTTAAATGGCATGCACACACACAGACACACACACACACAAAGCTCCTACATTCTTGTTCACTTTAATATCTAAACCTTGATGTGTGTAGAAGTCTAGGATTCTGCTTCTTCTTTTTTTACACTTCGGGGACGTGCTGGAGCGAGGGCCCGCTCACAGCTGCTCACAGCTTTAATTATGAATTTATTTTTTTGTCGCCTTTTTTTTTTCTTTTCTACTTTTTTTGTTGCTTTAAAAAAAAAAAAAAGAAGTCGACAAAAAATATGACCAAAAAAAAAAGTCAACACAAAAAAGTATTCATAATTATAACAACAAAAATAAGTGACAAAAAAAAGTCGACAATTTATTTTTTCCCCGTCATAATTATGATGACAAAAAAAGTATGACCACCCCCCAAAAAAGTCGACAATTAAAAAAAAAAAAAGTCTAGATCATGAGATAGTAAGTGTGCATACGCTGCTCGTAGATAGAAAGCTAATTCAGGCTTCATGCGGTCATGGAAAACATCCTGGAGCTTTAAAATGGTGATTTTCCAGGCCTGGAAAAAGTCCCCAAAGTGTAGTTAAAGTCATGTGAATGTGTTACATTCATGTGTTCATGACGTTCATTTAGTCATAAATAATGAATCTGCTTTTAAAAGAAAGAGGCTCAAAATATCAGCAGCATACATACAGGCATCTATATAAATGTTTATTCTTTTAATCAAACTATTGTCTCATTCATTTGAGTCATTTAAGGTTTACTGTATGCTTTGAATCCTCATTGTTAGTTTAAATACTACATTTTATCACTTTTTACTGTTCACACACACATTTCACACAATGTTTGCTCATGGACATTTGGTTTAAAGTCATGAAAATTTGGTTTAAATTCAGAGAAATTTGGTTTAAAGTCCATACAGCCGAGTGCGTTACCATGACTGTCTTGTAAAGGTGTTGTCATCTCCTCCTCGTCTCCTCTCCTCCAATCAGAACCCCCCGCCGAGCCGCCGCCGTCGAGGCGTCCGGTCGACGACTCCTCCTCCTTCTTCGACTCCTCGAACCCGTTCGACGAGCCGGACGAAGCCGGCACGCGGACGCCTCCGGAGGGGAACAACCCCTTCGACGAGCCCGAGCCGGACGCCGAGCCGGACGCCGACCTCGGGCCCGACCCGGAACCGCCCAAACCCCGGCAGAGGAAAGGAGTGCGGCCTGTCGACATGAGCAAGTACTTGTACGCCGACACCTCTCACAACGAGGAGGAGGAGCTTGACGAGTAAGACCTTATGTCTGCACCACGCCCCATTTCTTCACCTTGTTCTGATGGGGGAAGAGTCCACACATTGCACTGCACGTTGACTTCCATTAAGCCCACTGTGAATAGGAGGCATGAGGCCTCTTTTCTGCATGTTTACAGTACATTTAATCGTGTGTGTGTGTGTGAGTCGAGAGGCCTGCGCTTATTTGTTTGCTCGAGAGATTTTGTTCCTAAACCGTTCAGCGAAATAGCTTCTGACAAAGTTTCCTTGTCTGGGTTTCTCATACTTAAAGTCTGGGAGGATCCAGGCTTCCCAGCTTGGTAACTGTTGGCAGGCCAAGAAACCCTCCTTATAAATGGGTACTTGTAGCCCCCCCCCTCCCTCACACCCCCACCTCCACCCCCAAATCAGGGCAGAGTGACGAGGCAGCTCTTTCAACGGGAACAAGGGCCCTGTTGTTGCTCTGCATTCTTTAACCTTGTCTCCCTCCTTTCCCTCCTCTGTCGTTCCTTCCCTCCCTCCTTCTCTCCCCCACACTTTCCCTCCTCAACTTCCTCCCGAGACTCTGCTCATTTTTTATTTACCCTCCCTCCCTCTTCGACAATACGCATCTCCGTAAACCAGAATCAATGAATCAGAGATGGCAGATCAAACAGTGAGCTTTTGAGAAACCTGTCAATCACACTAAGCCCCGCCCCTAAAGCGCCCCCTGCTTTATGGTCTGTTTGACTGTCACAGACCATAATTTACTAAATCATCATGCTGTATAGAAGACTTGAAACTAGAGACTGAGACATAAACTCATGTTTACAATGTTTACTGAGGGAATACATCAAGAGAGAAGTAGAGTCACTTATATAGACTTCTATACAACCAGAGGAGTCGCCCCCTGGTGGTCAGGAGAGAGAATGCAGCTTCAACACATGAAACATAGACTTCTATACAACCAGAGGAGCCTGCTTCAGTCTTCTGGAGACGGGTTGCTGTTTCTCTTGCTCCAGCAGCGTCCCCTCTGCAGAAGAGGGTTCAAGAGGGCAGCTCCGTGTTGTGACTGGAGTCCTTTCACACGTCTTTTAGCCAGCGCCGGTCTGGTGAAGCCGCTCTAAAAGGCCGGCCCGCTTTTCTTTTCTTTCCTCTCCGTATCGCCTCCGCGGTTTAGATAGACAACCCGAGTGGCTCCAACCTGCTCTTTCAGACAGATACCTAGTCGATCAGCTTTTTCCCTCTTTCTCTCCCTCCCACCCCTCCACCCTCTCCATCCAATTCTCTTGTTTGTTGGGGATTGCTTGTCGCGTGATGAGTGAATGTCTCAAGGCCGTGCCCCTGCTTTCAGTGCCACAAGCCTGTATATTGATAACACTCTGGTATGTGTGTGAGAGCGCCTGTGTGCTGCTGCCTGTCTGTCTGTCTGTCAGTGGTCCACCTTGGGCAGTGAGGATATGAGGTCACCAGGACCTGACCCCCCCCGCTGCACCTGCGTCTTCTATTACCTTCCCCGCTTTGTGTGCTGTCCATTGTATTGCGCCAAACTCTCGTTTCCATGTCGCAATTTCCTCGTGTTTAACGAAACAATGGGTCCAAATAGTGCTGCTAATTTGCGGCGACATGCTTTTACCCGTCCGTAATGGTTCTGTTGTGCTCTAGTTTTACGTATAATGTCACTTCATCACGTCTAGAGCCAGGTGTATTTTAGTTTTACTCTTTATTTCTTGCATACTGACAGTTCTGGTGACTCTGAGGAAAAAGATCATGATTGTTTCACACTCCTCCATCACTACAATTTCCATTTAAAAGTAACGCGACAGCTTTTTTTTGTCTCATCTTCCTCTCCTCCTCATCCTCCTCAGATCCAACCCATTCTACGAGCCGAGGACATCGAGCCCCGTGCGGAGCCCAGCCGCCGCCGCTGCCGGCCTCTCCCCGGATTTAGGCGGCGGCCAGAAGAGGAAGGCCCCTCCGCCCCCGAGTTCCAGCTTCGGCCTCGGACCCAGTCCGCCGGCTCCCAAGCCCGGCACCGGCTTCGGCTCAGACCGCGAGAGGACCCAGCCGCTCGGGCCCGGCCCGGTCGCCGCCGTGATGGGGAGAGAGCTGGCCTCCTCTTCCCCAAAGGTAAAGGAGGCTTGAATGTGCTGAGGGTTTAAATGAAGTGCAGTCTCAGCAGGCCGCTCCTCTACACTGTGATGCACCGTAATCCTTATGCAACCCACAAAATGCAGGATTGTGTAATCCACGTATTCACAAACATCTGATATTAATACCCGGGAGGCCGTTTTGAGTGAAACCAGAAGCAAGTTCACAACAGATGTTTAACCCCAACATAACCACGTTGTTTCCTCTTGAGATGGAAGTTTATTTTGAAAGGACTTTGGAGGAAAACAAAATAACTTTTTGTGAAATATCACAAAAACTGAAACGAAAAACAGTTATTTTTGTTGTCAGTGAGACTTGAACAAAGATAGTTGTAACGTGTTGTTTCTCAGCTGTGTTTAGAGATGAGCGAGATCCACAGTGTAATTTGAACAATGCGTCTTCTTGAGAATTTACTATCACGTAGAAATATTCACTCATTCACCCCTCAGGAATATCAAATATCATAAATGTAAAATATTTAGACGGGAAGACTTTTACACAAACATTTCAGTTTCATTCTGACGTGTTACGTGATTAGAAGTAAGTGACTTTGTGTGTGTGTGTGTGTGTGTGTGTCCACATCCAGTGGCCCTTACATTAGCTTTTTCTCCGCCTGCACAATCCCATCTCCTGCCCCATTCTTTATGCTCACGAGACTCCACAGCGCCTCATTTGCATATAGGTATTTGTTTATTGGGGTGTTTTTTTGTGTGTGCGTATGTTTATTTATTTATTTAAATTAGGCAAATCGTGGCTGGGTCTAATTAAATGGCTGATGGTCACACACACTCACGGCAGGAGTCAGACCACTGGTGGGGAATGATTGGCTGAGGGTGGGGGGGGTTAATGTGTGTGAGTGTGTTTGCGTGTGTGTGTGCGTGTGTAGGAGCTCAATGAGCCTATGTGGGGCTTAAACACAGGGGGCTTAACTACAGCAGAGCGATCACAAGGGGGTGTTGACCCACTGTGCGCGCACACACACACACACACAATATATACAGTTACTAACACACACACACACAGGTTCCTCCTCCCCATGCTGCTGGCTAGCCGACTGTTTTAGTGTAGCTGGGCGGTGACGCCGGCCGTCCATGTAATTATGGCACAGTGCCTTTATCACCCAGCTGCAGTTGCCTGTGACCGTGGGTGAGGGGGCCTAAACCACTTTAATTACCCAGAGCCAGTGGCCTGTGGTGGGCCGCACTTCGCCAAGAGATGCCCCTGCCTCTGGAGCTCGGGGTGGAGCGGCGGGAGGGAGGGAGGGAGGGAGGGATGCGAAGAATAGGTGGGAGATAGTGAAGAGGAGGAGGAGGAGGGTGGAATGGAGTAGTAGAAGAAGAGATAGGATGTTCACAGTAAACAAGGAGAGGCCTACAGGGTTTGTTGACATATACAGAGAGTGTGAATAGGTTTCTCTTTCTTATTCTCACTATGACACACACACACACACACACACACGCCTCAGCCATGTGTAGGCTGTGCGATGACCTTTGAATGTATGAAGTCAGGGAGGATTAAGAGGAGACATTCTCACTATGAGAGGCCAAGACGAAAACCAACACATCGCCGCGCTACGGACGTGTGCAGAGTGTAGATGTGTGTGTGTGTGTGTGTGTGTGTGTGTGTGCCCTTGTGCTCGCATGCATGTTTGTATCTGTTCTTGTAGCTTCTCTCTGGCGCGCCTCGGGCTCAGTTGGGTGAGTTATAACCTTCCCCCAGAACACAGCTCACCTCTCTCATATTAGAGGTTTTTCAAGGTGTGTGTGCATATTCTCCATTTATATTTATTTTTCCACCGACGACGCCGAGATAAACACACGCGCGCTCGCTACGTGCGCAGACGACTCCGTCTAATCTCCGAATGTTAATGTATGAATTGATATATTGAAAGCCGTTATACGTTTACAACCCGCCCCGGAGGCTTCCAGACGGCCCGCGAGTGTGTGTTTCCCCGTCCAACTGCATTTAAAAAAAAAAAACTCCGCTAAACCGAGGAGAGATTAGCATTTTTCTCGAATCCCTCCATTTACATTTTTTTTTCTTCTTTCTCTTTCCACTTTTATTCGGCGCCAGGAGAACGCGAGCTCTGACTGCTCGATCGCCGCAGCCGCAACAAAAAAAACAAAAGCGTTTAAAGAGTGCGAGCGCTGGAATGATGGAAAGAAAAGCAGCCGCAGCTTGAAGACGTATAGTTTCGAGGCGAGCTGCGGCGGTGGAGGAGGATGTGTTCAACTCACGCAGTTGTATCCTCCTTGTCATTGCATTAAAACCACCCACTTCTCCGCCAGCCTGTGGAGAATCGGCACACCTACAGGACATATGGAGTGCACCCACTCGCTGCACTCGCAGGTGTTACACGCGTGCGTTGGATTTACGTTAAGCTGGAAGCTCGCAGCGGAACACACGTTCAGATCCACGCGCTGAGATCCGCGGACGCGACGCGACGGCAGCGGCTCGCATTCACATGCGGCGGCTCGGCGTGTTTCATCTCCAGTGGGACGCGAGCTGAGCACGTTTACATTCAGCATGCGGGGGAGGGAGGAGCAGCTTGTTTCTCTCTAGTGAGATTAAAGACGGCCTCGTGGACCCGTTTGGTCCGTTTGGCTGACCCGGCAGAACGGCTGCAGCGAGGTCACGTCACAGGAGAGGAGTCACTGCATCTCATGTGTTGCATTAATCTGGAATATCAGTGATGAAGTCACTGCATCTCATGTGTTGCATTAATCTGGAATATCAGTGATGAAGTCACTGCATCTCATGTGTTGCATTAATCTGGAATATCAGTGATGAAGTCACTTTCAGCGGCCACCTAAACGTTAATATTTACCTTCATATGACATAATATTATATATGTTGTATTTATATATTCTACATATTTGTATAAATTTAATTAAAATATGCTTAAATAATATATATTTAATCACATATAATCATATTTAACTATATTGTATTATTATAAATATATATTCTACATAATTTTATATATAATTTAAATTTATGTTTGTCAAATAATATATACATATTATATATTAAAACATATACAAACTATATTATTATATGCACATATATATTCTACATATTTGTATGTATAATATAAATAAAATATATGTTTCAAAGAAAATAATTTAAATATATGTTATTTTATTTTTATATATATATATATATATATATATATATATATATATATATTATTCTAAATATATATTTGACCTATTTTATTTGACCTTTATTTAACCAGATAGAATCAGTTGGGAACCGATCCTCATTTACAATGATGACCTGGAGGCAGCAACACGGTGATCATTTATATGATCATTTTCCAACATGATCGGGGTTTTAGGAGCGTTCTTTGCATATGTATTCATCTCACATTGGACTTTTTGGGCAGTTTTTAAAACCAGAAGGCCACAAGAATTAAAACTACTCTAAAATAAGCTAAACTTAAGTTTAAATGGACAAGATGTTGTCTCTTGTCCGTGTGAACGTAGTTATTGTCTGGTCTGAACTCTTTTCTATACCACAACCTTTTAAAATACTTCTCCCAGAGTTCCACAGGACAAACGCAGCTTTCCACAGTGTGAAGTTTCACCAAAAGCAGGTGGAGGTCGAGTCTCTACCTCCACTCACACGCAAGCTTCCCTCCACTTGTTACCGTCCTTCCTGGAGATACGTAGACGCTCAAAAGACGTCTCCTTCGTTTAAAGTTTGGCGTCGGTGAAGCAGCTGCAGGATGGGAACCGCCTGTGGGATTAATGTAAATGAACAGAGGGAGTTCCTGTTGGGCGCTCGCGAGCTCTGTCTGGTCTGATTCAGTCCATCTCTTTTCCCCTCCGGGGTGATTTCACCCCTCCCTCTCCTCCCGTTTCATCTCCATCTCTATTCCATATTTAGACCCATCTCATCTTCGGCTTTTCATCAAGTTTCCGCTTCATGAATTATTTCCCTTATTTTCATATAAAGAAAAGTTGGAAGCCGACGCCGCCGTCGTGCGTCTGAGGAGGAAAAGTTTTGAACTGGAAACTTCTACATCATCTTTAATATTTACCCCGAAAAGAAGGAGTAAGCCGTCTCCAACTTTTAAAGTCGCTGTCACTCTCCTAACATCTGGATCCTGGCGCTGTTGACCGCTTTATAGAATATGTAATAAAGCTGTTTCTTCTCCTCTCGTTCCGTTTCACACGCTCCTTCTTTCCAGAGCTGAGAACGTGAACCAAACACTCGAGGTGTGTTTTTCCTTCCTCCCCTCCAGTTGAAGGGCTTGTGTGATTACTTATGTTAATCAAAAAGGGTTCAAATTAAATAGAGCTGCTTTTTGTGTGTGTGTGTGTGTGTGTGTGTGTGAGAGCTCCTGGGGAGGCAGAGGCCATTGCTTCTCCTTCCCAGACTTTGTTTTCACAGCCCCTCCTTCAGTTCACACTGCCTCCAAATTGAAATTAGAATAAATTAACATTATTTAATTGAGTTCGCGGAAGGCTGCAGTATTTCTTAATTAGTTTTTCGCCGGGGTTTCGCGGCGGGAGAGGCGACCGCGGCGCCGCGCACGGTGAAGCGGCCGCCAGCCGCCGCGGCCCGGCAGCGACGGCCGAGGGAGACGAGGACGCTCGTCTCCGCTCTCTCCTCCGGTCTCGGGCCCCCGGTTTCCAAAAGGTCGCTCGTCTTGTTATCGTCGAATCCGCTCCGAAAGTTCTTCCATCTTCTCCGACGACTTTAACGCACCTTTAACGGACGAATGGAGGAGTTAATATGGAACTTTCTTATGCTGGATATGTCTCTGCGTGTCCTGTGTACGGCATCAACACTGCATGTAATTATATTTAATGTGCTTTTTGCATTTTTAATGCTTTAACCTCTCGACAAAAGCTGATGTAGTCTCTTGTATTTCCATTTCTTTTTTTTTTTTTAACAGTGACGTTGTCGTAAAGTAACCTTATTACTTAATTACACTCGCCACCTACCTTACACTTTTACATAACCACTTCATCCCGTGCACTTTGTCCTTGTCTTATCTCGGACGAATCCCTCGTATGTGTAAACTTACTTGGCAATAAATGGTTCTTAATCTGAAGTAAAAGTTACTAAATGCACCATATTTTCTTCTGCTTTTTCTTCATAGTTCAGCGGAGACGTTTTTCTAAATAAAGGTTAAAGTTAAGGACGGCAGGAGAGCCGCGTCTACATTTCAGGGACTGGATTCGATGTTAGCTAGCGAGTCGTTAGCGGTCCATTTTCTGAAACCGAGCTCGGCCTCATTCCCTAAGCTGTGTGTAATATTAGGAGAATAATCCCTGAGAGGGGAGAGAGGGCTCGAGTCAGTAGCTCTCCCCCGTGAGGACCCCTCCCCACCTCGAGAGAAGGTCTGTCATTGGATCTTGTGGGAGAGAGGAGACCCCGTCTCACTTCGGGCTTCCTGTCGTCGTTTCGTTGCCGCGGGGCATCGCTGTCATCGCGTCCCGGCAGGAAAAAGGTTCAAGACATTACCCACGGGCTGAGCGCGAGAGTTAAGGAGGGATGGAGGGGGGTTAGAGGTTTAGACGAGGCGACGTCCAGCTGAGGACGCGGACGCCGAAAACCTCTTGAGTCCGAAAACCTCTGTGACAGACGGAGGAAATGAGTTGCAGCCGTGTTTTTTTTTTTGAAAAGCCGGCGTCGATCTGAAAGCCTCACGCGGCAGACGGCGATACCTTTCATTTGAAACGGAATAAATAAACACCTTATATGTATTCAGGTACTTTTCAGAATTCAATTTTATACACGGTTGCCACGAAAAGCCGGAGCACGCGTGTCGTGTGTGCTAATGTTCAATCTCCTGTGTGTGAGTGTGTTGTGAGGGATATATTTTGATCCAGTTACTGTAATGCGGCTATCATTTTTCCACCTCTTTCCTCTGTTGGGTGCATGTCGAGTTCACAAGTTAAGCACTGCGAAGAGCTCACTCTCCTCAATACCCGCGCCGACTGGTGTAAAAAGGGCCTTCCGCAAAGCGCCGCTTGTAATCTGCCTTTGGTAAGTCCTCCTTAGTTTTATCTGCCAAGGATTACCTCACAAGCTGCAAGCAGGAGAGGAACGAGGGAGACGCCGGAGAGAGAGAGAGAGTGAGAGAGAGAGAGAGAGACGAAAAGCAAGTCAAACGATGAAGATGGAACAAAATGAAAACAAAATCGCGGCGTAATCTCTGAAAGAGAGACCTGCTTTGGAGAGTTGAAGGGAGGTTTCCCTCGCCACTCATTTAGAGAGGGAATTGACTAATCCCTCCGTGATTGATGTCTGCTATGAGAGGCTCTATGGCAGACTAATAGGGCTTATGAGGATGACCAAGAAAGTCCTTTTGTGTGTGCGTGCCTGTGTGTACATGTGAATGAAGCACTTTTTTCATACTGGTGTGTCCTTCCATCCAGCGGCCGCAGAGGCCAGGGGTTTGAATGACATGGCGGCCGAAAGAAGGGGGTAACTTTATCTTAATCTGGTCTTAATCTGCCCCAGTCCTCCAGGTGTGTGCGGGCTTAAACCCCCAGAAGGATGCAGGGTTTCTTTTTGGGGAGTGGGGTGAGGAAGATAGAAGTCCATGCACTTGAAAACTCCTTCGACCTCGAGAAGGTCCAGGACCCCCCGCACACTCTTTGAAAAAAAAAAAGCCGCCCGCTCGCTTATTCATTCCATACCTTCCTCCCGTCATCCTCAAGCGGCCCCGCTACGTTTTAATTGAATTAAACCAACCGTTCGCCGTAATTTAAAAAGGACCTTAGAAGTACCTTATGAATTAGTCTGAGTGATTTGTCTTTCAAATTGTGTGTGTGTGTGTGTGTTTGAGGAAAGGAGAGCGAGTGTAGAAGTGATAAGGCTTTAATTGCCTCTTTATAAAGCCCTCCAGCACCCCCCCCCTCTCTCTTTTGGACTGTTATGGTATGCAGGTGTGCGCGCTTTAGCGCTATAGGAAATACTAAGTGGCTTCTGCGGCGAGTGGGATCGCTCCCTCGGCCTTTTAATTGTCCGCTCGTCTTCGTCGTTGCAGCTAGATTTGATCGGGTTCTCGGTCACGATCTCGGGACACTTTGACGCTAGTTGGTTAGCAGCTAAGCTAACACTTCTGTTCACCAGGAGACCGCTCATGAGGACATCACTCATTGCTTTGTGGACGGATGTTTCGTAGCCTTGAGTTCAACCAGTGAACAGGAAGTGACCATATTTGGACTGTGGATACGTCTCTGGTGTAGACCTGTCAATCACCTTGTAGCTCCGCCCCTAAAGCGTCCCCTGCTTATTATGGTCTGTTTGACTCTAACAGACCATGATGTAGTAAATGAACATCACGCTGTATAGAAGAAGACTAGAAACTAGAGATTGAGACATAAACTCATGTTTACAATGTTTACTGAGGGAATACATCAAGAGAGAAGTAGAGTCACTTATATAGACTTCTATACAACCAGAGGAGTCACCCCCTGGTGGTCAGGAGAGAGAATGCAGCTTTAACACATGAAGCATAGACTTCTATACAACCAGAGGAGTCGGGGAAAACTAACTGAAGTATCAGTGAATCTCCATCAACTGCTTATTCACACGTCCTCTTTGTCTCTTTATCGATACGTCCTCTCTCTCTCTGGATGCTCTTGTCACACTCCTTCCTCTCCCTGTGTGTTGGATTCTCCTCTCTTTACCACACCCTCCCTCCTTCAGTGTGTGTGTGTGTGTGTGTGTGTGTGTGTGTGTGTGTGTGTTGATGCGTGTGTATTCTGATCAGGAGTCAAAGGGGTGACTTTGTAATTATGTTCATTTTAATTGGCTGTGCTATCACCCCTCTCATCACTGTGGAGCCCACGCTGCGCTGGACAATGGCAGTCTGTAGTGAGGGGGGGAGGAGGGGTTACACAACTGCTGTGTCAAGACCCCCCTACACACACACACACACACACACACACACACACACACACACACACACACACGGGCTCAGTCAGCCTCTTTACCTGCGGAACATAATTCCTAAAGTGGCCTCCTTAATGAGTTTTCCCTGCCCGGGCTTAGATTAATTGATAAATGGCGGCGTTATCGGCACAGCTGATCTCTGAATCCATTGCACCACTAATTTGTTTGTTGAAGATGGCAGTTAAAGGAGATTAATACGTTATAGATTTGGAAGACCGCCCCCCCCCCTCCCACTCGCACCCTCCACTTTCTCTTCTTCCTCCCCTCAAAGCTTAGTTATTTACCTGAGGAAGAGGAGGAGGTGGAGGAAGAGCGTGGAGACGGAGTGTCTTTTTTTTTTTTTTAAGATCCTTTTTCTGGATTCTTTATATATTTTTTGTGTGCTTAAATCCAAATTCAGAGCCTTTAAGATGTATTAAGATGGACCATATCTGTTGCCCCCACAGCTTACGATGCTCTGAATGTCGTGTAGAAAACCTTTGAAAGGTTCATATCCCGGATTTGAAGGGGTGTTTGTTTGCGTGGCTGATTGTGTGTAACGTCACAACAATCAGTTAACACTCTAGTATCGCTATCGTCTGGTCACATTATTAATAAGTAATCATCAGTAATGTCTCAGAGCAGCTCGAGGATGTCATCGTATGTATGTATGATGTTTATTTAGATATGTGAAGATGGATTATATCTAGTCTTGTATCACATTATCAATATAATATTGATATATTGGCTGTAAACCTTCAGCTGCTCCATAAAAAGAGACTGAAAGAATTATTGGTTTCTGGAAAACCTTGAAGACCTCTTGAACTTTCGATTTACAGCAAAATAAAGCAACGTTTTTTGTTGCTTTTTGGGTACGATCATAAACTAATAGACCACTTGCACGTATAGGAACCTTTCATCTAGTATCTCACAGGTTTTCTGATCATCAAACCTTTTTAAAATGATTAAAAAAAAGACATTGTTGTTTCGGAGATAACAGGATTTAGTTTGTAAGCGGACACGGAAGAGGTTAAAAATCATCAAACATTTCCACGCTGCGGTTTTCTCTCGTCATTCATCCACAAACTGATTCTTCGCCACCAACATTTGTGCAGAACAAGCCCACGTCGTCTGCTTTCACGCTCCCAAATACAAACACAGGACGCGTCGCGAGGACTCGTGACCTCATCATGACCTCATCGTGACCTCATCGTTAGTTCTGCATGTCACGGGTCAGGCCCCGACTGACCGTGGAGCCTCACGCTGAGCCGCTGGAGAGGAGTTCTTAGAAACCGATGTGACCAATAGGAAGGTGGACGCAGCATCTGTTGTCTTGTGTTGTCCCTCACACACAAGTACACACACACGCACACACACTCAATCCCAAAACCTACCCAGCCGCCGTGTCTTCCCAGTCCCACGCCCGGCCAAAGCTAATTTGCAGAGGCGTGAGTGTGGGTAATGCTACCGCCGCTTCCGTGACAAGCTAAAGCCAGCGCTTACACCGCATTATGCCCCCCGTGTTCCACGTCAGGCGTGCAAGGCGAGCGGGTGGGCACAGTGCGCGCTGGCACAGGCGCGCCTTTGTCTGCTGCCTCCTCCAAAAATGTGTTATTTCTTCTTCTTCTTTTTTTGGGTTGTCGTTGTTGCAGTGAATGGTGTTTATTTCAATTTTCAAAGCCTCGTCAGTCCTTTTCCTGTTCTGCTTTTCTTCTGTTGGTTATGCCTCTGGAGCAGAATGGGCCTTGGAAGCAGAACGGTCCTGGAAAAGGAAACGGCTTCTTCTTCTTTTTTCTTACCCCCCCCCCCCTCCCTGATTTTTGCATTTTACATCTCGGTAGCCAACTGCCGAAAGGGCCTCTGTCTTGGCCTGCAGGTTCACTGCGACGGGAAGCATATCTGCTCCTGAGCAAATCACCAACCCCCTTCACACACACACACACACACACACACACATTCGCCATCAGCACCATCACCATGAATGTATTTAGCATTTTTTCCCACTCACTCGCGGCGTAAAAGATTTCTTAATAAATCGGGGGAGACGACATCGTGCGGCTCGGCGTGCCGGAGCCGCCGCTTGCGCAATATGTTCAACCCTCCGATGCGAGCTCTCGGGTGGAAAGAGTTGTCGTTCACACCTGTGCACACACACACACACGCACACGATGCCTGACTTGACTAAACAGTCACACACACTCGTTCTCTCACGGCTCTCTTTGGAAGCAGCCCCTCCTCACTGTGATTACAGCAGTAATGCGATATATCCTTTGTATGTTAATGTGTATTATTTTTCACGCTACATTTGCTCTCCTCTCCTGTTCCTGCCTTTTGTCCCCCCCTCCTCCCATCCTCCCCCCCTCCTCCCTCCTCTATTGTTCCATCCACTCCTCATCTCCATTTACATAATTGAACTTTTGATTGGACTTTGCTCCCTCCCCTCCGCTCTCATGGAGGCCACGTTTGAAATCCGAAGCACAATTTCACGGGTAAGACGGCGGCGGCGATCGTTCTCTCTCCCTCTCTCTCTCTTCCTCTCTCTCGTCTTTTTTCTTTTTTTTCTCCTCCCGAAAGCAAAGACGTCGGGACGCAGAAAGCCCAGATTAAAACAAATTGCTTGTTTTGATTGAAGGTGCAATTAAGTAATTGAGCGCGTTGATAGCTGGAGCTCAGCCAATCAGACGAGAGCTTCCAGCTGCCGGACGGACAGAACACTTAAGTGCCCCGACCTTTATCCTCTTAAATGAGAACAGGTATTAATGCTTTTCAAGTGTGTGTGTGTGTGTGTGTGTGTGTGTGTGTGTGTACATACATCCTGGATTAAAGCTCAGTGTTACTGTTAGCCTACTTTTTTTTCAAAACAGTATGTTCATGAGTTTTCTTTTTTTTCAGTATGCTTTAATTGTGTGCGTGTGTGTGTGTCTGTGTGTGTGCACATCCTGGATTAAAGCTCAGTGTTAGTTAGCCTACTTTTTTTTTTTCCTAAACCGTATGTCCATGAGTTTTCTTTTTTACTGTATGCTTCGTGTCTGTGTGTGTGTGTGTGTGTGTGTGTGTGTGTGTGTGCGTGTGTGTACTTCTGGATTAAAACTCAATGTTACTGTTAGCTTACTTTTTCTCCAAACAGTCCATGAGTTTTCTTTTTTACTGTATGCTCTGATCATATATATGTGTGTGTGTGTATGTACAGTATGTGTGCATTTCCACTGAAGTGTGTGTGTGTGTGTGTGTGTCTATAGGCTTTTTTCTTTTTTCTCTCGCCGTAGGCTCCTTGAGCGGATTACAAGTTTTAAAGAGTATGAGATTCAACACCTCCTCAAATCTGACACCCTGACGCCGCTTTGAAGCCCTGGAAGTGAGATCGGAGAGACGCCGAAGCTCTTTTCTCTGCACAGAGTCGTGGGTTTATGTCATTGGGTCGAGGCCCGTTAAGTTCCCATTGAAGCGTTTTCGCCCCAGAGGGAGAGACAAAGCTGCCACTTAAAGCGTCTCACTCGTGTCTCTTTCACCGCTCTGAAAGGCCGCTTGTAATGGCCGCCGCGCTCTTTATGGCCGCCCGGTGGTGTGTGACGCGACTCCCGTTTACGTTTGTGTGTTTACACCCGGACTTCGTCAGCCAGGTGTTGGGAAGACTCACAAATACACATAGAACAAGGCTGAAGAGGAAGTTTAACCGTTTAACTCCAACATACGCTGAAAGATGAGCGTCTAAAGCGCGTATGTATGTATGTTTTCTATGAATATGTGGAGGTTGTCCACAATATTACAGCAGTGAGATGGTGATGTGTATTGAGTATAAAGTAAACGGCAGCTTGGTTTCAGGCCCATTTGACAAGTCGGTTCTCTTTTATTTGTCAGTTTAAAGAGAAACCACAGGAAAAACATTCGTTAAGGAAAGTTGATTTGATCCAAAAAGTTACGTCCGGCCAGGAAATTCTTTGTCATCGAACACTTTTAAGACAATTAAATTAATTATATGAGCAAAAAAAGATTCTCCACAAAGACAAAAGCACTTTTAATCGTTTGTGTTGATGGAAATACATGAAAAATAAAGACTGATCGAGTAAGAAAAGACCAAAACCAAACTCATCCAACTCGATGAACGTTTCACGTCATAAAATACGACGAGCTTCATTTTAAAACCTAAATAAAAGCTTTAAATGCCAGAAGTGAGCGGGCTCATGAGTGTTGAGAGCGTGGATCTGGAGTTCCTCTAAAAGGAGTTTCACATCGCTTCGTGTTGGGGATATTCCCTCGCCGCAGAATTGTTCTTTTTCCTCTTAACACCCTTTTTTAGATCGACCATTTTTCTAATTTTCCATATCGCGGTTCATCCGCTCTCGCCCTCCATTCCAGAAGAAGAAGAAGAAAAACACATCGCTGACACCCAAAATCCTCCCGACGACGGGAACCTGGACGCTTCATTCCCGGGTTCCCTCCTATCTTGTCATTCGGGGGCATTGTAGTGAGCTTAACCTCCTTCTTTCTCTCTCACATCCCCTCCTCCTCCTTCCTCCTCCCTCCTCCTCTTCGTCTTCCATTTTTTTCTTCTTTCTTTGCCCCGTCGGATGTGTGTTGTTGACACCGAGGCATCAGGAATAATGGAATCTCTTGTCAGTGGCTTGTATTTCTTTCGCCCGGGCTGTTAGCGCCGTGTATAATAGCAGCCGAGGAGGAGGAAGAGGAGGAAGAGGAAGAGGGGAGGTTATGTGCCACTGATAGTAATGAAGGTTGCCTTTTCATTTTTTTTTAATATGGAATGTTTGTGGGCCGAGGCGATGCTCTCCGCTAATCCCACCCTCGAGCCGAGCTGGCTACACGGATGTGTCAGTGTTGCACGCACACGCACACACACACACACATCCGGTGACATTCACACAGACAGATAAAAGACACACACACACACATGTGCACACACCTTCCTTGAGGCAAGACAGCAAACTGTTTGATAAGTCCGGGTGCATTTCTGTTTCCTCATGAAAATTTCACTCCCCTCCTGCGTTCGTGTCTGAGGGGAAAAATTGCAGCCGCTTCCCCCGTTGAAGAAGAAGATACGGCGTTTGTTGAATATGGGATGGATCCGTGTGAGCGCCGTGCGTTTTATCTGTGGGAAAAAGAAAAAGAGGATTCAAGGGAGGAGGAATGATGTCAGTTTGGGTCTGATGACACCCGTACACGGGTTAAACAAACGTCTAACTAGCGCGCGACAAAGTTGAGCAAACACGTCTTCAGCTCCTCTTCGTCGGCAATTGAAGTTGCCGCGTTCATTTGTTGTCCGTGTTGATGGTTGTTGTGTGTCCAAAAAGACCTTTTCCATCTCCTGAAATTCAGTTATTACTTCATTGTTTCTTTAAACGGTAAAATATCATTCCGGAAACTCTGCGTTTTCCCTCTGGCTCATGTGGAGCTGCTTTCTGTCACTCAGGTGTGTACTTGTGTGTCTGTGTGTGTGTTTTCCTGCCGGCTAGGGTGCGGGGGTCTTCGGCACTGGAGTGTGCTGTGTGTGTCTAATTGCTTTAATAGCACCTGGTCTCTAATCCCAGGTAATTAGAGCGCTCAAATTAGACGGCTACTTTCAACCGTCACTTGAAGAAGCAGAAAGGGAGGAGGAGGAGGGGGGGAGGCCTGGAGGAAGACCACTTCGCTCTGAAAGTCCACACACACACACACAGTTTTACTGACACACACATAATTGTGGGCAAAAGCAGACAACCGGAGGAACAAGTTTGGTTCAGCGTGCCGAGAGGACGATGCGCTCGTGGACGTAAAATCCATCCAGGACTCCCGGTGTGAATACATTACGTGAGATTAGTCGTCGGCATATTAATGTACACATCCCCCCCCCCCCCTCGTACAGTGAGGACGCCCGTGTTGTAATCGTGTAATCGGCATCGTCTCACCCCCCCCTTCACCATCTCCTTCTTTTCCTTCTCGTCTGAGTGGCACGCAGGCGTCGCCGAGGCCGCCTGGAACGTGTCTGGAGAAGCTGTGGGGAAAAGGTTAAGGCCCACTTTTAACAGATGAGCCGGAAATGTCAAGTGTCCGCCCCTCGGGCTCGAGCCACCGTCCCCACCCTCCCTCCCCTGTTCGGAGACGGCCTGCGTGACACACACACACACACACACAGGTACAAAGGTTAGCAGTTGCTATTAGAGGCGGCCTCCGGGCTCTTTCATCTGATTCGGTGCTCCGGGTTTTTTCTCTCGGTCACAGGTTAAACCGCAACAATGGAGGAGGAGCGAGCGGCGTCCGGGGGCTTCACGGCTTCTCTCTTCTTCTTTTTTTTTTGTGTGTGTGTGTGTTTCTGTCTGTTTACTCCACAAACTAATTCAAAAACCCGTCGACGGCGAGTGCAACCCAAAGTCTGAAGGGTTCATCTAAGCGACGGCATTTTAAACGCATCGGTTTCAAGAACTTTTTGACATTTTTCAAATCAAGCAAAGTCACTTGTTTGTCTTCTACGTCTCTGATCAACCTCCAGGACTCTCACTCTCTCTCTCTCTCTCTCTCTCTCTCTCTCTCTCTCTCTCTCTCTCTCTCTCTCTCTCTCTCCTCTCCTCTCCTCCCCTCTCTTTCTCTCTCTCTCTCTCTCTCCTCTCCTCTCCTCTCCTCCCCTCTCTTCTCTCTCTCTCTCTCTCTCTCTCTCTCTCTCTCTCTCTCTCTCTCTCTCTCTCTCTCTCCTCTCCTCCCCTCTCTTTCTCTCTCTTTCTCTCTCCCCTCTCTTTCTCTCTCTCTTCTCTCTCCTCTCTCTCTCTCTCTCTCTCTCCTCTCCTCTCCTCTCCTCCCCTCTCTTTCTCTCTCTTTCTCTCTCCCCTCTCTTTCTCTCTCTCTTCTCTCTCCTCTCTCTCTCCGCTCTCTCTCTCTCTCTCTCTGGGTCCTGCAGTAGCGGCGAGCCGCCAACAGAGGGGGTCGGTCGGCCACCGCAGACTCTCATCCTCCCGCCGGGTGTCTTTCCTCTTCTTTTTCCTTCCTTCAAACAACTGGTTTAGCTCGTTCCGGTGGTCAATATCAGGTTGAGAGAACCGAACGTCTCTTCATTCACTCCTCGCCGCTGAAAGGTTAAGTAAAGGTTCGACTCGCAGATCAAACAGAGCGAGCGATGACTGAGCGGCTGTCGTCTCTGGCAACACTACGAGAAACTAAACGCACATTCATGTGTTCAGTCGTGTGTCGTTCAGGGATCGTGACTGTAACAAAGCTGCAGTTCTTTTCCTGTAAATGTGCTTTTTAAACTGTCATGTGATTAAAAACCGGCCTTATTAGTCGCACATTAGTGTCACTGAGTTGCACATTAATAGAAATACTTGAACACATTTCATAGTGTTGTTTTTATCGCTGGCCTCTCGCTCCATGACCTGATTTTAGAGGGACGGCGTCATCAGAACGGCGGCGTCGGTTCTGCCGGCGCCAACAGAACCGACACTGCCGAGGATTTTGTGTGATTTTGGCGTCCAGCGGAGGAAACGGCTCCTGATGGAGAAACGCTTTCCAAACCCGCAGATAAGACTTCAAACGGCGCGGCGGCTAATTAATACGATGTTAACATTATCCACGGTCACACGGCGCTTTGTGCACGACCCTCCATTAGTGTGTGTGTGTGTGTGTGTGTGTGTGTGTGTGTGTGTGTGTGTGTGTGTGTGTGTGTGTGTGTGTGTGTGTTAGCTGGTGGATGAGTGGAGCTTTTGTTAAGTACAACATTTTTTATCAAATAACAAAAATAGGCTCTGATGTGGAGGAAAGAAAAGAGAGAAGGCTTTTGTGCAGAGTAATAATAGTTTGGAGAACGTGTGTGTTTGGGTTCTTTATACGGTCATGGAGAACCTGGAAAAGTCCTTGAAAAAAATGTCATCCCCAAAAAGTAGTAAAAGTCGTGTAAATGTGTTGTGTTCATGACGTTCATTTAGTTATAAATAATGAATCTGCTTCTAAAAGAAAGAGGCTCAAAATATCAGCAGCATCCATACAGGCATCTATATAAATGTTTATTATTTTAATCAAACTATTGTCTCTCATTCATTTGAGTCATTTAAGGTTTACTGTATGCTTTGAATCCTCATTGTTAGTTTAAATACTACATTTTATCACTTTTTACTGTTCACACACACATTTCACACAATGTTTGATCATGGACATTTGGTTTAAAGTCATGAAAATTTGATTTAAAGTCATGAAAATGTGGTTAGAAGATATGGAAATTTTGGAAAAAGTAATGGAAATCCACTGGTCAAAATGTGTATGAACCCTGTTTATTTGTATTTCTAACACACTCTTATTTATCAACAAGTGATATCGATGCAACTCTAAACTTTTGTCTTCTTCCCCCTCTTTGCCCCCCCCCCCCCCCCCTTGCAGCCCAGCCCCGTCCCGAGCCCGGTTCTGGGCGGGAAGCCCAACGCCAGCCAGTCTCTGCTGGTCTGGTGCCGCGAGGTCACCAAGAACTACCGCGGCGTGAAGATCACCAACTTCACCACCTCGTGGAGGAACGGCCTGGCCTTCTGCGCGCTGCTGCACCACTTCAGACCCGACACGATGTACGGAAACGCACAAAACACTCGCACAACACCGGGGGAGGAGGGGGGGTTAAGACCTTGGAGTCTACGATGGGTGGAGTCTGAGCATCAAGCCGATCACGTCATTAGAGATGCACAGGAACCAAAACAACTCGTGTCACTCGCTACTCGATGTGCACACTTGTTCAACACAGGTGTGTAGAAGTTCTACACACTAATTCAACACACCCACATGTGTGTAGAACTAATTCAACACTCCTGCTCATCCTAGTTGTTGACCTTGTTAACTGCCAATCTGGCAGCAGGAGAGCTAGCTAACGTTAGCCGTTAGCAGCCGGTGGGCCGCACACCAAGCTAACCGCTAACGCTAGTGGAGGTTACCTGTCATTATGATGCGTTCAAGCTCTAGTCGGTAAAACATGAGCACTGAAAGAAGGTAAATCATAAAGATTTGAGTCTTGAAGAATTCAGTTTTTGGTGATAAAGTTTACGTTTTCACGATATGAAATAGATTTTATAGACGTTTATTTATTTTAACGCACTGTTGTTTCCTCTTCAGGTGAGTTGGGATCATATTAGTGCACTTAGTGTGTCATCGTGTGGAGTCCTTGTGTCCATCAGCACTGTCTTTGTGTGTGATTCACAGTTGTGTACACACTTAAACACACAGGACCCAGCCTGTCATTTACTCATTTCAATACACCGTTGTTACATGTTTGCCGCCACCACTTACCTCGTGGTTCTTGTGGGCGCGCGGTTATTAGTGTGTGTGTGTGTGTGTGTGTGTGAGATTCCTTAAATGCTTAGTCTTTAATGTGTGTATTTAACACTTTAAAAGTACCACATGTGGAAAAAAATAACCTGCAGCCATCGAAAGAGCAGACATGAAGATAATTTATCTGAACCACACTTTGTGTGTGTGTGTGTGTGTGTGTGTGTGTGTGTGTGTGTGTGTCTTTGCACTCCGGTGTGTTATTTTTACATATTTTCCACTCTATTAGTTTTGTTGATTGCACTGCTATGAAATTGCATGTTACAGTTCTAATGCCATTACATGTGACGCATATTTAAACGCACCTCTTTTCCCCCCTGCTATCTCTCTCTCTCTCTCTCTCTCTCTCTCTCTCTCTCTCTCCCTCTCTCTCTCCATCCCCACTGTGTCTTCCAGAGACTACAAGTCGCTCAATCCTCAGGATATTAAAGAAAACAACAAGAAGGTAAGAGGCGGCCACCGCTGGGCCCTTCACAGATCATCTGCCGTTAATCCGTGTGGACGTGGCTCGTTTGCGAAGGCTGGAAAACACGCGTGACGTGTTCGTTATAATGACACCCCCCCTCCCGCTGTGACGCTGTAACTTAGTCACCTGGCAGAGGTGAGATGCTATCTCGTAGCCACGCTGCCAGCTCGGAGCTTACTGAGTGTGTGTACAATATCAGCATATTCACTTTTTGCTTGTGAACTGTAATCCACGTCCTCCCTCTCTTGAGCAACATAACCGCGTTCGCTTCCTGCAGCTCGCCGTCGCCCCGATGTGATGTCATCGTATCTGCACATTCACAGTTTTTGCACACACTTCCCCTCTGATCCCCTCCGGCTCTCCTCGCGCACATTTTTACTACACACGCGTGTCCACATCCCCTCTTCGCCCCCCCGAGGGCTACACAGAACGATATGCGTCGGGTCCCCGCAGCTTGATTTCCTCTCCTCACACACACACACACACACACACACACACACACACACACACACACACACACACACACACACACACACACACACACACACACACACACTCGGGCTCTGCGATAACCTCTGGTGGCCCTGTTAGGCATGAATGCTACCCTGTTGACAATAACCCACAGTGGAGGGAGAGAGGCAGAGAAGCAATCCCATATCTAGCCCGACTGCCCCTCGCCTCCAGGTGCTCAAGTAGCCCTGAAGAAATTGGCGAGATAGAAGTAATGCGGCAATGTGCCGGCGAGGCCGATAGCCGCTGAATAGCTGAACCCGGCTCCTCTGTGGAGATCCACCGCGGCAGCTCGTGTACGTTTAGTCCGAGACGAGACGCCGCCAGAAGGTCGATATCGGACGCCTCTCAGTGCTCATGCACCGAGGATACAGGTGTGTGTGTGTGTGTGTGTGTGTGTGTGTGTGTGTGTGGAAGGAGCATTGGGAGTATGACAAACAAAGTTATAGCCGGTAAACGCTGAATGTGGAGAAGTTTTCCTTCATCCGACGAATTGAAAATGTCCTTAAAAGTTGGCTTTATGTCATCAGTGTTTCTTTTTTACTCAATTTACACACTTTAAATTAAATAAAGGTGTTTTTATCCTGTTTGCTTTCACCAAGACGCAAAACAATCTATGAAATGTCCCCGTCACTTGTTTGGACAAATAGAAAGATTTATGTTTAGTGAAATATTAAAAATAAAAAGGATGCTGGCATCAGACAAACGCCTTCAACCCGTTAAACTGTGGAAACAATTTAGTCTCCAGACCTGCTTTTCCCTCTTTAAGTCGTCGTAGGAACCCCACATTAATTCCAATACTTGTTTATTGTATGTATTTGTTCAGCAAAGTACAAAAAAAACACCTTTAAAAGATATTTGATGGTAACTATGAACATCCCGCATGATATGAGCCAGAAAAACTGTGTCGTTCGGTTCAAAAATGAAAAAATATTACGTAATTTATGCCAAAAGATTGTCTGAATGGGGCATGCTGGGACTTAAAATGGGCGCGGGAGGATTTCAGAGCATGGTTTCCAAAAGGTTAAAGACTGCGCGGCGCGTTCGGCCAATCAGGGTTCCCCTCTGCGACCGCTCTCCTCAACGTGCTCGCGGTCGGCCCACACGCAGCGCTTGTGGACGCGAATGAAACGGAGGCGTCGCACTTCGGTGTCGTCGTCGTGTATCAGGAGAGGGAAAATTACAGGACGGGGAAGAGGGGGAAAAAAAAAAAGACAAGAGCAAGAAATTCATGCATGAAAGACGGCGATGAAAAGAGACTTCTTTCTTTCTCCCCTCGAGATGCCGTGTGGCGATGCTTCACCAGGAGTTATTAGAATTGATTGAATCGGTGGGAATGGAAACGACGACTATCTCTGGCTTCTTCACGGCCGGCTGGCGGACGAGGCCCCGCCTCCTCTGGCGGCCGGTCTGTGGGGAGTGATTGCAATGAGCCAGACTGTGCTGAATTATGACAGATAAGGACAATCAATATTGAGGGAGGGGGAGGGGAGGGGGGGGGGGGGGGGGGGAGAAGTGAATATTCAGAACACTTACAGCCTTTTGAAATGATCCATTATCAGTGTGTGTGTGCATGTGTGTGTGTCCACATGTTCATTTGGTTGTTTGAGGAGTTTGCATGTTGAGATCCGTCTTGTCTGGTGTGTGTGTGTGTGTGTGTGTGTACATACATGTGCGTGTGTGTGTTTGCGTGTGTAATGAGGCCAAGGAGAAGTCATTTGTCATGCCATCTGATAGTGTAGCACCGAGCTAAAGCTCCCTGAGCACAACCGAGAGGGGAGGGGGAGGGGGGCGGGGCAACGTTGATGATTGACAACGATAGATAGCTGTCAATCACCGCGAGTGGAGGGAGGAGGAGGGGCGGCGGCTCCGGGGGGGATACGTGATCTTATTGGACGTAAATGTTTGCTTCATTCTCAGGAGAGAGAATGCAGCTTCAACACATGAAGCATTGACTTCTATACAACCAGAGGAGTCTATACAACCAGAGGAGCAGCCCCCTGGTGGTCAGGAGAGAGAATGCAGCTTTAACACATGAAGCATTGACTTCTATACAACCAGAGGAGTCTATACAACCAGAGGAGCAGCCCCCTGGTGGTCAGGAGAGAGAATGCAGCTTTAACACATGAAGCATTGACTTCTATTCTGAATTCCTGTTAGAAACCCAATCAGTTCTTCTTATTCTCGTTCTCTCTTTTATCTCTTGTTTCTCTTCCAGGAGGAGAAGAACTTAAACGAGCTCTCTGAAGGAGAACTCCTCTCTGTTCTCCTTCTCTCTTCTCGTCGTTTCTTTCTTCCACAAACACGTATACATCAAGAGGAAGAGACAAAAGAGGAGAGTGAAACAGACCCTCCCGTCACAAAAGACGTCATAATTGATTGTAAATGGAGGAACATCTCTCCGCTAAACCTCCTCTTCATTCTCCTCTACTGCATGCTGGGACTTAAAATTGGCGCGTGAGGGTTTTCGAACTATATGAACGGACGCCTCCTGGAGACGGGAGTTGAAGAAGAAGCTCTCAGATGTTTTGGATGAAATTAAATCAATGAAAAAGATCGTACACGCTCAATAGATACGTAAAAAGGAAAGAAAATGTGTGTTTTGGGGGGAAAACAGTAAGCGAGGCTCTTCAAAACGATCCCTTCGGGGAAAATAAAGGTTAAAAACACACAAAGTCGGAGAGATTTGATGGACTGAGAAGATCCACGGAGGCAGTGAAACAAACGAGCGGCGCCGCAGGTCTGAATTAGATCAACACCATCAAGCAGCCCAGATACAAGCTGCGATACCTGGGACAGACGCTGTGTGTGTGTGTGTGTGTGTGTGTGTGTGTGTGTGTGTGTGTGTGTGTGTGTGTGTGTTAATCTATTTATTTACCTGTCATTGGCTGCGATAATGGTTTTCATCCCTTCTCCCTCTGTCTCAGTCTATCAGGTGATGGGGGATTGGAGGTTGTTTTTTTTTTTTTCGCGTGTCGCTTGATAATCAAACCTGTATTTTCTCATCAGACTCTAATCAGACCAATTACACGCGTGACGGAGAGCGTGGGCAGGTTGATGTAGGGGAGCGATAAGGACACACACACACACACACACTTTGGGATTAAGCGCTCTGTCTTGGGGTATCTGTGTCTCTTATCGGGGACAACCATCCCTGACATGACCTGTCAGCAGTCATGCCAAAGGTGTCTCTCACTCACATGCAATGCACCAGATGCACCCTGGGATTGAATAAAGAAACGGACATTTTTTGTGTGTTTTTTTTTGTGTGCGTTTCTTTCCCAGGCTTACGACGTCTTCGCCAACCTGGGCATCTCCCGCCTGCTGGAGCCGTCGGACATGGTGCTGCTGGCCATCCCCGACAAGCTGACGGTGATGACCTACCTGTACCAGATCCGGGCGCACTTCTCCGGCGAGGAGCTGAACGTGGTGCAGATCGAGGCCAACAGCAGCCGCAGCACCTACAAGGTGGGCGACTTCGAGACGGACACCAACGCCTCCATCGGCCAGGACAAGTTCTACGCCGAGCTCAACGACGTGCCGCACCGGCAGCCCAACGCCGAGGCCGACGAGGCCGCCGCCGCCGTCGGGGGCGAGTCTAACGGCACCGAGGACGACGAGCCGGCGGAGAAGCCAGCTCGGAAGGTCGAAGCGGGAGCGGCCGAACCTTCGCGGTCCTCCCCGCCCGTCCCGTCGCCACGCACGGCGTTACCCGCCACCACGGTGGTGCAGACGGACTCCGCCCGCTCCGAGGACAGAGCGACGCTGCTCAAAGCCAACACGCTGGACCTCAGCGAGCTGCCCCAGATGGCGGCGGAGAGGGAGAGGGAGCGGCAGCGGAGGGAGGAGCCAGGAGAGGACGGCGGCGGCGGCCACCGCGAGGGGAGCGCCGACCCGGGGTCGCCGCCCTCCACCAGGAGAGCGGCCTCGCCGCCGCACCACAAGCTGGGCTTCTCCTACAACCGGGACGCCGACCTCATCAAGAAGAAGAGGGCCGGCCTGCGCCACTCCGAGTCTGAGCCCGCCTCCGAAACCAGCGACCCGCCGGTCAACCACGCAGACACGCCGCCCAAACAGGTAGAAACGACACACAGCGCTGCCGTAGAAGTTTTGACGCGTCCTTCGAGGGTCGGCCAGCGACACGTTAAACCGCCTCGCAGCTAATTACAGAGTCCTGAACCTTAAACAACGTTTACACCGATTCACGTCTCGCTACTTAAATCGAGTATTAACATTCTGACGGCGTTTTACCTGCACGGATCCCCTCCCCCCCTCACCGGCTTCTTCCACCTCTGCATCCGTCATAAGACAGAAGCCCCCCCCCCCCACACCCTCCACCCGCCCTGCGGCGCTTTCGCTAAGCTTCAAATCACGACCTCGCCGCCGCCGCTGCTGCAGAGGATGACCGCACCGAAAAAACATCCCCCCGCCTCAGCGTCAGATGTTTGTCGAGGCCGCGGTGGCGCCCACGAGAAACCCCCTTTTTTTTTCTTGCTTTTTTGACATTTCATTATATTTTTCATTATATTTCTCATCCCTTCAGTTGATGGCAGTCGGCGCCGCGACCGCTCAGGCGTAGCGACGCTCTGCGCGCACACACACCCCATCTCGACACACACACACACACACACACACACACACACACACGTACGCTGAATACAATGCTGCCTGCGCAGGTTAACCCCAGATTACCGCTTCCTGTTTACAAGTCGGGGAAAAAAAGGTCACGGGGCAGCGGGTGGGGCGAGAGGAAGAGGAGGAGGAGGAGGGTGTGTGTTATGACAGCTATGACACCCGTTTTTTTTTGTTTTTTTTGATCCTCTGTTATCAAGTTAGCGGGACGCATCCTCGCCTGCACGCGGGCCAGATTTGACTCGTTGAAAGGATCAACGTGGCGTCGTGACGCCGCTCAGATGTAAACGCTCCGCTTGCCCTCTTTCGCACCTCGCGGTTATAATACAGACGGGATTACCGGGCAGATAAAATGCTAAGCCAGGTGTGTGTGTTTTTGCTTTCTTGTCAAAGCCGTCACGCTCTCCACACCGCTGGACCCCGGCGGGGCTGCAGGCCGGACCCACAGAGTTCCTTCTCCTCCACCTGCACAAGCAGGACGGGTTAATTAAACTCATGTAGAAACTACATGAGTTCTCTGTCGTTGATGTCGTGTTTTCCTCTTCCCAAAAGGAGCCGACGCCTCCTCCCGTGTCGAGTCCGCCTGCTGAGAAGGTGAGTCCAGAGCAGCATCTCCGTGTTCATGTTACACAGAACTCATCACACGCGTGTTTAACTAAATAAAGTTCGCCAAAAGTATATTAAAGTGCACAGAAACACAAGTGTTTTCACGTGAGACTCGGCGTGATAATTAATGAGCTCCTCTTGCGTCTCCTCGCCGCACGCAGAAGGCGATGTCCCGCCAGGAGGAGTTGAAGGAGAGGGCGCGCCTCCTGCTGGAGCAGGCGCGCCGCGACGCCGCCGTGAAGGCCGGCAGCAAGAACCTCCCCAACTCCGCCGCCGCCGCGCCCAGCAGAGCCACGGGCGTCTGCGACGTAAGTCCAACGTGTGTTGTGTGTGTGTGTGTGTGTGTGTGTGTGTGTGTGTGTGTGAAGGACGTAGTCGTGTGGTCGTGCCCCTCTGAATTTGTGTAACTTGGATCACGTGTCTGTCATGAACACTTGACTGATGATGATGATAATAATGCGTTTAATTTGTAGCGCAAAGAATCTGAGCTCCAATTTATAGAAAAACAGATAAAAACATAATTATATTATTATTTATAGCTCACAATGACTCGACAAAGTTGAATAAAACTATTTTTACGTCTCCAATTGAACGCTTTAGAAACAGGAAGTCTTTGAAAATCTTCATTTGAGTAAATTTTCAGTTTATTTTCATGATTGACTGGTTTCTTTAGTGCGAGATACGAGTTTACAGACGATAACGCTCCCTCCTCGTCATCGTGGAGGTTATTCTCCGCCCTTTTTGTTCCTTTCCGGCTCCACCTGCAGTCTGTTCACGCCTCTTCAGACGCACTCGTTGTCTCTTCTGGGTCCTCACAGATCATTTTGTGTGTTCGCCGTTTGGGGAACAATGCAGAGAACAGAGAGCATAAACTCCACCCGTCTAATCAAAGCGCCGGTAAAGGTCAGAGGTTAAAGGTTAGCAGTTAAAGCGTTCGGGCTGTGTGTGTGTGAGCCGTCCGGCCTCTGCAGCTAACGGAGCGACCGGCAGCCTCTTCAGCGGCTCCTCGCCGTCACTTCCACGCCTCTCCCGCCCCGTCTCATCCTCTGGCAGTCGTCCACTTTGTTGAACGAGGCTTTGAGACTTTTTTTTCCTCCCCTGATGAACTCCCCCTCGCTCAGACTCTCAACCTTCCAACATGTCGGAGAGGAACGCGAGGACGGACTCCTTCCTCTCCGCTCCTTCAGTTCGGGTCGTCTCGACTCGGCACAATTTGACGACATCACGACCGAATTTGCTTCCCCCTGAACACTGAGGGGAAACGTCGTCCACACACACACACACACACACACACACACACACACACCTGTCAGCAAAAGTACATTCGTGCCCGGGAATCGCTGTTCCGAAGCAAACTAGACTAGAGAAGACGTGAGTGAAATTGCCAGCTCTGAACCGAGCACGCTCCACTGAACATAATATACTGTGTGTGTGTGTGTGTGTGTGTGTGTGGGGGGGGGGGGGGGGGGGTACTGATGGACCAGGACTTACCCTGGGAAAGCACCGTGTTCAAATCCTCAGCGACGCCCCCCCCCCCCCGAACGTTCCAGAGAAAAGGGAACTTGTGAGAATCGTGACGGCGGATTTGAGGGTGCAAAAATGAAATAAATACTCTTTGGTAATGAAATATCTAAAAGGCAGCAGCCGTGTGCCCCCCCTCGCTTTCTGCCGCCTGAATCCTTAAAGAGGTATATGCCCTTGAATTAGATGCTTTTTACACTGTGT
>NW_027176240.1:788298-790798 GCF_023055335.1 Clinocottus analis | reverse complement strand
CTAAAGACCACATTTCCCATCAGCCCCGTTGCTGTTTGTTCATCTCAACAGACCTTTGAACAATGATTACTACTTTATCATCAATGTTGTTCAACTCAACCGATGTTAAAATAAATCTTCAACAGCTGAATAACTGATCAGTGCAGTTTGACATGAAGCTCTCAGCTGCAGCATCAGAGACATTTTAATTGGAGAATGTCTAAATATATTGATATATTGCTCTTAATTCTCTCTGGTACAGATCTTCGGAAGGTGGCCGATAAATGTTAACCCGAGTTCTTGTTTCAGATCAATCAGGGATATCAGGAAGAATTAAAGCACAAATATACAGACACGCTTTCTACCTGCATCATGTCGTCATTCTGCCGTTTGAAACAGTGTTTTTGAGTGTGTGATTACACAGCTGTGTGTGTGTGTGTGTGTGTGTGTGTGTGTGTGTGTGCCTGGACAAGATAGAGACCTAAAGCACCTCTTGACTGTGAATTAGCCCGTCATGACAAATGTCTGGAGCTGCATGACTGGCTGCCAGCCTGGCTGGCTATCTGGGAGGTTGGCAAACCCTTTTAGATAGTGTGTGTGTGTGTGTGTGTGTGTGTGTGTGTGTGTGTGTGGCATCACTCTTTGCCCACGCCAGGTCTCTCTACATGACCAGTGGTGCGTGCCCTCCCACCCCCTGTGTTGTTTTTTTCACTCCTCGCCCAGAAAAGAGCAACTAAGGCGACAACCTGCTAAAAAAAAAAAGGAGCTTCCAGAGCGGAGAAGGGGTCCTCACCCCGACGCCGCGGCCCACAGAGGAGGCCTCTGTCTCAGCTTCGCACTCAACCGTTTAGCCTCTCTTCCCCCTGGAGGTTCCCAGCAGTCGATGGAAGACACAGTGCACAATTGTTCTTGCTGTGTCCATTTAAAAGAGGAAAAGTCTCTCTGGAGTCTGTGTTCTTGAAGCTTCCCGGCGACCACCGGCCGACACGCTTTCTCTGCTCCTGGCTTTGATCATGCGACGATGCGGCCGGTTGCGTTTTGTGCGTTTTTTTTTGTTTTTTTTTTGTGTCCAAAGCTGTGTCCCCGTTGGCTTTTTTTACATCCAACTGGTTTGTTAGTGGTCAGTGCTGCCAAGATACAAAGGGCTGCTGCGTGTGTTGTTCATGTTTCCTGTCGCAGAGAATACCACCACCACGACGCCCGCTTTCCAGTTCAGGGCGAGCGCGGCCATCGCCACCAGGTGGCGTTTCATCGCTGCCCGGTCAACAGGTCCCTCTTACAGACCTACAAACCTCTGAGATATCGTGTTTACCGCAGAACAAAGAGACGCGATCCAGACGTCAGTGACGGTACCGGTCGGTCCGACAAAGAGGTGGACTTTTGAACTAGCTGACATAAAAAAAAAGCCCCCATGGGGGGGATTCGCCGTCTCTGCATTGTGTCCAACTTAGCCGCCGGAGCTTCTTTTGTTCCAGCTCAAGTTGAATCCCTTTGTGACGACGTCTACAAAGGGACACGTATTCCAGTTTTCAGCATCCAGCGCATGCACACCAGTGTGCTCAGCACACACAGAGATTTGATCCCAGATCATGTCTGACATTGTTCTTAACGCAACAACACAAAAAGCCTCTCCCCTCGCCTCTGCTCCCAAACACATTCTCATGTTTTCTAATCAGCGGCTCTATAGCTGACCGAGCCCGGCGCATTTTTTTCTTTCTTCTATAGCGCTAATCCTAGCCTCTGGATAGGCAAAGTCAATTTCCTATTTCCTGTCCCCAAAATGGCCGACAACAATAATGCAGTTGGATATTTTGGAGTGTGTCAGGGCCTGAGCCGTGTGTGTGTGTGTGTGTGTGTGTGTGTGTGTTTATGTATGTACATGCATATACACACTTAAATTGGTGGTTGTATCCATATCAGTAAAGGCCAGATTGGATATCAGAACTAGTCCGAAAGCCGGAAGGCAATCGGTGACATTACTGGTTATCATATTGCATTTATAAAAGCAGGGAAGGCACCTGCTTAGAAAATAGGAAAATATAGAAGTTAGGATAAAAAGAAAGAAACAACACAGGAAGTATAAAGAGGGAAAGACTGAGTTAATTTTTAATGTGTTAACAAATTGCCTTAATCCAGACTTCAGCACCTTTTTCTGTTTCACACTGACTAATCGTTTCAGGCGGTTCTTTCAAGTTTCTTGTCGTGAACAAACAAAACATGTGATGGTTGAGGTCCTCCCTTTTGTTGAGCCGCTTCTACCAATATTCAAGCTTACATTGATATACTTATTGACCGTAAACATCTTTTTCAGCAGTAGAAACAGGGCAACAAGGAGATCCTGTTCTATGGTGTTCCACAGGGCTCAATCCTAGATCCTCTACAGTTTCATGTTCCCAGGTCACATAAATGTAAATGCATATTTAATTCCCACTCTCCACTGATGATGAATTGCTATATTATTGGTTAAAACCAACAATATATTAAACTACAAAGCAAGGAATCTCACGACCAGGAGCCGACA
>NW_027176240.1:768298-785798 GCF_023055335.1 Clinocottus analis | reverse complement strand
GACAAAAATGACCAAGCGTCTTCTAATAGCGGCTCGCGGGGGTGTCGATGTCCGCCGCCCGCTCTTCCCCACTGCTTTCCATTTCCTCTGAAATCGGGGTTATTACGATAATGACCATTATTAGGACTCGCTCGTTTGTTTTTTTTCCCCGGTCGCGGCGCCGCTCCGCTCGGGCGGATCGGCCGCGCCGCATGCAGATGAGACGAGCGACGAAGGTGACGAAGAGTGTGAGCAGGAGCAGAGCGGCCGAGCGGCGAGTCCTTCCGGATACGAGCGGCGTTGAGGCTTCATTATCACGAGTATCTGAGTGTCCTCGATCGGCGGTTTCGGGAACACTTTTTCCAAGATGGCGTCCAACGCTAGCCGCGTTGCCGTCGCATCGCTTTCTATGAAAACGTCCTCGATGGAGAAAAGACGTTGAGGAGCTGAACGTGATCTTCTTCTTCTTGCTCTTTTTCTTCTTCTCCTTCTTGCTCTTCTTTTTGCTCTTCTTCTTCTTCTTCTTCTTGCGCTTCTTCTTCTTGCTCTTCTTCTCCTTGCTCTTCTTTTAGCTCTTCTTCTTCTTCTTGCTCTTCTTCTTCTTGTATTTCTTGTTCTCGTTTATCTTGTTCTCGTTCTTGTTCTCCTCCATCTTCTCGTTCTTCTTCTTCTCCTCGTTCTTCTTCTTCTCCTCGTTCTTCTTCTTCTTCGTACGTGCGCACTACAGCAACAACTTCCTTCAAAAGTTTCAAATTAAATGGAAACACATAAAAAAAAACTCCTCTCTTGACTAAGAAATAAAATAAATAAGCAGAGAAAAACCATCAAATCCTCACGATTCAGAAACTGGAACCGGAGGATTTTTTTCTCAAAGGATCAATCGATGAGCAAAATATCCCTTTTAATAATTTCCCCGTCGATCAGCTCATTGATAAACAAAAGAAAACTTCTTCCACAACCAGAAGAGAGACAGCAGGAAGGGAGAGAGAGGAAGGACAGCAGCGTTTGATTTATTTGCTCTTTCAGCTTTTTCTGAATCAAACTAATTGTTGATCTCATTAAAAATGGAGTTGGAGGAACGGAACAAGAGAGGAGGAGGAGGAGGAGGAGGAGGAGGAGGTGAGGAGAGAGAGAAATGCTGTTGGCTGTGATACACAAGGCCTGCCGAGCAGAACGGCTAATCCTAGCCCCCTCCCTCCCTCCTCCCTCCTCCCTCCCTCCCTCCTCCCTCCTCCCCTCAGCAGCATTCACGGCCCCGTTAATGCGGCCCGGCCGCCCCCTCCAAAGTGTCTGCCCGCGAAGGGAAACTTTCCAAACTCCATCACCACGGTTCTCCCCATTAATTAGGCCGCAGCCAGCCACGCAGGAGGAGCGGCGCTCCGCGAGCACGCTCCGCATCGCAGCTAGCAAATTAGAAAAGGAAAGGGGGAAAAAAAGGAAAAAGCAAACCAAACAGGAAATGCTGTTACTTTGAGTCTCTCTCTCTCCTCTCTCTCTCTTTCCGTCTCTTTGTTCTCGGCCTCTCTCCACCCAGCGAGCAGTAAACAGCAGAGGAGGGGCGCTCGCCGCGTCGGACGCTGCTTGCTGATTGTTGTGTTTTAATCCGTGGTGGGTTATCCATGCAGCGAGAGCCGCTCAGCTCTCCGTTTGAGTTTCTCCTCGCGTGTTCCTAATGTGGAGACGCCGTTGTTTCCTCCCGAGCCCCTCAGGAGACCTAATGGAATATGTGCTTTCATGTTTTTTATGTGTGCTTTTGTTTCTTTTATCCCCCACCACCACCACAAAAAAAAACAAGCAGGCAACAGATCTTTTGAATTAGAATTAAACGGAAAGTCTCACTTTCCACTTTGTGTGGCGTTAGCGTGTAGCAATTAGCCGCCGCGAGAATTCAGTTTCGACGACTTCTCTTGTTCTCTCGTTGTTGTCATTTAGGGAAAGTAATTAAAGTAAAGTAACAAGCGCTGCAGGACCCTTTGATTGACAGCTGGATGGATTAAACGTGTACTTCATGGTCACTTCCTCCCCGCATGATGACCGTTAACACAAACAAACCAACATGTTCTCTCTGCTCATTTAACACCTTTTACTTCTGCTCTTTCCTTCCTTGTGTCCTCGACTCACTTCCTTTCCTTTTCCCTCCCCTCCGCACCCGCAGACGTTTGGAGTGGTCACCAGGAGGATGGTGGTGGTGGAAGGGGTGAGGAAGAGGGGAGGTCTGAGGATGAGCCGCTACGTAGCAGCGGCGGCGGCGGCGACACCGTCGTTGCCTCGTCTGCATCGGCGCCGGCTACTAACCCGCCGCCCCCGGAGGCTCCGCCCCCAGCCTCCTGCAGCCTCCACGCCGCCCTGGAGCTTACTAACCCCGCCTCCGAGCTAACCTCTCTGGGTAAAATCACAGGCTGTGTCGCTTCACTGTCACTAACGCATCCAACTTCCTTTTCCCTTTGCTGCATTCATTTCCTACGACATCCGGTCGCCTCCAAGCATCTCAACAACATCTGACACGCGGAGGAGGAGGAGGGATCGTAATCACCTGTAAACTCATATCGCATATTCACGGACTGCTTCACTGTCTTTGAACAAACCAAAGTCAAGCATTAAAGACATTGTGAGGAAAACAAAGGTGGAATATCCTGATTCGGCTGCAACGTGTTTACTTTAAATGAGGATTCTTCCCGTTTCCAAAGCGGTAAAAAAGTCCCTCAGACTTGTAAATGCTGCTTTTTATCAATGAACCGCAAATACAAAGATTCAGAGATGCATGAGTGTAAACTGAAGCTTCATGAAGAAGCTCTTTTCAGAGCCGTACGTCTCACAGGAGGAACTAACTTACAGCGTCGTTGGTGTTTTTGTTTTGTTAGCGTTTGTCCTTTCATCGGAAACTTTTTAAAGTAGTAATTAACTTTGAGAAGCGCTCCCTCCTCCATTAAAAACTGTATCTTCAGAAAGCGTTTGCTCCAATCTTCAGAGGTAAACTAATTACTTTGTTTTGCTTTTCTACTTATTTTATTTGCCTTTTCCTCACTTTTACTGGCGATGTGCGATAGGCGAGAGAACAGTGACGCAGGAGGAACAAACATGAAAACATGCCTCCTCCGGCTTTGAAGTGTCTCAGTATCTCAACACCATTTGTTTTGGAGGACGAGTCGCTCTTCTTCTTTGTTGGTGCTAATTTCTGTGTCTTCTTGAAAGAAACGGATGGAGGCGATTGTAACGCTGGAGTGAGCTTCATCCTGCTAGCGCTCTGCATTCACCCGCCTCCTCCTGTACACCCCTCACGTGTGTGTCTGTGTGTGTGTGTGTGAGTGAGACAAAGTTCAAGAGAGTGTGTGTGTGTGTGTGTGTGTGTGTCACGAAGGGAGGTGACACATGAAACGGTTGCCCTCCTGTCCTTTCATCTCCTTCAGTGCAGTGGTCTGGCCTGGCAGGGGAGCTGTGGTTACCAGTGCCTGGAAAATAAAGCTGTACGCAGCTACTGGAAAGAGGGATGAGGGAGGGAGGGAGGGAGGGAGGGAACACATGAGGGATGGATGGATGGAGGTGGAGGGAGGGAGGAGAGAGTTGGCGAGTGAAGTGCAGTTTGTAGTTTTGATGTAAATGAAGGTGAAAGGTGAACGCATCTCTTCTTCTTCTGGAGCAACTTTTAGCTTTTAGGCTAAAAAACACAAGAATGAAAAAATTTGTGACGTTTAGAACAATTCAACAAAGAAGATATTTTAAGTTAATAGAGGAATGTTTAGGAATATTATTATAATATTATCAGTTACATGTTTTAGTGTGTAAACTAAACTGTATCACCTTTCTAGTTTGTACTCATCCTCTCTCTCTCTCTCTCTCTCTCTCTCTCTCTCTCTCTCTCTCTCTCTCTCTCTCTCTCTCTCTCTCCTCTCTCTCTCTCTCTCTCTCTCTCTCTCTCTCTCTCTCTCTCTCTCTCTCTCTCTCTCTCTCTCTCTCTCTCTCCAGGTTCAAACAGTCGGCATGTGGATCTGAAGCTAAAGAAGTTGGTGGAGCCGAGAGGAGTCTCCTCCCCTTCGTCCCCGTCCTCCTCCTCCTCTTCCTCCTCCACTCCCACCGCCTCCTCCACCTCCCCGGTCGGCCCTGCAGACGGACTGGAGGTACACACATGCTCGCCCATCCTCTGACTGTCTCCACCGCCTCTCTCTCTTCCTTTTATCCCCTCCTCTTCCTCTTCCTCCTCCTCCTCCTCACACCATCAAAGGTTCAGTCCAATCAATCCGGTCCGATTGACCCGAGTTGTCGTCCGTCTGACCTCATGTTCACATCAGTCAGTCGGACCACTTCATCCATACGAGTCTAAAGCCACGACACACACACACACACACACACACACACACACACACACACACACGCTGCCATCATAATGCTCTACATAACACGTAGCAGTCCTCTTCTATTGACTATGACCTTTTCACTGTGTGTGTGTGTGTGTGTGTGTGTGTGTGTGTGCGCGTGCGCGCAGGTGGAGATGCTGCATGTGTTTGTATCTTCTGATGTGAATATTGAGTCAACAGCAAGTAGTCGGCCAGTCTTAACATCTGTTTAATTGATTTTGAATGTCAAGTGGAATAAGGTGTGTGTGTGTGTGTGTGTGTGTGTGTGTACAAGTGAAACCCTCTGTGCTTATGGCGACACAGGGTGTCTTTGATCATCGATTCACATAAACACCCTCTTGTGTTCAAAGCCTAAAAGGCTTAGTCCCTTATGGCCAAAGGACCGTGTGTGTGTGTGTGTGTGTGTGTGTGACCCGCACAGAAGCAGCCATCACCTTTTGGTTGACACCTGTCCAGAACACCTCACCTCTCCGTCGCCCTCGAGCCTCCATGTTTAATGTCACCAATGTTATAAACGTTACTCTAAACAAATCAGTTGTTTCTTAGCAAAGGTGTGTGTGTGTGTGTGTGTGTGTGTGTTGTCCTGTTCTCTTGACCTATGCTCTCCCTCCTGCCGTCCCTGTGTATATGTGTATGTATATATGTGTGTTTGTGTGTGTGTGTGTACATAGGCAGGTGACTGTCCTTTTTAAAAAATAAATAATAAACTTGTCTCTAGAGGATTGGGCTTCCCAAAAGTCCTTCAGGCGGGTGGAACGACCTGCAGGAACACACACACACACACTCTCTCTCATTAGTGATTGTGTGTATGCGCGGCCTCGGCAGCGCACGATAAGGCCATGCGGCGCTCAGCAGACTGCGACGTTAGTCACGCAGCCGCTGCATGCACATTCACACTCTCGCACCAAAAGCTGTGAATCACCACCGCGATGATAGAGGAGATAAGAGAGAAAGATGGGGGGGGGGGGGGGGCAATATCTGCCTGTCCCAGAGTGTAAAAGGGACACACACACACACACACACACAGAGCACCTGCCCACTCCTCTGTGTGTGTGTTGTGGTTGTCGTCCAGCGCACACGTCGTGGTCACAGCAGTAAACAATAAGTCATAAAGTGGGCGGCGGCCTCTGCTGCTGCATCGACGGCTTCCTGCAGCGGTTTGCAGTTTGTTCACCAGGCGACACACAAAATCTCCTGGAAATATGACAAGGACAACAACATTAATCCAATAAGTCCTTTGACATCCAATTATCAGTGTTTGTTGCTGTTCTCCCACAAACAAACGACAACGGTTCATGAAACCCGACACTCCTCCTGATCACTGTGAACTTCCTGCTGCGGATGTTTTGTTCCAATGTGGACAAAATTAATAATATAAGTGGGTTCAGTGTTGAGAGACGTGCTGCAATGTGATCATATCGGTTTTAATTTAAACTAAGCATTGTTACTGTACGTCCACTATGAGGGCTGCTTGTTGTTGTTGTTGTTGTTGTTGTTGTTGGCTCTGAGGGGCTCAGATTGTTCTTGGAAGTGTCTGACAACATTATGGAAAGAACCCCATAAAACACGTCTTCACCTTCGATCAGAGAAGTCTCGTTTTTTCTCGTTCGTTCAGAAGTCACTGAAGTCTCGTTCGTCCTGAAGTCTCGTTCGTCCTGAAGTCTCGTCCGTCCTGAAGTCTCGTTTGTCCTGAAGTCTCGTTTGTCCTGAAGTCTCGTTCGTCCTGAAGTCTCGTTTGTCCTGAAGTCTCGTTCGTTCAGAAGTCACTGAAGTCTCGTCCGTTATGAAGTCTCGTTTGTTCTGAAGTCTCCTTCTGAAGTCTCGTCTGATCCACGTTGTCAAAATCTTCTTAATTATGGTGAATTCTGATGAAAGGAACGCGGCTCGTCTCTTTTCCTGCAATCATTTAAATCTTCACCCCATCTGTGCTTTAAAATGTTTAATTGGGCATTTTGGTGTGTGTGTGTGTGTGTGTGTGTGTGTGTGTGTGTGTGTGTGTCATATTAAATAAATATAGCATTCTGACTTGACGGGAGGTTTTAAACAGACTCCACAAAGTGGGAGCAGACTAATTGCTGACATTGTTTTTGAAAGTCAATAATCTGAAGCTACTCTCCCTTCCTCTCCCCCCTCCGGTTCCTCCCTTCTCTCCGCCTCTATTAGTCCTCCTCGCCTCCTCCCTCCGTCTCAAGCGGTGGAACATGTTCGCCCTAATTGTCGACTTTATTACACGTTTCGCCGTCTTATTAGCGGCGCCGCCGCGTCGATTCTTTTTAGCCCGGGAGTTTCTTTTCCACTCGGCTTGGCATCGTCGGAGGCCTCCGGTAATAAAGCATTTCAACACACGCGGTTATTTATTTCTGATAGCGGGAGAAGCGAGCGTGCAGCTTTTTAACACATGTTCACTTTGAAAACAATAGCGGCTCCTTTTTTTTGCATTTTGCATAATCTGAATACATTTTCTGGCTCGGGGTTTTTGCTGAAAGTCAAGTTAATTGCCTGCTTTTTGTCTCTCTCACGAGTGAGGGAGAGAGCGAGCGTCTCACGGCCCGTCAGTAAGTGTGTGTTTGCAGACGCACTAATGTGCGTCTTTTTTTTTTTTTTGCTCCCAATAATCACAGAGCTGCTGTGAAATGCTGAACCGGCTGCCTCATAAAAGCCTGAGAGCAGATCTAAGTGGCTGGTAGAGGCTGACGGGACAATAGACGAGGGGGCGGACTAATCGCTGGCATTGTTTCTTTGAATCAGTCGTAATTGGAAGTTTAACCAACTCTTTCCGTGTGTGTGTGTGTGTGTGTGTGTGTGTGTGTGTGTGTGTTCACTGTTTATCTTTTTACTGCAGCCGTTGTTTGGAGTGGATCTGTGTGTGTGTGTGTGTGTGTGTGTGTGTGTGTGTGTGTGTGCGCATCACACCTGACTTTGACATGTTGCTCGTGTACAATATTTCCTCTCTTGCGTTGCACTTAGATTTGTTTGATTGTGTGCAACTCTTCTTTGTATTGTACAAGTAACTGAGTTATATGTGCGCATGACATTAAACAAACATTCTTAATCTGAAAAACATGTTTAGCATCCATCACAACATTATACGGTCATGGAAAAGTCCTGGAGTTTTAAAATGGTTGTTTCCAGGCCTGAATTTAAGGTTTACTGTATGCTTTGAATCCTCATTGTTAGTTTAAATACTACATTTTATCACTTTGTACTGTTTACACACACATTTCACACAATGTTTGATCATGGACATTTGGTTTAAAGTCATGGAAATCTGGTTTAAGGTCCTGGAAATTTGTTTTAAGGCCTTTGAAATTTGGTTTAAGGTCCTGGAAATTTGTTTTAAGGCCTTTGAAATTTGTTTTAAGGTCCTGGAAATTTGTTTTAAGGCCTTTGAAATTTGGTTTAAGGTCCTTGAAATGTGTGTTCAGGTCCTTGAAATGTGTGTTCGGGTCCTTGAGATTTGTGTTCGGGTCCTTGAGATTTGTTTTCGGGTCCTGGAGATTTGGTTTAAGGTCCTTGAAATTTCAAGGTCCTTGACATTTGGTTTACGGTCCTTGAAATTAGTTTTAATGTCCTTGAAATTGTGTTCAAGGCCCTTGAAATTGTGTTCAAGGTATTTGACATTTGGTTTAAGGTCCTGGAAATTTGATTTAAGGCCCTTGACATTCGGTTTAAGGTCCTGGAAACCATTGGTCATTGTGTGTATGATCTGTGTTGTCGATGTTTTGACGCTTCGTGTTTTTTCTCGACAGAACAACGCTGAGGATCTGCGAGCCGAGCGTCTGCGCCGCGCGACGGAGCGTCTGCGCAGCCCCGTGGTCTTCAACAAGGACTCTGCCGTCAGGAAGACTCAGCTGAAGTCCTTCAGCCAGTATGTGGAGAGCAGACCAGGTGAGGGAACCACACACACTCACACACACACACACACTCATGCAGACGCTGTTTACCCAGGGAGGTGTGTTTACACAGAGCAGCACACACACACACCTGAGAGCAGCTAACTGGCACTTTGAGGGTCAGAGGCGACGGAGACTTTTACTTTCCTCTGTTTTAATATATTATATTATATCAAAAGTTGAAAACTGTAGGAACCCCAAATTAATGTTCAGCAAAGTCTTAGGAAAAAAATGTATATCTGCAAAAAAAAATCACTTTTAAAAGATATTTTGATATCCATATCTATGAATATCGAGCAAGATATGAGCCAGATTCCCCAGAAAAGCCTTCTGGAGCGTCAATAAAACACCTTTTTAGAAAGATTAGGACCTAAAAAATCAGAATCTGTAACAAAAATCACAATAAAACTAAGACTTGGTCTGTTAGGAAGGAGTTTCAGTCAAAAAACTGTCGTCCGGTTCAAAAATGGAAAAATATGACGTATTTTATAAGATCGTGTGAACGGGGCATGCTGGGAGCTCCAGTTCCCTGTGATCATGGTTTCACAAACTGAACGCTGCTTCTTCAAGTTTAGTTTTCAATCTGGACGCACAATAAAAAAACACCCGTCAGATCTTTATTAAAAACCTTTGACGGACAGGAAGCCGGTGTCAAGTCCTCGGCGCTCTGACTCCATCGAGTCGGGACGATGTCATAAAGTCAAAACGCGCCCGTCGAAGCGCACATACTTCTTCCAACATGGCCGCCAACCACCTGCGTCGCGTCATGGGCTCACCTTCTCCCCGTCTCTCCCCCTCCAGAGGTGAAGAGGCAGAAGTCCGTCCCCGAGGACGCCAGGCGAGCCGAGGAGGACCGAGGGTCACCGACCGACCTCGACGCCCGCAGACCCTTCGAGGAGGAGGTTCGTCCCTCTTCCTTCCTGTGAAACCAGTTCCTGCAGCTTGTTATTTGAATCCATCACTCCTCCTCTTCCTCCTCCTCTTCCTCACCTCCTCTTCGTCTTCTTCTCCCACTGAGACACCCGACTATTGATCGGCCCGATTTTAATTATAACAATGCGAGATATCAGCTGCCATTTAGAGCCGCGTGTGTGTCTGCACAGAGGTTGTGTGCCTACGTGTCCTTCAAGTGTACACACACACACACACACACACACACACACACACACACACACACTCAGCCCATGTTTGCACTTGTGTGTACATAGTGTGTCTATAAGAATGCTATTATTTCAATGAGTGTGTGTGTGTGTGTGTGCCACTGGAGACCACAGGGTGAATCTCTCCTCGCAAGCAGCCCTCGACCCTCCACACACACACACACACACACACACACACACACACACACACACACACACACACACACACACACACACACACACACACACACACGCCTCCTCCCGGTGCCTGGGCCCCAGGGTTAATGGGTGTTCAACCTTTCCATTATCCCGATCAGCCAAGAATTACCTGCTGAATGATGTTTGCATTAATATAATATATATGGTAATTTCCCTGCTCTTAATTACGGCCGGGCCGAGCGCGGCAAGGGGAGTGGGCTGATCATGTGTAAAATTGATTTGCCAGGGAAAAAATATGGTGATAGAGCGAGAGGAGGAGGAGGAGGCTGCTGGGAATCAACACACACACACATCACACGTGCACACACTCACACGCTGGGAAAAGTGCTGGCCTTAGGTGGAATAATAATAAAATAATAATAATAAACTTCCTCTCTGCTGCTCACTAGTTCCCATTAAACAAAATGAAGTGCATCAGCAAGAAGATGGAGATGCATCCTCAGTAGAGAATTTAAATACACTTTTTTTATCCCTCTGGAGAATAGCAAGCAGTCAGGAGGTGAAGAGGGGTCAGACACGGAGTGTGTGTGTGGAGTGTGTGTGGTTATGGAGCGATTGCCGTGTGTGTGTGTGAGAAGTTTAAAGACTTGTGTTTGTGTTAGCAGAGACGTTTAACCCGCCGCGCTGCAGGTTTCTGTCTCTTTAAGGGTCTCACCGCGTGAATGTCACAACTAGTTTGTGAATATTTGATCTAAATTCATATTAAAATACTTGTTTGTTTGTTTTTTCAAAGTGTTGCTGCAACACTTATTGAGAAGTGGCGGCACTGATGAGGAGCCAAAGTATAATTATATATAGTTTAAATTATAATCATTGACACTTTTCTACTTTGTTGCTTAACATTGAACAGAAGTGAGAGAAAATAAAGACGATGAAAGTCGAGAAAAAACGACAAAAAACCCTGAAAATGATGTTTTTTTAAATTTATTATTTAAGAGTAGTTGTGTAAAGATACAGATGTTAATGCAACGCTTTGAGACTGATCCATCGACACACACGGCTCTCTCTGTGTGTGTTTGTGTGTGTGTGTGTGTGTGTTTCTAACTACTTGGATGTCAGGAGGGAAAAGTTCAGACGTTCACAGGCGGCGACGAGAACGCGTTGAATTAAAGTTTAAGCTTTTTTGCCACAATTTTCACGTTGAATCCGTTATCGATCCGAAGCCGCGGCCGATAGTTACACGAGATACAAGTGTTGTGTTGCTCGTTTGTGCACGAGGATCGACTTCCACGCGTCTGAAAAGCTTTGCTGCTCAATTTTTGTGTCATAAAGTGTTTTTTAAAGACAAAAAAGAGCAAAAACAGCTGACGATTAACTGTTTTTTTTTTTTTTTGTTTCGTCATTTGTTTTTTTCTCTTATTGTGAAAGTAAACGTCTTCTGGAGGAATTAATATTGTGTGTTTTGTCTGGATGATTCGTGAACACACTCTTCCTCTCCTCCTCCTCCTCCTCCTCCTCTCGGCTTCACAACTTCTTTAATCTTTGTTTCTTTTCCCGTCGCCGCTTTTTACCTTCTTGCTTCACTCCTCCTCTGTACGCTCGTTCCTCTATTCTGTCTGTTTAATGCCGTATCGCACGACTCTTCCTTTTCTCTCATAACCACCCTCTCTCTCTCTCTCTCTCTCTCCTCCCTCCCTCCCTCCCTCCCTCCCTCTCTCTCTGGTTGACAGAAGGCGTTCAAAGACACCAGTCAGTATGTGGTTGGGGAGCTGTCTGCGCTGGAGAGCGAGCAGAGGCACATCGACGCCCGAGCAGCTCGCGTGGAGAAGAGGCTGCGCTATCTCATGGACACAGGTACCCCAAGCCCAATTACACTGGAAAAACTGTTTTGGCAAATTGAGCGTGCGCACACACACACACACACACACACACAGAGACACACACACACCCACATGCATGTGGGAGTTTCTGTGTGAATCTTTGAAGCCCTCCCTCCCTCCCCCCTTTTTTCAGTTGAACGTTGCCTCGACGGAGCACTGGGTGGATATGAAAGGAGGGGACGGGGGGAGGTGGAGAAGGGAGGGAGAAGGGTGGAGGGGAGGAGGCAGGGGAGGAGTGCGTCTCGGCGGATGGGAGAAGAAGGGAGACCTCTCTGGGCCGGGGTGATAAGGGAGCCCTTCATGGGGGAAAACGATAACTGGGCGCGATAGCGGTCGTCAGCCCCAGCCGGAGAAATAAAAAATAAAAAAGTCTTCCCGCCGCAGCCGCTTGCCAGCCGCGGCCTCGGCCAGCCGGCACGCTATTGAGCGCCGCGCTCGGCCACGCTCGGCTACACACACCCGCGCACCCTCCTTCCCCTCAGTACATATCTGGCCTTCATTGATATGCTGTATAAGGAAAAGACGGGGGTGAGTTTATATTTAAAAAAAAACACACACACACACAACATGAGCACGGACACAGTTCACAAATCCACAACACACACACGCAGACGCGCACGCATACAATCTGTTTTTTTTTTTTTTTTTTGGCGTACAGAGCCAGATTCTGAAGGTTTTTATTTAAGATTTGGCCGCGGGTAAAGCCTTGTTAAGACATGAGACAGAGCGCCGAGCCAACACGGAGAGAGAGAGAGAGAGAGAGAGAGAGATGGAGAGGGGGAAAGGGGGAGAGAGAGAGAGAGGCCTTGGCTCAGTTAAGTCCCCCGACTGAAATGGGAGAATGGCGTCGCATTTGATCCTAAACCGTCCCGCCGCTCGGCAGCGAGAACGCCGCAGAAGAAGGAAAAGGATGAGGAAAAAAAAACATGGTTCCAGTAAGTGTAACATTTAGTGTAGCTGCAGTCGGCGTAGTAATTTAGCAGCGGCTCTCATGCTCTTCCTCCCTCCTCCTCCTCCTCTTCTGACATATCGGTGCCCACCTCGGTGGATTCAACCCCGAAAATCCTTAAAAACGCAGCGCGGGAGGATGAAGGCCGAGGTTGTTTTTTTAGTCGAGGAAAACTGGGTTTTCGGTGGGATTTGCGCTCCTCTTCCTCATCCCAGTCGCGTGCTGATATCACGCCTTTCCGGTTGTTGTGTCCCTCTTCCTCTTCCTCGCCATTGTGTCAACCTGAAGGGCTGTTTACCTTCCTCTTCCTCTTCTTCTTCACCCACTGATAAACCAGCCACCGGCCAACAAGACGCCGGGTTATTAACTTCCAAACACCTTCAGCCATAAAGATATATATATATATATATATATATATATATATATATATATATATATATATATATATATATATATATATATATATAATCTCCCCTCCCGAAAAATATGATTCACCAGAAAAGGAAGAGGCTGACAAAAGGATATCAGGAGGAGACGTTCACCTTGGCTGTTTTTTAGCACCTTGTAGTGAGGAATGAAATGTGTCGCAGTGCAACACGTGTGTGTGTGTGTGTGTGTGTGTGTGTGTGTGTGTGTGTCATGTAGCGTAACACTCGAGCAGTCGGTCGCTGCACATGAATGGAACATGAACAGTTTGCGTGCGAGACATCCGTCATTATTTAAAGCTCGTTACAGAATTTATTTTTTATTTTTGCCGACTCCACGCCGAGAGAAACGGAGAGAGAGAAAGTTTCCACCTCGCTCTTCTCTCTCTCCCCCTCCTCTTCCTCCCCCCTTTTTTCCGAAAGTGCATTTCTGTTTCCATATCTCATTTTGCAGCACTTATCCCAGAGACTCATCCAATAGGTTATGGATTGTGCCTTTAGGCCGCGGTCTGGAGGCATCAGAGCGAGACGCGGCGCTGACAGGTGGTAACTGAAGTAACCTCCATCACCCCCGCAGCCGAGGTCACCTTTCTATACGCTGTCACAGATGATAGATATTATTATTTATTTCTCTCCTTTTTTTGCTCTTCTTATTCCTCTGGACCCGAGAGTGTCTGATTTTTTTGAAGTTGTGGCTGATTGGCTGTAAGCAAAACACCCGGTATTGATCCATCACATCTGACTGGTGCCGGCCTTTTTTATTCTGTTCTCGGGGGATAAATTACCGCCGGCTGCCAGCAAGTCTCCACCATTACTTTCTCTTTTATATATATGTATTTTTAATTAGATGTCCAAGAGCCGGGTCAATTTAGGGACTTACGGAGCCACGGTGCAATTAAAGACGCTTCACACGACGTTACTTTCACACCTTGATGAGCTTCTTCCTGCTTTGACGCCAGTAAAACGTCTCTTTTGGTGTGAATGTCGAGTCATTTACGCTCCTCTGCAGCGGCGGTTATGCACAAAGGTACAGGACGAAGTTCTGGACGAGGTCGTGCACTAAAGCTGGACTTTCTTGAGGAAAACTCAAAGTTTGACACGACTTTCCTCAGATGTGTCAAACAAGGAGTTCAGACGAGGAAGAGGAAGTAAGGGAGTAGCTTTACAGTTAGCATTCGTTTAAGTGAAGCCGCGGTTGCGTCATTTGTTTGTTTGTGAACTGACTGACCGCCGCCATCTTGGATTACGGCTGCCACCATGTTGTTTTTTTTCGCAACCAGAGAACAGGAAGTGACCTCATATAAACTGAGGAGGAGTTAAGTAGAGACACAGTGAATGTCTCTGGTGTCAACCTGTCAATCACCATGGAGAGTCATTTCCTAATTGACTTCTATACAACCAGAGGAGTCGCCCCTTGGTGGTCAGGAGAGAGAATGTAGCTTTAACACATGAAGCATAGACTTCTATACAACCAGAGGAGTCGCCACCCTGGTGGTCAGGAGAGAGAATGCAGCTTTAACACATAAAACATAGACTTCTATACAACCAGAGGAGTCGCCCCCTGGTGGTCAGGAGAGAGTGACGGTTTTAAGACATTTAAAAAGGAGCCGTTGTTTGAATAGAGGAGACACTGCGATGACATTTCTCTGAACTGTTTCACTCAACGGTGAGATTATTCTGACCTTTTTTTTAAACGAGGTCAGGTTGCGTGTAAGCGCACGGCGTGAGAGAGAGAGAGAGGATCCACCTCTCTGCCTCGTCACCCTCTCTCTCTCTCTCTCTCTCTCTCTCTCTCTCTCTCTCTCTCTCTCTCTCTCTCTCTCTCTCTCTCTCTCTCTCTCTCTCTCTCTCTAATGAATAATCTATGTTTTATTAGCGTATCCTGTTACTTTCTATTCTTTTTTTTCCGGTGCTTTCTGTGTTTCTCAAGCCTCTGCATCACTTTTCATACATTCCTTTTTTTATTTATTTATCCCTGTTAATCTCTATTTCTTCCTCCCCCCTCCCTCACCCCTCCCTCCCCCATGATTCGGGCACAATGCAGCATTTTCTATTACGCCGCGGCCCTCCCCAGATGAATCCCAAGTAATTGGGGTGGTTAATTTATTTACTCAGAGGCAGTTCACAGCACATTAAATAATAGAGATAATTGAACAAGAATTGTCAAGTGTCTTCTGATATCAGACACATTACAGAAGGGAGTGTGCATAAAACTCCATTTCTATGCCCCCATTGTTTATGGTAATTAAGTACACAGATTTATTCCTTGGTTGCCTTCCAAGCTTATGGCAAGCGCCATTGTTGTCTTCTATTAATATGTAATCAGTAAATAGTTTAATTTTCTAATCTGCGGTTGGAGAATTCACTTTCTAACAACTCTTAATTACTGCTGGGCTCTAATGAGTCTCGCCGTGCCGACGCAGCCAGCCAATCAGAGGCCGGGGAGAAAGGGGAGGGGGGGTTGAATTCCTACGGTGCCCCCCCCCCCCCCCCCTCGACTAATGAACTTGTTATTCTTGCACCACTGGGAGCGCTGGGAGCGCCGTCCTTCACACGTTCACCTCCTGCAACAGAGCAAATGTTTAGGAGTTTATTGATGACAATGAGACGAGTATTAGAACTCCAGAAACACTCGTATCACAACGTGTGTGTCTTTTAGGAAGTTTAACCTTTTGGAAACCCCATTTTAATACCCAGCATGCCCTATTCACACAATCTTTTGGCATAAAATACATCATATTTTTCCATTTTTTGAACCAAACGACACAGTTTTTTGACTGAAACTCCTTCCTAACAGACCAAGACTTTGTTTTATTGTGATTTTTGTTGCAGATTCTGATTCTTTAGGTCCTAATCTTTCCAAAAAAGTGTCTTATTGACGCTCCAGGAGGCTTTTTTGGGGAATCTGGCTCATATCATGCTGGATGTTCATAGTTACGATCAAAATATCTTCTTTTTTTTTTTGCAGATATACATTTTTTTTTTCCTACGACGACTCAAACAGGGAAAAAGAGGTCTGGAGACAACGACGGTTCCACAGGTTAACGGGCTCAGACCATCATGTCACCTTTTAAAGCCGGCGGCCTCTTTTATTTCCACGCTAACGTCGGACGTCTCGGCATTGTTGGTCTTTCAGGGTTTTTGTCACGCAGGAGATGAAAAAAAGAACGCGTATCAAACGCTCCTTATTGAAAACACAGAAGGATTCAAATGCGTGGCAGAAAATCCCCTTTTTTATTCTTTTTTTTCCTTGAATAAACCACCTGGCCCCCTGCACCTATTTACACCACACCTCCCCGTCTTCAAATAGCTATATAACCGCCAACAATGGACGCAATTATCCAAATAATGGCACTTAGCCGGCGCTGCAAAGCCGCCTCTCACCTACTGCGCATTCGATAAGAGATAAACAAGCCGAGAGGAGGAGGAGAGAGAGAATGAGTTTTAGCTTCTCGCAGATTAACATATGTTTAAAAAAATTGCACTCGAAGCCGATAAGATTGACACGGGGTTTTTTATTTTTTTTATTCCACGGCTCCTTTAATCTGCCTTTGTGTCCGCGGCAGGAGAATGGCAGGAGGAGGATCGGAGAGAGCTTAATGTACTTTACACACTCGGTATCTGACGAGGGACGGAGCCGACTGTCAATGCCGCCGCCCCGATCGCACGCCGCCGGCTCCAAACGCCACGGCCGCCTCCTCGCCGTGGCGTTGTTTACCAACATCAGGGATTAAAACTCCAGATCGCTGCTTCAGTCACCGCATCGCTCTCATCCCTAATCCACTAGATTGAGTCCTGCTCATTAGTTTGATTTCTTATCGTCACTCAACGTCAAAAAGATCCTCCACATTTCTTTATTATTCTCGTACGTCGTCAGTCACTGTGCGTACTTTTATATGTACTTTTATATGTACCTCTATACGTACTTCTACACATACTTTTATACGCACTTCTATATGTACTTCTATACATACTTCTATATGTACTTCTATATGTACATCTATACGTACTTCCATACGTACTTCTATACGTAGTTCTGTATGTACTTCTATACGTACTTCTATATGTACTTCTTTCCATCCATACATACTTCTATATGTACTTCTATACATACTTCTATATGTACTTCTATACATCTATACATGTACTTGTGTACATCTATACATACTTCTGTACATACTTCTGTACATACTTCTATCTGTACTTCTATACATACTTCTATACATCTATACATACTTCTATACATACTTCTGTCTGTACTTCTATACGTACCTCTATACACTTCATACACTTTATTGTTTCATGTACTCATGAGTACTCTCTAGTATTTTTAGTGTTTCTCACGTCTTTGAACTTCTCAGCTCATCAGTGATCTCAGAGCTCGTTGGTGAGTCGCGGTCATGTGATCAGCCTCGTGTGACATCACTGAGGTCACCTGCCGCTCCGCCGACAGGTGACGCTCTGCCTCCTCCTCCTCTCACCTGCGAGGCTTTCACTGACTCCTCAGCGTCTGCTGGAGTCACACCAAGCCTCTCGTTGCAGCTTTGACTCTTCACGTTGCAGCTTTGTCTCTTCACGTTGCAGCTTTGTCTCTTCACGTTGCAGCTTTGTCTCTTCACGTTGCAGCTTTGACTCCTCACTTATTGTATCCTCGCTGTGCTTCTTTGTCTTTTCAGTTTGCATCTGTCTCCTCACTTTGCATCCCCGTCTCCTCACTTTGCATC
>NW_027176240.1:753298-763298 GCF_023055335.1 Clinocottus analis | reverse complement strand
TTCTCTCTCTCTCTGTCTCTCTCTCTCTCTCTTTCTCTCTCTCTCTCTCTCTCTCTCTCTCTCTCTCTCTCTCTCTCTCTGTCCCTCCAGCGCTTCAGAGAATAATGCAGCTCGTAGCATCTATGTTTTTTGGTGTAAACAAAGCTTAAATTAATTAATCAGGGCAATTAAAATAGTTTAAACGTGTGTGTGTGTGTGTGTGTGTGTGTGTGTGTGTTTTTGCAGCAGTTAAAGCGTGCAAAGTTCAGACATTTTAAGATGTTTCGGAGCAGAATCCAGCTCGATGGACCCTCTGCTTCATGCTAGCAAAGTAAAAGCAGCCCTCCCTCCATCTCTCTCCCTCCCTCTCCCTCTCTCTCCCTCCCTCCCTCTCCCGGCCGGCCGGCAGCACTCGAGCAGAGCCGTCGGGAGAAAACGAACCCAGGGCCGAACAAATACATGAAGGTTTGGTTTTTAACTAAATCCCACAGATAATGGCCACTGTGTCAAAGACTAAAGATAGCGGGAGGAGGGGGGGTCGACGGACGGAGGGGTGGAGGAGGTGTGGGAGGAGGTGTGGGGGGGATTACTCTTTTTGCATCAGTCGCTTTCAGCTGGGTGGCCCTGCTTGTCAAGGGAAAAAGGAGAGAGAGAGGGAGAGGGAGAGAGAGAGAAAAGCATTTAACGCGGCACATTGAGAAGAAGAAGAGGGCTCTTAATGCCTTCAAAGCAAGGGGAGAAATCAGCCATTAATTTATTCTGGCCCTCACACACACACACACACACACACACACACACACACACACACACACCATGTGCACTCCTGTTTGTTTCCTCCAATTGTAGATAAATTCAGTAACATCTGTTCCACGTCGGGCTTGGACGTCCACCAGGTTGACAAAATGTTACCACTGATCCCTCTCTCTCTCTGAGAGAGTGTGTGTGTGTGAGTGATGTGTGTGTGTGTGTGATGTGTGTGTGGATTGAATTATAGCCCCGACGTGAGGAGAACATTTTCCACCCTCAGATTCAGGAGGAGGGCCAGATGACTGTGCTATTCATTGGCTGATAAGAACTGATGGGGAGGTTAATAAGCTACACACCCAGGTCACCACGGGCTCTCAGTGAGGCTGCAGAGGAGAATGGAGGAGGATGAGAGGTGTGTGTGTGTGTGTGTGTGTGTGTGGCAGGTGGAAAGCATCTCTTTACTATCTGTACTTTGACATACCTTTTTTTTAAAGGTCCCTTTAAAGTTCTCTCTATCGCGCTAAATTAACTAAACCCACTTTTGTGCCGGGGTGAGCGTGTTCTCGCGTCCTTTTTTAAAAGCATCTGGAATCTATAATTCATAATTAATGGGTCAAACCGAACCCGCTCGCTCCTCCAGGAATCCAGAAGTCGGCGTTTTGATTTATTCGTCCCGTGTGTGAACTCATATGCGGCAGCGTGATCTTTTACTGAACTTAGCGAAGAAGTTTCCCCGTGAAGGAGGAAGTTTATTTTGAAAGGGAACTGGGGGAAGTGAACTGGAGGGACACGTTTAGCTTTAAGTACCTGCTACCTGACACACACTCATTAACTAACTTAATTATGAAGTAAAGAAGTGTTTCATTCTTATTTAAAGCTCTGCGTCTATTTAATAGTTTATCCTACACTGTAAATAATAGAGGTGGGGACCAATTCATCGTTGTTTTTTTTCCAAGTCAAGTCCTCAATTTTTAGTTTCCAGTCCTCAACAGGTCATGAAGCATTGTGTAAAGGACATTTCTTTGTATTTGCACCCCCATGAAGCTTTATCTGCAGCATGAAGTCACTTCTTACTGAAATGTGTATAAAAGAACACATTTCTACTCAAAAAACGATGATAACAAAAGTGGTTTTAGTCATTTATTTACATGTATCTTCCATTTTATTCATATATTCCACTGCTTTTGTGAATCTAGGACCTTTGGTGAAGCATTTTCCATCACTAAAAACTTTACACCACCTTAGTAAAGTTATGTTTTTACAAAATCAAGATTCAATTTTTCAGCTTTGAGTCATATTTTGTCTTTACACTTTTGCCTGATGACACTAGTGCCTCGTTATCTAGAACCACATGAGTCTGTGTCTCAAAAAAATAGAGAAAATGACGTCTCTTTTAGACGTGAGAGTGTGTGTCTTAATATTCTCTTTAAATATCAAGTCATCGTGGAGGGGCGGAGTCGACAGGGCTGAGGCCACGCCCCTTCCCTGCGTTCCCTCAGGCCGTCGCTCTCCAGACAGACTGTGACATTCGCGTCTGCTTTTGTTTGCCGACGCTTAAAATAAGCGCGAGCTTCCCACGTTCCTGAAGGAGCTGCAGACCGCCGGCGGGAAACGTCGAACCGGTCCGACGGCTTTTCTGGTCGACGCTTGAAGTTCTCAAGGTAAGAAGAAGTTGAGCTGGTGAGCGACGGGGAAGCTTTTACTGGTTGCACCCCCAGAAATAAAACACCAACGCATGTTAAAATATAATAATTAAACGTATAAGAAACAAAAGGATGCATAAACACACACACACACACACACGCACAGCTCAGGCTACCCTACTTTTTTTTCCCACAATGCCCCTGTGTAACCTGAAGCCGGAGGCGGCGCTCCCCCGCTGAGCAGAAAACAAAACACTCAAACAGAAGACGGACTAATCTTTTCTCTCTCCGACTGTTTGGGAAGACAAAACCTTTCCTTTTTTTTCCGGCTTCCATCATTTATTATGAACTGAACTTTACTCATTGATTTGTCGTGCGGCGCTGACGTCTCGCCCCCGTGTGGCCTTTAGCTTAGCGTAGCTTAGCGTTAAACGTGTGCGTGCCCAGCGCGCTGTCGGGCGCATCAGCAAAACACCAGGACGTAACCTCCAGAAAGCCGAGGAGGGAATGAAACCAACTGAAAACTCATATTTCATATTCATGAACTCCTTCATTACCTTCAGAAAAGACCAGTAGAGGAAGAAGTTGAAATATGTATTAAAAGGATTTTGTCTCACAAACGCCTAAAAAAACAACCCAAAAAGGCCTTTTCAGATGTGTGTGTGTAACTACATCTGTGTGACTGTGAGAATCTGCTGCTTTTCTTTGTTTTATATCATTAAATTGAAGTATATTCAATATTTTTTAGGGTTTGGTAAACATTTATTTGGATACAAGCGACATTGTATTTAATTTTTTTAAGCTTTTTATCTGCACAACCTCACAAACAGCGAGTGTAAACTACTTTACACATAAATAAATGATCCAGATCTCTCACACACACACACACACACACACACACAGAGGCATGTAGCATATTAGCTACCTAGCATTGGTGCTTCCAGGTGAAGCAGCTTTCTCCATATCAAAAGGCGAGCGTTCCCTCGGTGGCTGATCCCCGACTCGCTGCCGGGTGTAGCGCTGCTCAGGAGTTCAGAGGCGTTCAACCGGGTTTGGAGATGTTTTCCCAGAGAGCGAACCGCCCCGAAAGGTCCGAGCAGAAGGTTCTGGTTCTGGTTCTGGGGGAGACGAGGCGGCAGCAGGAGATCATGAAAGACTCCTGTGGAAGAAAAAAAGGAGCCGCTGAAGATCACGCTGTTAATAGGATGATGCCCTTTTTTTACGCCTTTTGTCATGAGATTATGAACGGGGTAGTGGGGCTGAGGGGGGGCTCTTCCTCTCGCTCGTCTTCCTCGCCTGCAGCCCGGAGGCCTCCTGGAGTGGAGGCCGGGCTTTGTTCCTCTGCTTGTATGCTGTTAAAAAAAAAAAGGCTCGCTAATGAAATACCTTTTAGGGGGTATCGGCAGGTGAGCTCCCCAATCAGGCGTCTCAGCAAACACACACACACACACTCTCACACACACACACACTCGCTCTCTCTCAGGCAGTGCGTCGCTCTCATGTTCTCCGGCTCCTCTTCTCGGCCCCCCTCTCGCTTTATTAATTACCTGAAGTGCTCTGGCCCTCGCGGGGGGGAAGAGAAGAAGAAGAAAAAAGAGAAAAAGCTCTGGGTTCTGCGGCTCTCCTCCTCCTCCTCCTCCTCCTCTTCATCCAGCGATCCTAAAGTGTGGGGGGATGATAATGGCGGTAATGAACACACGGGTGACAATAATGAGAACAGTAATTGAGAAATGGTGTGTGGCAGGTTCCCTCTTCCTCCTCCTCCTCCTCCTCCTCCTCCTTCCACTTGCTGGTTGTTCCTCGAGTGAGGACGGGTTGAGCGTCGTCTGATTTGGAGTCGGGTTCAGTGTTTCTTCAGCGGCGCTGAAGCGAGAGGAGGAGTTCTCTCTTGTTAAAGACGTCGTAGGTGAAACTTCGGAGGTTTGCAGCGTTTGGGATTCTGGTTTCCTGTCTCTGAGCGACAGGAAACGCTGATCCACCGCCAACTTCCTGTTTCCTGCCTGCGTCGTGCGTTCACTTTACGTCTTGTCGCTCCTCTTCTCTCCTTCTTGTCTCTCCTCCTCTTCTCTTCTTCTTCTCTCCTTCTTGTCCTCTTCTTGTCTCTCCTCCTCTTCTTCTTGTTTCCTTCTCTTCTGTTCTTCCTGTCTCTCCTTCTCTTCTCTCCTTGCTGGCTCTCTGTTCTCCTCCTGGCCTCCTCTCCTCCACTTCGCTCCTCCTCGTCTCTCCTTCTCTCTTCTCATCCTCTCCTCCTCTCACCTCCTCCTCCTGGACTCCTCCTCCTCCTCTCCTCCTCCTAGCTTCCTCTCCTCCTCCTGGCCTCTTCTCCTTCTCCTCTCTTCTTCCTCTCCTCCTCCTGCTCCTCCTTCTGGCCTCGTCCTCCTGGACTCCTCCTCCTCTCTTCTTCCTTTCCTCCTCCTTCTCCTGGACGCCTCTTCCTCTCCTCCTGGACTCCTCTTCCTCTCCTCCTCCTCCTGGCCTCTCCTCCTCTTCCTCTACTCCTCCTCCTGGCCTCTCCTCCTCTTCCTCTCCTCCTCTCCTCCTGGCGGTGACAGACGGCTCTGTGGCTTTAACAGACAGAGCTGCCTCCTCCAGCCCATAGTCTGCCACTCTCTGATAATGTTTATTGATTTGTGGCAAAAACACAATTTGATGGAGTGAGGCGAGAGGGAGGAGGTGGAGGAGGAGGTGTAGGAGGGAGGGAGGGAGGGAGGGAGGGAGAGATAGACGAGGAGGGAGAGGAGAGGATTGTATTTGTGTGATTGTCACAGCTTGGCTGCTTCTGCCAGACGGACAGAAAAATACTCCAGAAACCACTTTTGTGTTGTTCCAACGTGGCCGATAGTTTCATGTTGCGGTCGTTCAGATGAAACGCTGAACACTCGACAACGAGCCGCCTCCTCACGCGGAGAGGAGTCGAGCTGGAGGTGAGACAGGACGTTTAATATCAACACAAACGTTTCTAGGACGTTGAGCTGCAGCGACCTGGAGGATCCTTTAACACGGACAAGAAGGACTTGTCCTGCTCAAACACACTGTGCAAGCAACACAAAGTGTGTATCCGTGTGTGTGTGTGTGTGTGTGTGTGTGTGAGAGAGGACTCCCAGTATGAACGTTTCATCTCCAGAGTGAGTCTATTATGGGAACTCTGTTTGAACGAGCCCCGCCTCTTCTTAACCTCGGAGGTGGAGGAATGAGAGGTCGGCCTACTGTTAGCTCTGAGGTCAAACCTGTTTGCCCAAGGCTGTGTGTGTGTGTGTGTGTGTGTGTGTGTAGAGGAAACGTATCAGCAGGACAAACCTGTCGTTCTGTCTGACCGTGTTGAAGCCGTGTTGCGTGTCTCTCGCTCATTGAGAGGCTTCATCTCCCTCGTGATAAAACAGACGCGTCGCCCAAAACGACGAAATCGTCACCGAAGAAGTTTTTAGAGACGCGTTGAACTCCAGGAGATGAACGATGAGTTCATTCCTGCGGCGCTCAGAGAGACGTGTTGAGGTCCAGTTTAAATAGGAGACTTTTGCTTTTATTAACCGGCAAAAGGCTTTGAAAGCGACGCGGCCGAGGACGCTGACGCCCGTCTGGAGTTCCCAGCATCCTCCTGGCCGAGGTCACGTGACGCCGAGGATCCGTCTGGAAGGAACGAAGCTCTCGACGTAGAGAGATAATATAAATGTTCATGTTCCTGCACTTTGAACAGTGAGAACATGAAGCTTTGTGTGTTATTCAAATTTGAGGAACACGCGTCCTGATTTTATTCATTATGTCGACTTTTCACAACCGTATTAACGTGGTTCAGGTTTCAGAGACGTGGCGCTATGAATCACAGCTGTTCATTGTTTACTATCGCTCATAGCTGTTGATCCTTTTTATTTTATTTGAATAACCTTCATCACCTGAACAGGTGCGCACATCTTGACGTCTGGCCCGTTGGTATCCTGATGCGATGATTAATTAAACCGACATTTTACACATACACATTATTATGCAGCCCACTTATGATTATGGAAAAAGACCCAGTTAACCCCCTCTCTCACACACACACACACTCTCACACACTCTCCTACCTCCTGGTCTTTTGTCGGCTGTAAAGCAAGCAGTGGTTGACAAATGACACCGGTGGAAAAGGCAGTCATTGTGCCTCAGTGTGAGAGAAGGTTTCTCTTTCTTATTTCACTTTTCTCCTTTTTCTATTCGTGGAAGGAGGGAGGGATGGAGGGGGGAGGCAAAGAGGTGAGTGTGAATCGGTTAATGTGTTCCATTCACCAGACATTATACACAGGTTCAATAAAGCAGGAATCTGCTCTATGCGCCGAAAGAAGAAGAAGAAGAAGAAAAAAAAAAGAGCCCATTGTGCCATTGAAGAGCGGCTAAAAAGGCCTCGAACGAGCCGGAAAGAGGAGGAGAAGAAGAAATACCCCTCAGCAGCTCTCCAGTAGAGAGGCCGACACAAGAGCAGAGAGGAATCACACGTGAAATGTAGAGGAGGAGGAGGAGGAGGAGGAAGGGTTTTATGTTGCCGAGTAGCAAATTGTAGCAACTGTTGCTTTCAAGAAGCGTAACATTGATACATTGATTATTTAATCCACATGAAGCGAGTTTTCCTGCCATGAAACGAGCCGTCTGCGTGCTTTATGCTCTCCTAACGAGACTCCTCACGTTAATTAAATCAAGCCCTCCTCCCTCCCTCCATCCTCCTCTCTCCCTCCCCCCTCCTCCTCTCTCCCTCCTCCCTCCCTCCTCCTCTCTGATTAAGGCCGGCCCCCCTCGTCGGTCATGCATATTCTCATCGCCCCCTTTAACGAGCTCTCGCCCCTAATCACGGGAAACAATGTCCGTCCTGTTGCTTCTTTCTTGTTCCTGAAGGATATTCCACGTTTCCTTTTCGCCGATCGGCCCTAAAATAAACAGCGATTCAGAGGGAAACGTCCTCCTTCCCCCTCCCCCCTCCCTCCCCCCTTTCCTTTCTACATGTCCGATAGACAAATTGGATTAGCGGCTATTGGATTAAATGGCAGAATGGCGGATAAGAAATGAGCCGTGCTGTGATCTCGGCTCTGTGATGTTTCTCTGTCATCTGAACTCCTCGGAGGCGAAGAAGAGGAGGATTTCCCGTCCGGTGATCCTGTTTCGTGACGTTTCAGGACACCTGAAGTTCTCACTCGCCGCGTAACCGAAAGGTCAAAGTGTTGACCTCTGTGTGGACGAGCGCTTCCTCACGTGGAGCAAATAGTCAGTTTATCCATATTCTATAATCACTTCATCGTTAAAGTGATTATTTATTCTATTTAAAAGCAAACGTGTCGATCATTTGCTCCTCCAAGCGTCCTAAATGTTTCCTTCCTTTAACACATTTGGGTTTCGGAGCAACGTGAAGACGCCATCTTGCTTTTAGAGGCATTTCTTCTCCATTTTCCTGTTAATTTGACAGCGAATTTATGAATTTTGACTGCAGACAATAATACAACAGACCATAAAAACCTCTCTGCAGATTCCAAAAACAAATGAACCGTCTCCTCGGGCCTGAGTAAAGCCCATTTAAACGAGTATTTACTCTCTGAAACTACTCGTTGGGCGCTGTCATTGTGTGAGCGCTAGCATTGTAGCTCGAGACGCTTAATTAAAAACCAGCGGCGGCGGCCGTTTGACCACCTCGGGGCGGGTTTCATTATTCCTATCTCCCCTGAATGCAACAGTGGCCCAGATATCCATCTTAATCTTATTTGGCTGTAGAGGCCCACGCTGTCCTTCCACCCTCCTCCGCCGCTCCTTCTCCTCCGCTTCTCTTTCTTTTTCTTTCTCGGCCGCGTTTTCCAACCCGCGCTGACCCTCGCCGACCTTCAGGACGCCGCTCTCTCTCGCTCCACGCCGCCGCCATCGTGGCGTCCGTCTCGTGGCGGAGATCAGAGATAGAGCGGGCGCGGTCTGGATATGTGTGTATCTTTTGTGTGTATCTTGTCCAGTTGATTGTATCGGGTGTGTTTCCCCACCATCGATAGCTGCGGCGACACACAAGCGCGTTGATATTAACGGCGATAAAGTTTCCCCCGCGGGAGAAGGGAAACCCGGCGGTATCTCCGCCGCGCCAACGCTAATCCTTTGATGTTTCGATCAAACGGCGCACGCCGGCGCCAGAACGTCCTGCTCCGGTTGGGTAGATGTCGGGATGTTGTTGTTGTGTTTTGTGCCGTTTGAGTGCCGAGAAATGGTGCGCGAGACCCAGAATGCAACCCTGCCAAGCCGCGCCAGATGCTTTGATCCAAGATGGCCGCCCTCCTCCCCCATGAGAGCCAGCACGGATCCACAGCTCCTCTTGAAGCCAAAGGGCCGGATTCACACACACGGTGTCGCCGCCGCCGCCTGCCAGCGACATTCACACCATTTGTGTTTCGCACAAAACGTCCCCACACACACACACACACACGCTCACGCTTGTTGTTGTCGCATCGAAAAAAGGGGAGATCGTTCCAGTTGGGACGCGAACCCTCGACCCCGCGGTGCAGCGGCTCCTGCAGCTGAAAAACACAAAGTAAATGATTTTATTGTGTTATTATTGTATTGCAGCAACAGACTCCGGTTGATGGTTGCAGCAATGATTGCTCAGCGAAGACAGAAAGCAACTGATGATAATTAATAACTAATCGTTCAGCTTCACAGCTTGACGTTGTCGTTATTAAATACATAAATGTTTACTTAAATACTTGTTACGGTACCACAGGGTGTTTTCATTGTTTAATACATTTCACTCCTTTATCTCATGACAAGCGTCTTTATAGTTGAGCTTGTGACTGGATGTCAGCGCTGTCTCTTTAAGAGTCAGGTGGGGTCTGGAGGTCAGAGGTCGACCCCGAGAGGGCGAGCGAAGGGAGGAAGGAAAGGAGGGAGGATGCCGAGCAGCTGTCCCCCTCCCTCCTCCTCTCTCTTCTCGTCTTTGAATCCTCTCACCTGCTCGCCCTCCTTCCCTCCTCCAGTCGCCTCCTTTTCTTCTCATCCTACCTTTCCTCTGACCTCTCCTCCTTTCCTCTCCTCCCTCCTTTTCATAACACGCGTCCGTTTGCTCGGCGGCCGGCTGGCGGCGGGGGGATATAGCTTCTCTTAATCCGCCCTCGTCTCCCCGCCCGCCTCGCCACAATGTCACAGGAGCTTAATATTTGCCGTTATTATTTGCTTGTTTTATTTGACTGCGAGGCGGCACAATGACCTGTCAGCGCCGCCTTATCCCCCTCCGAGTGGCGTCCGTCTCAAAGTTGACTACAGTAATCCACGAGCGCCCGATTCCGCTAAATCCTGAAGCTTTCTTTCATTCGCTCGTTCTTTTTCTCCTCCCTCTCTCTCTCTCTCCCTCTCTCCTAAATGAAATTACATACATCTGCTGGCTCAGAGCATCACAAATGTCCACACACTCACTCACACACACACACACGGACGCCTTTTGTCGCCAATTGTGTGTGTGTGTGTGTGTGTGTGTGTGTGTGTGTGTGTGTGTGTGTGTGTGTGTGTGTGTGTGTGTGTGTGTGTGTGTGTGTGTGTGTGTGTGTTTCCTCCTCAGCAGCAGATTGAGATCATGTTGTGGTGTCTGTAACGCAACCTTTTTGTTTTTATGTGTAGTTCTTTAAAATCCGTCAAAGTTACATTTT
>NW_027176240.1:733298-748298 GCF_023055335.1 Clinocottus analis | reverse complement strand
ATTTAAAATCTCTGGAAACAGTTTTCATGACGTCAGAGGTTCAAATCTCTCGGTTGCCGTTGATTTTTAATTCTCCGTCGACTTTCTTCTCTTTTTTTTTTCTTGTGTTTGTGTCGGCCAAATGAGAGAGAGAGAGAGAGAGGGAGAGAGAGAGAGAGAGACGGGCAGCAGAACGTTCTGGGGTTTTTATTCTCAAGGTTTGAAGCCCGAGGATCAAATCCTCTGATGTCACATCGGGAGAGAGAGAGAGGGGGGCGGGGGGGAAAGGGGGAGAGAGAGAGAGAGAGAGAGAGAGAGAGAGAGACTCGCTTTGAGAGAACGAGGCTTTGGACCAGTTTGCTCTCTTGAATAAATTTAGCGTTAGAGAGGGGGGGCGGGAGGGGGTGAGAGAGGAGGGGGGGCGTTCATGGGGATTTGAACCTGCGCTGCGCATTCTTGTGCGCCGTGTGCGGACTCACATGGTTACCGTTGGCGTGCACGGCGGCGAGGGTTATCTGAATGCGCACCCACCGTGTGAGCTCGTACGCCCTCCTCCTGAGTCTTTAACCTCTCTCTCTCTCTCTGGAGGGGGCGGGGCTTAGCTGGAAGGGGGGCGGGGCTCTGGGCGGCTGCAGGCGGTGTTGTTTGTTCCCCGGTGTCTGGTTACCCAGCATGCCCTGCTCTGGTGTTGCCCGGTGACGTCTCTCATCGGCCCTCTTTATTGTTTACCTTCCTAATGAGGGGGGCGGGACTCCGCGCCGTGTGATTGACAGCCGTGTGCTCAGCCCCCCCCAGCAGGACTTTGGCTTCTTGGCTGAGATGTGCTGTGAAGGAGAAGGAGGGCCGGATTAAGAAGAAAGGTTTTTCTTTTCTTCTTTCTTTTTTTTTAACATACCTCTCTCTGTGTTTTTTTTTTTGTGTGTGTGGGCCGGCCTCGTGGAGAAAGAGAGGATTGTGGGAAAGCGTGAGGAGTTATGGCGGATATAGATTCACATTCCTGCCTCACAATTATCTCAAGATGATGACTCACAGGAGAGAAACAAGAACGCTGCTGAGACGCTCACTCACTTCCTCCACGAAGCCGGAGGAGAGGAAATGTGCTTCCTCGAGGAAAGGAAGGAGGGAGCGAGGAAAGGAAAGGAAGAGAGGAACCTAGAGAGCCAAATATTGTGTTCATTTCGCTCTGTGGTCGACTTCAAAGGGCCGAGCGAAGCCCAATGAAGAGAGAGAGAGCAGACCTTTAGACCAACACACTGCCCAGCGTGACACACACACACACACACACACACACACACACACACACACACTCACACCGCCTGACTGCCGCAATTTTACTCAATGAGGAGGCGGGTATATTTATTTTTAATAAAGCCTCTTTTATTTTGGGAGTGACATTTTAAATCGTTACTTTTATTCTGGAGTCAATCGGTTAAATATTGACGAGTCGTGTCGGTTATTTTATTGTTGTTATAAAATAAAGACGAGTGTTTGTTTTATTATTAGATTATAAAGATAAAGACGGAGGATGAATTGCGTTTAGTTTTTGTGTTATTTCCTGTAAAAGTAGCAGAATAGATGTTGTGTTTTAATTGAAGAGAAAGGAGGTAAACAAACTCGTTGTTGTTGTTGTTGTTGAAGCCAAAGGCCCAGGCGGATATTTGAGCCCAGGGGGAGAGCAGCTCTCTCCCCTCCAGGGAGAGGATTTGGGTGGAGGTCCCACCTGGACCCTGTGGGACGCCGTGGGGTCGCTTCCTGCAACGAGCCGAGAGCTGAGACGGGAGTCTGGGCCACCTGTTTGTTTGTTTGTTTGTTTGGCTTTTAGAAGCTTGTTTGTTTACTTGTTTCATGAGAGGAAGAGTGTTTACTCGCTGGAGGAAGATGAACTTCACTCAACTTATCTTCTAAAATACAACTTCACGCAGATTGAGGATTTTAATACGAGCAGCAGTTCCTCCTCTCACACACACACACACACACACACACACACACACACACACACACACACACACCGATTATGTCCCTTTAGCTGTAAAGACGTTCCTTTAGTTCTTCTAGAAATGTTCCTTCATGCTCTAGAGATGTTCTTATAGCTCTTCTAGAGACGTTCCTTTAGCTCTTCTAGAGACGTTCCTTTAGCTCTTCTAGAGACGTTCCTTTAGCTCTAGAGACGTTCCTTTGGTTCTCGAGACGTTCCTTTGGTTCTCGAGACGTTCCTTTGGTTCTCGAGACGTTCCTTTAGCTCTTCTAGACACGTTCCTTTGGCTCTCGAGACGTTCCTTTGGTTCTCGAGACGTTCCTTTAGCTCTTCTAGACACGTTCCTTTGGTTCTCGAGACGTTCCTTCAGGTTCCGGGTGTCAAAGTGTTTGCGTCCTCTCTGCTTGCAGACTGGCAGAAGACGGAGGCCCAGAAGAGACGCGAGCAGCTGCTGCTGGATGAACTGGTCATACTGGTCAACAAGCGGGACGCGCTGGTCCGGGACCTGGACGCCCAGGAGAAACAGTGAGTTACCCACAATGCACCTGACACGCAACACGGTCTAGAAAAAACACACACATCGCCAACAGGAGGCCGGAGAGGTGGGATCCCCTCTCCTCTGGCGTGAGGCCGCCCGACAGTGCCTGTTACCTGTGTGTGTGTGTGTGTGTGTGTGTGTGTGTGTGTGTGTGTGTGTGTGTGTGTGTGTGTGTGTGTGTGTGTGTGTGCCCCCCTCCCCCCTCTCGACCACATCTGACCTCTTGACCTCTGCCCCCCTCAGGGCCGAGGAGGAGGACGAGCACCTGGAGAGAACGCTGGAGCAGAACAAAGGAAAGATGGCCAAGAAAGAGGAGAAGTGTGTCGTCCAGTGACACGACGTGTAGCCGATAAAAGAAATGTATCGTTATTATGATTACCACCATTATGGATATTATCATTATTATTATTATTATTTGACGGTGGCTCTCTGTTGTTTTTGATCCCATCAAATGAACCGCAGAGACTTTATAAACTTCTTCACTTTATTCCTTTTCCCTCTGAGCGGTACGTGATGCAGCCGCCCAGCGAGGAGGTTCAGCACAACTGGGTTTACTGGGAGGAGGAGGGACGTTTCCTTTTTTTCCTCCTCGTTTCCTTTCCTCGAGTGGAGGAGACGACGTTGCAGTCTGACTTTTTAAAAAGAAGGAAAGAGTTTTCAAGCTCCTTCGTTACGTGACTGTCTTTTTAATTTTTATTTTTTTTGTGTGTTTTTATGTGTAAAATATCTCACATGGGACGCTTCATAAATCTTGCAACATCTTAACTTCTTTTTATTTTATTTTTTTTTGCTTGAAAGCAGTTTTACCAAAAGAAAGAATTAGTTTAAATAAAATAATTCTCATGTTGTATATTTTTCATCACTGCTTAAAAAAAAAATGCTTTTTTTTTCTTGCTTTTTTTTTTCAGGATTCATGCAGTCAAAAAACAAACAAAATATGTATTATTATTTATTGCCATTTGTACTTTTTAAGCTGCTTGTAAGTGAACCTCCATCACGTCTCACGCGCATCTTTTTTTTTTTTTTTTTGCGCGTGATCAACTTTTTTTTGGTTTCTATTTATTGTGATGTGAAGAAGAAGAGACGAGCTCACGAGAGCTCCGCTTGTTCCTGTTTATTTATTCCAGTGTCATAACACATCTTCAATAATAAAGTCCTTATGGTTTCATACTGCAGAGCTGCGCGTGGCCTGTTTCTACCCACGAGGCTCCTGAACGCATCACGTCGCTGGAGTTTATTCATATTAATGCACAGATCTAAACTCTGAGTCCGCTGCTTCTGTCTGTCTTTTGCTCGTGAACTTATTAAAGGTTCATAAATGCAGGTTAATCTCTCGCCACGTGCGCGTCTATAAATTAAAATTGGGTCTTTTTTGTTGTTTGTTTGAGGTTTGTTCCTCCGATGAAGATTAGAGAAATCACTTTGTACCGAGCAGATGTTTCTTCTTTTCTTCCTCTCCGTGGGGGGGGGGGGGTGTCGGTCACGCGCAACGGTAGAGGAACATAACTAAATATAATAGTAATTTTCACACACAAAATAATATTCCCCACCTTTTTTTTCTTTTTTTAAAATGTCCCCTTCTTATGTCCGTCCACCTGCACTACTTTGTGTGCAGTCGGAGGTAAATAACCCTCCGCGCCCGCTTCCTCCCCCGCAGGCGGCCGCGCGCTTCCCCGATTAGAGAGCACGGAAATCGGTTGTGACAGCAGACGTCCTCCCGGCCTTTCTGCTGCTTAAAAAAATAATTTGCTGATTTCGTTTTTTTGTCTGCACGTGCACTTTACACACATACACACACACGCGCACACACACACACACACTCTCACCCCGAGGCGCTTTTTTGTTTTACTTGTATTCCGGCTGTAATCTGGAGAGAGAGACCAACACGGCGCAGAACTGGTTCCTCGTGTGTGTGTGCGCGTGTGTACGCGTGCGTGCGTGTGAGAGGAAACCTTTTAAATAATCCTCATCTCCCGTTTCTTCTGCGCGGATTTTATAAATAATTTAAATCTGTTTTCACACTTTGTGGATTTTTCGTAAATGTTCCCGCGCAGAACTTCACTTTAACTCCTAAAGTTCTCTTCACGTCATTATTCATAATAACCCGCTCACTGTGTTAACAACCTAAATATGTGTTTAAATAATTTTACTTAAATCCTCATGAAAATACAGATTATAAATATCTATTTTAACGCTTTAGTGAGTTATAAAGGAGCAAAATGTCCCGCCTTACCTCCGCGCGGCGTCTTTCATGTTCCCGTTGGAGCCGAAGGAACAACGAACCTTTTTGGAGACGTGTTCCTGTATTTCTCGGTGAGTGCGCGCCGCGCTGCGTATCGGCGGCGGCGCGCCTCGCTGCCGCGCGGCCGCGGCTCCTCCAGCAGCAGGATGGTCCCTCCAGAGCTCCTGGCGGCTCCGGCCTCACCTCGCAGGTGCGGAGCGCCGCTCGGCCTCCGCGCTCACTTCCTCTCCGTCCCCCCCGGAAAAAAAACCCAAAAGAAAAGACCTGAGGGAGCCCGGAGCTCCACACACACACACTCACACACACTCTGCGTGTTTTCTGCATCACGGTTTTAATAAGAAGCACCGACAACATCCCCGCACATCCCGCCGCTGAAGGGACACAAGTTCCCCCTCCTCTCCTCGCGCCTAATCCAGGCTTTACCAGCTCAGCATTAAGGAAAATTCAACTGCAATTTGGGATTAGACAAAATACTCTTATTACAAAAGGTTGCTGCAACTTGATAACTTGATACTTGTTCTGGGGGTTTATCTCCCGACCAGAGAGGAGGAGGAAGAAATGTAGAGGAAATGTCAGAATAACAGCAATCTTTTGTGTTCTGAGGGCCATATTTGTTGAATGGCCTTTTTGCATAATTTAACGCAGCCTGTGTGTGTGTGTGTAAGAGTGTGTGTGTGTGTGTGAGAGAGAGAGAGAGAGAGAGGAGGGGTGCTGGTATTTCGGGCCCTCTGACTGCTTGGACTTCAGATGTGGTGGAAATTAAAAATTAAAAAAACGGTGTGTAAAAGTGTTTGACCTCCGGTCAGCAGCCCAACGACGACGCGACCTTTTACGACACATTTGTCCGTGTACGTCACCTCCAGTTCAGCTCACATCTTTATAGATTTAACTCTCTCTCTCTCTCTGTCCCCTCGCGCTGATCTTTACGCTGTGCCTCCGTGCGTGAAGAACAAGTCATGTAAAGACTTCATGCGTGTGTGCGTTTGAGGTGCGTTTACGTGCGTTGTTGTTGCGTTCAGGTGCCCTCAAGCTGCGTCAGGCCTCCACGCGCAACCTGGACTATTGATGTCTAAGTTTCTGTCAAAGTGCTCTCGTCGATGTCTTTTAAGGCCTCCGCTTTGATCCTCCTCCTCTTTCTCTCTCTCTCTCTCACACACACAGACGCACACACACGCACACGCGCGTGAATATGTCATTTCCATCCCGCAGCTTCTCTCTTCTACAGAAGTTGGTGTGTTTTTCCTGCGACCCTCTGAACGCCACAAGAACCCGTTTGTCTCGTGTTGTGGGTTAAAAAACACACAATTTTAAAAACACACACAGACACACAAAGTGCGGGATGTGAGTCAGTGAACGCATCTTCTTGCGGCTGATGTTTCTTCTTCCTCCTCCGTGAGTTTGAGGTCTATCCCCATTAAACTTTACGTCAACCATCTCAAATGTAATTCTAAATGGGGATTAGAGCTCATTAATATTCATGAGGACTGGTGTGTGTGTGTGTGTGTGTGTGTGTGTGTGTGTGTGTGTGTGTGTGTGTGTGTGTGTGTGTGTGTGTGGGGAGAGAGAGAGAGAGGAAGGAGGAGGGGGGGGGGGGTGTATCACAATAAAATCAAAATGGATAAATTTAACTTCTTTCCTCTTGTTTTTTTTTTATTTTTATTCCTGACTTTTTTTTTGGAGAATACATCGTGAACTCAACACAGTGAATTAATTCTCGGCGTTACAGGAAATGTGTTTGCTGCTGTTGATGAAATAAAATGCAGCTTTTTGTCAAACTAAACACCGTTTACACCTTTTTAACCCTCAAAAACAACCGTTTCCCCTCTGATTCATGTCCCTTTGACAGCTGGTGTCATGAGTTTGAGGAAACACGGCGACGCTTTCACGCGTCACGGAGCAAGAAGCAGCTCCAGTTCAGAACAAGAGAAAACGTTTCAGATGCTGAGAAAGTAGCCGAAGTACTCATGAGCCCGGCCTCGAGGCCTCCAGTGCACCCGCCTGCAAAAAAAGAATAAAAAATAAAATCTATATAGAAAAAAAAGTTAAATTCCGTGTTTTCTAGACGCACTCTGGCGCTCACGCAGAGACCCGCGTTCTCCCGCAGGCCTGCGAAACATTTCCATCTTTTCTTGCTCTTTGGTTCTTCTGGTCTCGGGACCGGGACCGAGCAGGGAGGAGGAGGGAGAGGGGGGAGAGAGAGGGAGGGAGGGGAGGTGGGCGTGGCTCTCTCCCAGGGCTGCCACCGCGGCGCCCTCATAGGCCGCCCCCGCCGTCCGTCAGCGCGGGCCCGCGCGCCGATTGGCTCGCGGGAGGCGGATCCTGCAGGTGTCCTCCGCTCATAGAGGCGCGGGGCGGAGAGGAATGATCAATCTCCATCCGTCTCCCAGAAATCACCTTAACACTCTGACAGACAGCGACAAGCCCCCTGAAAGCAAATGAGTTTGATTTATTTGGCTGCAAAAAAAAAAAAAAAGCACCCGGAACCGCACCGAGGACGCGGTGCCGCCCCGCGCGCGCGCCGATACCTGCGTGTTTTTTACCCGCTCTCTCTCTTTCGCTCTCTCTCTCTCCGCGATGCCGCTCCGTTTGCACACTGTTGTTTGTTTTTGAGCAGGTCGGCCGCCGTGTGAGTTTTGTGCCCCGCAGACTTCCCGCTGCTGGATAATTTATTTGTTTTTTTTTGTTGCTGCTTCGCGTCTCGTTGCCCGAAGAGCTCCAGAGAGGAGCCGAGGAGGGAATAAAACCAGGTAATGTGTCTCCTTCTGCTCTTGTCCTTCTCTTCTTCTTCTCTAAGGTGTGTTCCGCTCTGCGTGGCGGGACTGTGCGCCATTGAGAGCAGCGCAAAAGTGTTAAAAAAAGTCACTTTTTTTTAACACATTTAAACTGCGACAAGACGCGTTTCTCCTCTCGAGACTTCAGTTCATGCGCGTGCGCGACTCCCGTCCTTTACATAATGTTCACGTTTCTGTTTCAATTCATTTCCTGCGAGGTTCTTTTTAATTTGTGTTATTATTATTATTTGAGAGCAATCGGCCATTAACGCGTTTGAGCCACTCAGGAGATAATTGGAGAGGCGTGTTGTGTGTTTTTTTTGTGTGTTAATTTATTTGGCAGATAAGAGTCTTCTCTCCCCCCGGAGGTCTCATCTAAATTCTAATTGAGTTCATTTGCAGCGGGACCGGCCTGCTGCGGCTCACACACACTCACACACACACTCTGTAAACGCAGCTACACACTCCTCTGTGTGTTTAAACTTGTGTTTTTATTACAAATCAAACTTTGTGGTGAGTTTCTCGTCGCCTCTCCTTTTTAAAAAAGCCTCCATCCGGATGATCCGTGTTCCTAAAAGTGAATTCATGTTCATTTGTTTCTGTGTTTTGTTCAATTGGAGAATAAAAATACATTTAGTTTATTTTCTGGAGTCTGATGAGTCATTTTTATTATATTTACTCCCACAAAAAGTCTTTTAATTCAGTTTTATTTACTGAGAAAAACAAACAAGTTTAAAAAAGACCACGCTGGGCCTTTTATAAATTAAAGCCACATAATTAATAATAAACGGGATTAGATGGCAACAATATTTGTGCTTCACTTAAAATATAAAGAAACTATTCGTCTTTTAATTTGGTGAAAATCGTGACGTGAAGAAACAATTTCACTTTTTTATCTCAGAAGTTTTGTTCTTTTCTCTTTTTTTCTTTTTGAGTGTTAAAATAATGAATAATTATAATAATAATTATAACAGCAGCGAGACTTAATTTGATAAAGAGTTAAATGTTTAAAGTGTTTTTACTCTGTCGGGATCTACGGGAGCTCGCTGCGGTCAAAACACACAAAGTTTGACGAAAGACTTCAGACACACAGCTGTGATTTTATAGATTATCAAACATCATAATCCATCTTTATGCGCGCGTGTGTGTGTGTGTGTGCAGGCCTTCACACTGAACACACACCAGAGTTTCCACTTTGAAAGTTTTTTTTACTATAAAACTCATTAAATGCAGCAGAAGAAACAATAAAGAGACGGAAAATTAAATAAATTCTGTGGGGTTTTTTTAGTCTTAAATGTTCCACATGAACTCCTTTCAGCTTCTTCCTTTTAGACTTAAAAGTGACAAACATTTGTGGACTAATCTATAATTTAATAATGTATTATTTAACACCACACTGCGTTACGTAATGAGGCCGAAAAAAGCATTTAGATTTAATTAAGACGAGGATTTAAATGTGATGTTTAAAATAATCTTTACGACATGTGGGAGATTAAGATTAAAGGTAATATTCTGCAGGTGCACCGATCAATAAAACACACATGTGCAGAATAAACACACATGTTCACACGTCGTTGACACAAACTCGCATCACTTTTCATCTCGTCACAGGATTTAAGTTCAAGTTAAAAAAGATGGAAACGTGACCGCAGTCTGGTCCGCGAGCTGGAAGAATCACGTCGGTTGTGTGTGTTTTAAATTATTTCCTGCAGGTTTTTCTTGACTTAAAGACATTCCTGAAGGGATTAAATGTGATTTATTGAACTAATTCATGCGTTCATTTCTCTCTGCTGCCACTAAATCATCACAATGTTATTTATGGGAGCCGAAATCTGACGATGCCGAAGAAAAGACGATAATTAAAGACAAAAAGAGACATTTGCAAAGTCTCTCTCTCTATATATATATATTTATATAGTGCGTTTATCTCTGCATATATGAGTGTATCGTTGCATCCTGTTGGCTGACCGGTGTCCGCCTGCAGGTTCTTGGATCGGCCCCCTGCTCCGTCAAGCTGCAGCATCGGGGGAAACCGAACCACTGGCCGGAGCTGGGTGGAGCAGTGACCGCCTGCAGCATGATGTCCTACCTCAAGCAGCCGCCCTACGGCGTCAACGGCCTGGGGCTCAGCGGCGCGGCCATGGACCTGCTGCACCCCTCCGTGGGCTACCCCTGTAGGAGCCGACACACACACACACACACACACACACACACACACACACACACACACCGTTTACTCCCAGTTTGCACCAGTAAGAGCTCCAGACACCAGGGAGAAAAATACTAAAATATCTGGAAATTCATAATGATGCGTTTGACCTCTAATGTCGTTATTATGAGAATGTATAACAGCTGTTATTGATGTTTATGATAATAATAATAAAAATGGGTTTTTGGCTGTTTGGCCTCTAATTATTATAATGTTCTTTTTTTATATATACTAACTATTATTCATATTCAGAATGAATGTAAATGGTTTCTTTATTAGTATAGTAATATGTTGGATAATGACAGAGGTTATTGCTGTAGTTCTTTATTATAATAACATTAATAGTGTGTGGTTTTGGATGGGTTTCAAAAAGTTCACAAGCAAACAAACTTAAAGTAAATAAAATGTTGCGTGAGCCTGAAGTAATTAAATTCATAGTCTTTACATTCAGATTGTATTTAACTGTTTAAATTCTACTGTTTTTATTCGACTTCAAAAGGAAATATTAAATATGCTTTAACTTATTTTTCTTCACAAAAAAACCACAGTAAAGTAACTATAGCAAAAATAAACGATACGTTTTCTGGCTTAACGACACTAATATACAAGTACATGTTTAATAGTGTTTTTTAGGTGTTTTATAACATTTCCTTGCTTAACAACGACACAACTAAATATATTGTTACATGTTTTTTAGGTGGTTTATAACGTGTATTTCTTAATAACGACAGTAATATATATATATTTTAGTACAAGTTTTGATAGTGTTTTTAAGTGGTTCATAACGTTTCTCACTTTATGACGACAGTAATATACATTATAAGAGGTTTTCTGGTGTTTTCCGGTGTTTTTCCGGTGTTATTGAGCTCTTCCGTGACGCCCCGTGTCTCCCTGCAGCCACCCCCCGGAAGCAGCGCCGCGAGCGGACCACCTTCACCCGCACGCAGCTCGACATCCTGGAGTCTCTGTTCGGAAAGACCCGCTACCCGGACATCTTCATGCGGGAGGAAGTCGCCCTGAAGATCAACCTGCCGGAGTCCAGAGTCCAGGTGAAGAGAGACGCGGTTAAAAGCCCCCCGCACCGTTATTAGGTCGCCATTACCGGCGCCATGTTGTTTCACGTCACCAGACTGACCGTATCCGTTTCTACCAAATCAATTAATTAATTAAGATTAACTCAAAAAAAGTTAGTTTTTTAACGTGTTCCCTCTTTAAGAGTAGTAATTTAGTTTTAAACTGATTTAAAAAAAAAAAAAAGTTTAACATAAATCGAACTGACCGATGACGTCACTACGTGCTAATTAACACGACTAGCTAACTGTTAGCTAACAGGCTATTAGCCGACTTGTCCCGTCATATTCTGATATATAATTTATGGTATTTATACCGAAAATGTGACTAAAACATACTTTAGTGTGTATTCTAACCGGAGGAGGATAAAACTAATTTCAGGGGTGATTGTTGACGGTTAATAAGTGACGGTAACGGGTTATTAACGTTAAACTGGTGACCAGGGCGCCATTTGACGGGGATGGTTGCGTTCAGGTGTCGTGGTTATTTATGCAATCTCCTCTGTTCATGTCTGAATTTGCATCACTGCTGAACCACAAAGGGTTCCAGATTAAACAAAAACTGTTCACATGGATGTAAACAAAACGATTTTATAGTTTAAAATCGTATCTGTAATCTGAAGCAATCGACTCGTCCATAATTATTTGATGCGGCCTAACTGAAGTAATTTGATCTGAAACGTGGGATACGCCAAACAAATACCGCACAAACAACTGGCTGCTGTACGACAACGTAGAACAAATACTACTCTTGAAAGGCTTTAGGGGGAAACCAAGGCCTCTCTCTCACACACACACTGAGTTATTCTCAGAATGCGTGTGTGAAACTAAATGCTCTACATGATCCGACCCTCCTGGTGCTCTAGAGTTTCCTTCTGTGTGGTGAAACCCAATCGCCTGTTATCTAAGCGCCGTCTACCGGGTATGAAATTGGACCCGCGACCGGTCCGAGCCAAGGGGCCGGGGCAGGAAATGAACCTCGGTGGGTTAATACCCCTCAATTTTGCTCCACGGTGTACTCTGGGAGTGAGTTCCAGGTACTTTTTTGTCGTGTTGGGTTCTAACTCCTTCCCTTTTTTTACTTCTGGGTTCTAGGTGTGGTTCAAGAACCGGCGGGCCAAGTGTCGCCAGCAGCAGCAGAGCGGCAGCAACGCCAAAGCCCGGCCGGCCAAGAAGAAGTCCTCCCCGGCCCGCGAGAGCACGGGCTCCGAGAGCAGCGGGCAGTTCACGCCGCCGGCCGTCTCCAGCACGGGCTCGTCCTCGTCCTCCTCGTCGTCCGCCGCCAACCCGTCCGCGTCGGCGCTCGGCGGCTCCTCTACCTCCATCGGCGCCGTCTCCTCCATCTGGAGCCCCGCCATCTCCCCCGGGAACGCCAACGCTAACGCCGTGGCAGCGGCGGCCCCCGCGTCCGGCCCGGCCCCGCCGCTCCCGGACCCCGGCCCGGCCTCCAACGCCTCCTGCATGCAGCGCTCCATGCCGCCGGGCTCCGCCTCCGCCGCCGCGGCCGCGGCCGCCACCTCCTACCCGATGACCTACAACCAGACGGCGGGCTACGGCCAGGGCTACCCGGCGCCGTCCGGCTCCTACTTCAGCGGCGTGGACTGCAGCTCCTACCTGGCGCCCATGCACTCCCACCACCACCCGCACCAGCTCAGCCCCATGGCGGCCTCCTCCATGCCGGGACACCCGCACCACCACATCGGCCAGTCGCCGGGCCACCACCACCACCACCACCACCACCACCAGGCCTACGGCGGCTCCGGCCTGGCCTTCAACTCCTCCGACTGCCTGGATTACAAAGAGCAGACTGCGGCCTCCTCGTGGAAGCTCAACTTTAACACCACAGACTGCTTGGACTACAAGGACCAGGCCTCCTGGAGGTTCCAGGTCTTGTGATCCGGCCACGCCCCCTTTTTTTGTTTCCTGCTCGCCAGCTCTTCCTCCTCTTCTTCCTCCTCTTTTCCCAGATTAGCTTGTTTTTCCAACAACAACAAAAAAAAGACAAAAAGAGTTTATGAACCACGAGATCGGCAATCGGACTTTTTTTTTTTGTTTTTTTTGTCCTCAGAGTCTTTTAAAAAAAAAAAAAAAAGAGAGGAAAAAAAAAGAGGGAGAATCCCTCAACGTGAGAATGTTTTTATTTTTATTTTTTCAACCTCACTGGATGATTTTTAAAAGTCGACTCGAGTCCTTTTGGAGGAATATCTTCACCTTTCAGCCCAGAATCAAACTGTACAGCTTCCGCTTCTGAAATCGGTTATTTTAGGACGACAGAGATCTTTAGTCAGCGACGTCGAGGAGCTGAAATATGTAAATATGTATTTGGGTCAGTTACAATGACCGTGTTTTTAGTTGGTGTTTTTTTTTTTTTTTTCTCCGAATTTTAAATTGTTTTATTTCCACTTTGGAAGAAAGAGAGAAAAAAAGTTTAAAAAAAGAAAAAAAACTGTATGTAAATCTTTCCAAATATTCCAAAGAGAACAAATTGGCCATAAAGTTCAGCTTTTTTTTTTCTTGCTTTTTTTTTTTTTTTATAAACGTTGTTTTACTCATTTAATAAAATAAATGTTTTGGCAATTTGAAATGTCTCGAGGGGGAAAAAAAATAATAAAAAAAATCTAAAACATAGAAGCTGAACTATTCTGGGCGCAGTGTCCCGGATCTTATTATTATTATTAATATTATTATTATTATTATTATTATTATTATTCTCATCTTCATCATCATCATCATCACTCTAACCTCTACTCGTCCTCAGCCTCTCGTGGGACTCGAACTCGCAGCACTTGATATTGGAGTCTTTTTTTTTTTTAAATTTTTTTATTATTTTTTCTGGAGAAGGAAAAAGTAAAATGTGGATTTAAATCGCTTCCGGAAATGACAGTAAGATGTTGAATGTATCTTCAAAGAGAAACACGTTCATGTTCATCCAATAAAGATCCGTTAAGTCATCTCTGGTTCTGTCTGATTCCCGTCAGGAGTCAAGTTCCTCAAACTGCAGCGACAACTTTCCTCTCATTTTGAATCAGTCACACTTTTATTTAAAAGCTTGTTTATTTGTATTTACTCCCCCCTCCCCTCGCCCCTCCCCCTCCCTCTAATTATAACGGGGTAAATGCAAATGAGGTCATAATTAAAACAATCCTGCATTTCCATTTTAGAGAGCAGCCGGTTTTAATCCTCTCTCTGTGTCTCCGGCTTTAAATGGAAACACTGACGTCCCCCCTCCTCCCCCCCCCTCCCCTCTCCCCTCGCTTTGGGGGAGAACGGGGCGTCTTTTAAAAGAAATAAATAAAACCCCTAAACATTGAGCCGGGAGTCGTTTGATGGAGTAATTGAATGCAGCGCGGCGGCGCAGATTATCACGCTGCCCTCAGTCTCTGCTGCCGGAAGCGGCCCGTGACGCGTCATGGTGGAGGCGGGGCCGGGGAGAGGGTCAGGCGTGTGTGCGTGTGCGCGTGTGTGTGCGCGCGTGTATGATGCTCGCAGGCATGCACACACACACACACACGCACAAAGGGAGCGCAGGGGGAGAGGCACGTGGTGTCCGTGAAGGCCTCACCGAGCAGAAGAAGCGTTAAAAACAAAATGTTCATGTTAATTCATTTCAATATTTAAATTTTAAAAACGCCCGCTTGTGCGATTAAATTAAAATCCAGTAAAATAAAGATTTTTTTTAATGTTTTTTTTTTTTTTTTTACCAAATGTGTTTTTTTTTTCTTCATTTATTGATTATTTTTATTTAAACGTTGAGTTTGAAAATGTTTCAGTCGGAACCAAAAAAATATGAATTTGTGATCAGACGAAGGAAAAGCAGCAAAGATTAAATAAGTTTATGGAGATTAATCGATTGATCCTGATGCGTTTAGTTTAAATACAAAAGTTCATCTATTGCTTTATATTTATTTATATTTCATCTTTAAATATTCTCTTCTATGTAAATGTTCTAAAAACAAAGTGTCACAACTAAATTATTGATTTATCGCAGTTTTGTATCTGTAATTATTGATTATAGATCTGAACCTGATTGATTAGAGCATCTCTCTCTCTCTCTCTCTCTCTCTCTCTCTCTCTCTCTCTCTCTCTCTCTCTCTCTCTCTCTCTCTCTCTCTCTCTCTCTCTCTCTCTCTCTCTCTCTCTCTATATATATATATATATATATATATATATATATATATATATATATATATATATATATATATAATAAAGTCACAGC
>NW_027176240.1:695798-723298 GCF_023055335.1 Clinocottus analis | reverse complement strand
AGAGGATCTCCAGATAAAAGCTCTCGTCTCTTTTGTCCAACCCAAAAAAAACAAAAAAAAGGCCCCGCGAGCCAACGGCCTTTTTGTGAGGCGCCGCCGCGATGAGACCGAGAAAAAAACACAGAAACAACTTGGCTTCTCTTCCCCACGAAAAGAAAAGAAAAGAGATGCGGAGCGAGAGAAAAGAGAAAGAGAAAGAGACGCCTTCCACTCGCTCGCCCGCCTCACAGCGGCGTATCTCTCCGAATCAACACACACGTCAGCCAGACAGCTGTAAGCCGGTTCCAACGCCGCCGTGAAGAGCTAAGCTGAGATGTGTGTCCTCCATTGTCTGTGTGTGAGTGTGTGTGTGTGTGTGTGTGTGTGTGTGTGTGTGTGTGTGTGTGTGTGTGTGTGTGTGTGTGTGTGTGTGAATCTCCGTGCATCTCCGTTCACAATGGATGAACATAAACATGAGACGAGCCGCATAGAGAACGAGACTTCACCTGGAAGAAGCAGGAGATCAGTGATTGATTCTTTTCTTTCTTTCTTTTAAGTGAATAAAAGCGTTTGAAAGGTTTCGCGTGTCTCTCTCCATCGTCTCTACGCTGCAGTTCAAGTCCACTCGTTTCTATGATTTTCCTTGAAGCGGAATGAAATGATCCGTGGCGGCGATGGCCTAGATGCTACATGCTACATGCTAGATGCTAGGCCTCGAGCAAGAGGAGGAGAAGAAGAAGAAGAAGAAGAAGGAGCAATAGCAGAAGAAGAAACATCTTTTCTGCTATTGCTCCTCAAGAAGAAGAAGAAGAAGAAGAAGAAGAAGAAACAACATCTTCTCCTCTAGAAGAAGCAGAGCTGTTTGGGTTTTTCAGACGTTGAACGTCAAACAGTGAGAATACATCGTGTTCATCAACGAGCTTCACAAGGTGCCGATAGCTCTTTTTGCTAAGCTAAGTTAGCCGGCTGCCAGGAAGTGACTTCCAGCTGTGAAACGGCGTCACATTTATTTAACCTAAAACCTGCTGTTCGTGCTCGCAAGCTGAACTCAGTTAGCTTAGCTTAGCATAAGGACTGGAAACAGGGGGAAACTGCTAGCCTGGCTGTGTACAAAGGGAACACAATCACCTTAAAACGCTCGCTAACCAGCACGCTACGAGCTCTTTGTTTAACTTAACAAAGGCTGCAAAAAAAACTGTTTGACTTTCAGCTCCTCGCCCGCTGACTACCGCTGTGGAGTTGCCCTTGAGCAAGGCATCAACGTGCGTCTTCGAGGAGAGAACATTAACAGTATGTTTTGTACGTCAAGAAATTAGAATAAATGTTCAAATCCCTGCTGGATTTTATTTATTAAACACACGTAGCATCTTAACTTTTAGTACGAAACCGCGAGAGAATCCATCCTATAAACGACAGATCTGCATTCAGGAGGCTGTACAGTCTGGTTTTGAGTGTGTGTGTGTGTGTGTGTGTGTGTGTCTCCCAACGTCGTCACACCCAACTGCACACATACAGGACACTTATTTACACAAACACGTATGTCTCCGAGGTCTGTTTTGAATATTAGCTGGAGTGTGTGACTGGGAGAACAAACACTGTCTAGTGTGTGTGTGTGTGTGTGTGTGTGTGTGTCTGTGTGTGTTCAAACATAAACATTGTCGATCCGGAGCCAAAGGTTCCTGGAGCGGCAGCGTGGGAACCGTGTTTGGAGAGCATGCGAGCGCCGTGTTTAGTTTAGTCTGCATGTATGTTGTCATATATAGATTTAAATAAATAATTTTAAAAAAAGAACACGTGACGTGACGATCAAACACACCTGTTTGTGTTTCCACAGCAGGTATCGCCCCGAATCCCGTGATGTGGATACGCGTTGGTGAGGATCACGCATCCCATAATGCAGAACAAATATTAGCCGTCTGTAGTCGTGTTTAATGACAATAAGCCTCGGGATTTGTTTTAATAGCGACATATTGCACATCACGGTCCAGCGTTTCATCCAGGGGGAGTCGGGGAGCTCCTGTTGGGGGTCACGAGCCCAACAGGTGTAGAGGTGTAGAGGTGTAGAGGTGTGAAGGTGTAGAGGTGTGAAGGTGTAGAGGTGTGAAGGTGTAGAGGTGTGAAGGTGTAGAGGTGTGAAGGTGTAGAGGTGTGAAGGTGTAGAGGTGTGAAGGTGTGTGAACACCTGGCGGTGAAATCCTCAACGACTGATCTGAACCTGAAGAAATGTGAAGAACGACTCGGATGAACGCAGTGAAGAAGAAGTACAACGGAGCCGTTCCTGGAGGTGTGTGACGGGCAGGCCAGGGGCTGTGTGTGTGTGTGTGTGTGTGTGTGTGTGTGTAAAGCGAGACACCTGTTCACTGAAGCTCTCTGCTTGAAGCGAGACACTCATTATTTATGAGCTGGCTTTTCTGCTCCGTTTATGTGCTCGTCTGAATGTTGAGGCACAACTGAACAGTGCGCACACACACACACACACACACACACACACACACACACACACACACACATCAGTGATGTGAGTATCAGTGTATACGATTCAGTCAAATCCTCAACAACGCAGCTTCAACACATGAAGCATAGACTTCTATACAACCATGGAGTCGCCCCCTGGTGGTCAGGAGAGAGAATGCAGCTTTTTTCACGACTTCCTCGTGAAAGTAGACGTTTATTTAAATGAACTTATCAGGACTTTTGTCTCTAAACTTTTCTAAACTGGAACAAATAAAAAGAAAAAAACGGATTTGCATGAGATAAATATTCATGCATTCTGCATATTCTTGTTTTTTTCTCTTTCTACATTTCTTTGTGTTTCTTTCCTTCAGCTTCTTCCTTTCCCTGCTTTCTACCTCACCTCCTCCCTCCTCCCTCCCTCACCTCCTCTGTCCCTTCCTCCCTCCTTCTCTGCAGCGCTGTTGTCCAAGGGTAGGACACGCTGCAGGTGACGAAGGTAAATCATCTAGGACATAATTAAGAGGCTTATGAGGAGGCGTGTGCGTGTTGTGCATCGTATTAGAAAAAAAAAACCCTCAAAAAATAAGAAAAAGGAAAAAAAAACGCACACAAACGCTCGTAGTTACACAAACGCTCATTTTCATTCACAGACAAACACACAGACGGGCGGCCTGAGGGGTCTGACCTTATACGGAGGAGTTAAATACCTCTCTCGCCTCATTTGGCTGTCTGTGAGTACACACACACACACACACACACACACACACACACACACACACACACACACACACACTGCAGCATGTTGCCTTCTGGTGTGTTTTAATCACCAATGAAGGACTCATCAGACATGTTCATCTAGTTTCTTCACAAATTTGAATGTTTTCTGCTCACCCTTTGGCCCTTGAAGCCTCAGTGAGGAATTGTGTGTGTGTGTGTGTGTGTGTGTGTGTGTGTGTGTGTGTGTGTGTGTGTGTAATCAGGAACTCGGCTTGATCCCCTCTGGTATGTGCTTTCGGGAGTGTTTGTCAAAGGGCAGCAGCACAGCCTGAGGTAACGACACACACACAAAAAGAAAAAGGGCCTTTGCTGGTTTTCCTCCTGAAACCTTTATGTGTAACGTATTTAATTATCTCGGGTTAAAGACTTTATTCCTCAACACTTTACACTTCATATCGCCAGACTTCTGAGTTCATTTCAGGAGAAAATATAAAGAAGTTAAAAGGTGGAACCGCGAGATACGTCCATTAATAAATGTGTCTTATTCTATTCAGTGACTTGCTCAATGTTAACACGTCGTGGTGTCATTTATTATTAAGAATATTGCTTTTATTAATTCACTTGAACTGTCTTGTTTACGTTCGCGACTTTATTTGATGGCGTTATTTATTTAATCTCTTCGTAAAACAGTTGTTTTTTTAAAGATTTAAGATGTTATTACTGTCATATGAGAAGAAACCTATGGAAGTCCATTTCCGCCACAAAAAAAAGTGACTTCTCTTTTTTGTTGGTCATAAATATTACTTTAAAAAAAAAAAAAAAAATTGTGGCGTAAATGGACTTCCATGATTAACAGACAGTTACTCTTTACAATGAAAAGCTTATTTTGCTCCGAGAAACCACAGAATTACACTAAACAAATAAAAATTAAGGCACAAAATAAAAAATATGTCACAGTATCGCACAAAAATATGATAATAGTATTGCTATGATACAATATGATGATAGTATTGCTCATTGTATCTTTATACTCTATGCATTGCTACAACGTTGCTACAACGTTGCTACAACGTTGCTACAATGTCCAAATATGGTCGTGACAGGAAGTCACAGCAGACGTCTTCACGGTCTCGACTCATTTAAAGAGAAAACACACGGCGACAGGTTGCATGAATATATCAAACACGGTCTGATTTAAATCTGCTCCGCGCGGTCGTGACGAGGGCGGGAAACCCGTCAGGCGTCAGGGTTAGCATGGCGGCGGCGGCGGGTGAGCTACGGAGGTTATCGGCTCACATTTCAGATGAGAGGAGCAATAACGAGTCACGTTCAGGGCGTTAAACATGGTCAAACATTACGGATGTTTCATATATATATATATATATATATATATATATATATATATATATATATATATTTGGTTTCTTCTTACCGGCGGTCTGAGCCTGGATTTCATTAGCCTTCCTCTCGGCCACGTCCGCTAGCACCAGCTCGCCCTTATCGCCGGCCACATAATGGAGGTCCTTTGAAGAGAATGCGAAGAAAGAAAGAAACGTGAACGTTAATCTAAAATGAATCTGGACTCCGATGACAATAGTTTTTTTTTTCCTTGTGAGGGGTGGAGGGTGGAGGAGGGTGGAGGGAGGGGGGGGGGAGCGGGGGGGAAGAAGGAACAGATGAAATGAGAGGAGGGAAAAATAAAAAAAAAACAGCCGTTTGAAGCTCGACATCAGAAAGAGCACCGGTTGGATAAAATGCCGGTCGCTCCGAAAAACTTTGAAATCAGCCCGCTCCTCTTCCTCCATCTTCCTCCCTCCCCCCTCTACACCCTCATCTCTCCGGGAGGATGTTATCTGTCACATTTCAAAAGTGGGAGAGGAGGCGAGCGACTGTTCACCTTTCAGAAGCGTCTCTCCACGGAGGAGACACGCCCGGCGGAGACGCAGCGTCTCCCTGTTTGAGCCGCGAAGAGAGAGATAATGTTGTTAAACGACGTCTGAGGTGGACGCCATGTTTTCCATTAAGAGCACACGGCATCACACAGGGGCTCTGTGTTCAGGTGCTCGGGCTGCGAGCGAGGCCGAGGTCAGTCCATGCAGGTAAAACACCTGAGAAGGAGTCTAATAAAGCTGAACGGTCGCGTGAGGGACGTGTCGTGTGTCCCGAATATGTACGAATACTCGTGTGTGTCGTGTGTTCACAAATACGTTGACGTATTTTATTTTTGCATCTTCACAGATGTGCTGTATTCTCCCACAATGCAATGCACAAGGGAAATACAATACATACAATACAACTAGAAAAGAGCATGTTCCTGCAAAAATTACAACAAAATCATATTTATTGACGTTCATGGTGAATAAAAACCGGGACGGAGCGTCTTCAAGGACCAGCGGTAGGTAAGCGGTGATGGAAATGAGCAACGCGTTGCCCCAGTTGAGCTCGGCAACAACTAACATGAACAACAGAGACAAAAAGACAATGAAGACCAGCAGTCCGGATATGAAAGGATAAAAACATTTGAAAGAGAAGGAACTTCTGCGACTCAGAGAGTGAATCACACGCTCCTCCTGGCGCCCAGCGAGGGGTCGCGGGGTTTCCTCGGGCCGGGCGCAGGGGCCCGAGGGCCCATCAAAGGGCCCAGCGTGTTGAGGGAAGTCTTCCGCCTCAGCGACATCACAGGCCAGCGGGGCCGTGACTCGGGGGCTCGCCGCCGGATCGCCCCTCAGCTGGCTAAAGCCCGCCCCCAACTGGCTAAAGCCCGCCCCCAGCTGGCTAAAGCCCGCCCCCAGCTGGCTAAAGCCCGCCCCCAGCTGGCTAAAGCCCGCCCCCCAGCTGGCTAAAGCCCACCCCCCAGCTGGGCCTGCACCCGGCCCTTACGGTCCCACAGTGTAACCCCGCTTTTGTAAAGGAGAAGAAGAAGAGGAGGGGTGTGCGGAGAGGGAGAGAGAGAGAGAGAGAGAGAGAGAGAGAGAGAGAGAGAGGTGAAACTGAAGAGCTTGAATGGAAACAGATTGAGTAATTACAGAGCGGCGCCTGAGAAGAGTTAGGAGGGAAATGTAAAAAATGGCCGACGACAAAAAAGCCCTTAAAAAGATGACGACCCCTTAATTACAGAGAGAGAGAGAGAGAGAGAGAGAGAGAGAGAGAGAGAGAGAGAGAGAGACACAGAGGGAGAGAAAGAAAAGAACAATATGAACATTTGATGCCGCGGCGCTTTATTCCAGCTTAACTCCTCGTAATACCGTCTGAATCTGGAGAGAGACCCAGAGACAGAATAAACGAGTGATGAGAGAGAGGGAGAGAGAGAGAGGGGGGGAGAGGGGGAGAGAGAGAGTATCAGACTAAGAAGGGATAACAATAATACTGCATATAAAACCATCAGATATTACAACTCTTATTCCCAGACGCTCAAACGCGACACTAATCTTATTTATATAAGAGCTTTAGGGTTGGAGCTGATAGAGAGAGAGAGAGAGAGAGAGAGAGAGAGAGAGAGAGAGAGAGAGAGAGAGAGAGAGAGAGAGAGAGAGAGAGAGGTGGAGGACGCTAAGAGCCCGATATTGACTGATATTTGTGTTTCCTCCAAATAAACGAGGGATTAGGTTAACCGTCTCACAGCAGCGCTAACACGCAGCAGCGCTAACACACAGCAGCGCTAACACACAGCAGAGCTAACACACAGCAGCGCTAACACACAGCAGAGCTAACACACAGCAGCGCTAACACACAGCAGCGCTAACACACATTTCTTTTACCATAGTCTTAAGTAAAGGGCAATTTATTTATACTTTGCTGTAACGTATTTCCACGTCATGGCCAAAAATAATCTGTTTGATGTGGGATTGTCATGAGTATTGTATGGAAGCCCATTTCCGCCACACAAAAATTAGGACCTAAATAAATAAATAATTAGGACCAAAAAAAAACCCAGAAAAAATTGGACCAAAAAAATAAAAATAAAAACATTAGGACAAAAACCCCAAAAATAGGACAAAAAAAAGTTAAAACATTTCGGACCAAAAAAAAAAAAATCAACTTTTTTTGTATGTTTTCAGTTGTCTTATTTTTTTTCGTTGACTTAAAAAAAGGCAACAGAAAAAAAGAAAACAATTTCATTTCAGGAGAGAAATGAGAAGTCGACTACTGACTACAAATGTCAAAATTACAGTTACAGCCTAAATATAATTGTAGCTAATATATGTACACACAAAGTACATTGTTTTCCTTCCATTAAACATTTTTAAGAACTGAGTAAAGTGCAAAGTCCACACATATATTAAATGAATTATTTAATTTAAAGTAACCATCAACAGGCTTACAGGTGGTTGACGTTGTTAAGTTATCTTTTGGTAAATAACAAGAGCTCTTGAATATAAAACAGTTACAATGTTAAATTAAAAGAATACGTGAATTGAAACAAGATTGGACTATTTTGTGACTTGTACATGTTTTGTTGTATCAACAATACATATTTACATTTAAATGAAGGTATTGCAAAACCAAAGTGATGAAATAACATATTGCTTTGATCTTTTTTTTTATTTTCGTCAATGAAATGGAAAAAAAAGCTTTTTTTCTTGGTCCTAATTATTTTATTTTTTTTGTCATTTTTTTTTTCTTTTTTGGTCCTAAATATTTTTTAATTTCTTTTTTTTGTGCCCAATATTTTTTTGGGTCCTAATTTAAAGAAAAAAATTTTTTTGGGTCCTAATTTTTTTTGGGCGGGAATGGGATTCCACAGTAATGTGTCAAACTTTTATTATAAATGTTATTATCAAACTCTTCAGCCATCTTTATTTTTGAAGAGGCCGTGTGCATGAATATCTCCTCTCAGAGCTGCAACATCTGGATATATATAAATATATATATATATATAATATATCACGTCTCCCACGATTAACACACCGGCAGCAATTAGTCCCGTGAAAACAAATGTTTGAAGGTATTGAATTCCCCAATTATGAACTATAATGTGGTCACATGCAGTAATCGGCTCGCAGCCGTTACCCAGCAGCCCCGTGTCTGACTGATCAGATCGCTGTTCAGGACTTAACGTTTTATTAACGCTAATTACTCATCTGAGCCACAACAATGAGCTTATTGCCCAAGACGTGCGATGCCTCCTCCTCCTCCTCCTCCTCCTCCTGCGATAGAGGAGGAAGATAGGACGTGAACCCAACAGCTTTCTTTAAACTGCTGCCGTCGCTAACAAGAAACAGAACAAGCCCTCACGGCGCTCGCCGGGGGACGAGCGCCGACATCAGATTCAGATATCACACAAGTTGATTTAATTAACGAGCAACAACCAGAGCCAGGAGGAAGAGGAGGAGGAGGAAGAAGAGGATGAGGAGGAGGAAGAAGAGGAAGAGAAAGAGGAGGAGGAGAAAATAAAAACTTTTGGTTGGCTTGACTCGGCTGATGAACGAGCTAATTGGTTACATCATCATCATCATCATCAGAGGCTCATTATGGAGCTACAGAACAGCGGCAATTAGGGAAAAAAAATGCTAACGACTCAGTAACCCCCTGCTACTACAAGCCCCGCCCCCTTATCGCCAACCCCCCACCCCCTCCCTCCTCCTCCTCCTCCTCCTCCTCCTCCTCACTTAGCCCGACACTAAAGAGTTTCATTTTGACAAAAGGTTGGAGAGGCCTCCATTGTTCTGTGGGAAACAATGTGGCGGGGAGGGGGGGGGTCAAGGAGGGGGTCAGTACCCCTCCTTGACCCCCCTCCCCTCCTCCTTGACCCCCCCTCCTCCCCCATCAGCTGGCCAGCAGGTCAGAGCGGCAGCAGGCCCAGTGGAGCTGTGGAGGTGAAACGTCAGCGCTGCTCTCTTCGTCGCTGCAGCTGATTCATTTAGTTCACAAGAAGCTTCCAGAGAAAAACTTCTGCTTCTTCTGGTGCGTAACTTTGTTTTAAAGCAGGAAGTCCAAAAGTCTTCAAAAGGAACAAATTAGTAAAATACTTAATTATGTTTAATGATGAATTCAAACATTATTGACATTAGACGCTCATCTTCTGATTCCTTCTCTTTTTCTCTTTCATCTCCTCACCTCCTCCTTCCTCTCCTCACCTCCTCCTTCCTCTCCTCACCTCCTCCTTCCTCTCCTCACCTCCTCCTTCCTCTCCTCACCTCCTCCTTCCTCTCCTCTTTCAAGGTCCACAGGCTCAGCTCCTCCTTTTCAATCGGCTTCCCAGCAGCAGTACTTAGTGGGGAGGTAATTGGAACCAGTGCTATCAGTGTGTGTGTGTGTGTGTGTGTGTGTGTGTGTGTGTGTGTGTGTGTGTAGCATAAAAGGGGCCCATCATGAAAAAGGGGGTCAAACACATTGAGGAGCATTTCGGCATGGAGAGGAAGAAAGAGAGGAAGAGGACGAGAAGGCTGTGAAAAGATAGAGGCCCACACCTGCTCTACACACACACACACACACACACACACACACACACACACACACACACACACACACACACACACACACACACACACACACACACACACACACACACACACACACACACACACACACACACTCACACACACACACGGCTCACGAGTCATGTGTCAATGAGACTATCAGGAGAACAATTAGAATAAAAGTCTTGTGTGTAACTTTAAGTCAATAAAAGTCTCTTTTAAGACTTTTCTAGATAAATACATAATATTTATTATGATTTAATTGTTATGGAGGTTCATGATCTATATTAGTGCTGTTTTTCATTATTATCTTATCTTTTTTATTATTATCTTATTTTCTTTAACATTGTTTGTTGCTGTATTTATATATTTAGATTCTTAAATATAATTAACAGAGTTAATTCTTCTCGAAGGGTAACATTGTGTCAAAGTGTGCGTCGCTCACCATGAACAAATCTCTGGCTCCCAAATCCACGGCGAGGAGGAAGGCCTTCTCCAGGCGCTGGTGTCTGAGGAGAGAAGAATACAGAGACGATGAAGACAAAGACGAAGACGAAGACGAAGACGAAGATGAAGACGAAGCACGACAACATCCAGACAAGTAAAAGAAAAACAATCTGAAGAACACACACTGTTGGAATAAAATGGATGGATCAGTAGTACGCACACACACACACACACACACACACACACACACACACACACACACACACACACACACACACACACACACACACACACCTCTGCATATAAAACCGTCTTATAATTGAACTGAGAGCAGCGAGTCCTTGTTCTATTATGCAGAATTAAAGCTGAGAGAGAGAGAGAGAGAGAGAGAGAGAGAGAGAGAGAGAGAGAGAGAGAGAGAGAGAGGGAGGGAGGGAGGGAGGGAGGGAAGGAGGGAGGGAGAACAAAACAGCTCAACTTTCTGGGTCTGGAGCCAACATGAAACAAACAAACACAAGCGGAGAGGAGGTCGCTTCCTTCATTTGATGCTGATGGAGAGAAAGAGAATGCAGGTAGGAGATAAGAGAGGAGGAGAGGAGGAGAGGAGGACAGGAGGAGGGATGCCAAACGGAAAACGCCGCAGCATCCTCTACAGAGGAAGAAGAAAGGGAAAGGAGGGAGGGGAGGAGGGCGATTGCCGGATGGAGAGCGTCGGCGTGCGGAACAACGAGGTCTATTTCAGTCGCCCGGCCGCTTCAAAAGGCTCTCATGGCAGAAGGGGACGCGAAACAACAGCCTTCAGGTTTCACGTGAGGCGACGCGTCCTCGTGAATGACTCAAAGTGGCGAGCGCCGAGCAGCGAGCGCCGCTTCCTTATATGGAAGTCTTTTAAAACGGCGAAAAAGGGAATGAAAACGCATGAACTCGGCAGCTGAAGGTCACTGTGTGACGCTGCAGCTCCTGCTCAGACCCTGAACTAGTACCAAGACGTGTTGAAGGTTCACGTGTTGAAGGTTCACGTGTTGAAGGTTCACGTGTTGAAGGTTCACGTGTTGAAGGTTCACGTGTTGAAGGTTCACGTGTTGAAGGTTCACGTGTTGAAGGTTCACGTGTTGTGTTATGGTTTGTTAGAGTTGTGACTTTACAGCTGCATCATTTCAAACTAATAATCATCCTGAAAGTCATTTTTTTTATTGTTGGACCTGAAACCTTTTCATTTCTTTCTGTGTGTCATCTTCATTTCCTCTTAACCAGAAACATACAGACTGATATTTACACATCTGAACAACATCTCACATGTGTAACTTTTATTATAACACACATTCAAACAGCCCGAGTGGCTGCACAGACACACACTTTTTAGTTTGGGGAGGAAAGGGCCTAAAAATAGGTTGTTTTTAAAAAAAAATTCTGCTTTTTTTGTGTGTTGAATTACATTTTTTTTACAAGAAAATCTCTATAAAAAGTAAAAAGTGTGGCTCAGTTTTACGGATGTGTCGATTTAAATCAACTAAATAGTTTGAGTGTTAGTTTCAGAGGAAGCATCACACGGCTTTATGTGTTTAAATGCATTCACACATCACATCACATGCGACCTTGACCTCTCGACCCCCCGAAGAGCAGCGAGAAAAAAAAGCGATCAGGTGACGCGGTGAGGACCCGCACACAGTGTAGGTGTTGTTACCTGAGAAGGTGGTGAAAGAAGCGACGGGCGCACTTGCTGATCGGCTCCCTGTACTCGAGTATCACGGCATCGGAGAGAGGAGCGGGAGGAGCGTAGAACACGCCCAGAGCGGCCTCCAGCTGGGCTGCAGACACACAACACAAACGCACAACGTTACACTTCTTGCTGGAGTTACTTTGCGTAACGCCTCATTTGTAGGTTCACACATGGCATGCCGTGCCCCCACCCTCTCGCTCCGCCGTCAGCTGCAGCCTCAGCAGGTGGTTGGTGACGGCGCTCAGGCCTCGGTAGCACTCGTCTCCCATGATGCACCAGTCCATGGCCTCCAGGACGCCCAGCGCCTCCTTGACCTGCCCGCAGCGCAGCCGCTGCTGCAGCAGCTCGCCGGGGCCCAGCTGCCCGCCGGTCAGAGCGCCTGAGACCCAGGTGAAGACGACGAGGAAGAACAATGAGAACGTTTACACGGTGAAGCGCCGCCGCCGCCGGAGGCTGACAAGTGAATACACAACGCAATAAATATGGGGGTTAACTCACAAATCAAACACCGATTTTGACTTTTCTATATTTTGTTTTCTGTTCACGGATGAGCGTGACATTGTTGTTACATTGTTGATCGTTACATTGTTGATTGTTACATTGTTGATTGTTACATTGTTGATCGTTACATTGTTGATTGTTACATTGTTGATCGTTACATTGTCGTTACATTGTTGTCACATTGTTGTCACATTGTTCCTTTCATTATTTCTACCCCATTTGGTCGTTGCGTTAACTTCACGCACTGCGCAGTGAGTCCCTGTTCACCAGGATGTGAGTTTTTAAATTCAAATGGGTTTTCCGTGACAGCAGAGTACATGTTGATGTTGATGAGTACATGTTGTTGGTAATGTATATGTACACGGTGTGAGTACACATAATCGTGAAGCACTCACTTGAGGTGAGGACGCATGCAGTGGATCACTTTTACACTCTGAAGCAGCACTGGATCAGTTAGACTGACATCGACGTGTCAATCAATTAGAGGAAGTCTGTTTAATCCTCAGTGTGTGTGTGTGTGTGTGTGTGTGTGTGTGTACATTATGCTGAATAATGTAAGGATGTGTTTCCTGGTCGTTGAGGTGTCTGGTTCTTTGTGTAGAAGACAGAATGTGCTCGTGTTTTTAGCTTCGTAGCGCACACACACACACACACACACACACACACACACACACAGGAAGTAAAAGTGTAACAATCAGCAATGTAACAACATTGTAACGATCAACAATGTAAACAATGATAAACGAAGAATCAAAAGCAGAGAAAAGTTTTGATGAATTTAAATCAACGGAGGAAAAACTGCATCAAAACATCAGTGGACAAACTCTCACACAGTTTGTGACATAAAGTGTCAGCGACATGATGTGTGACGGTGTAAACTAGACTTTATTTACTCTTCAGTTTGTTTGTTTCCTCCTCTTCATCGTGGAGGAAGGAGAGGAAACACAAGGTGACTCCAGGTGATGTTCACGTTGTGTGTGAAGTCACTGAACTCAAAGTGGACGAAGCTGCACGCTGAAGGTGATCGCTGACGAGCCAGACAGCAAAGTCACCACCGCCTCTGCTGATTAATAGAAGTTGTGTGTGTGTGTGTGTGTGTGTGTGTGTGTGTGTGTGGAGGGGGGGGGGGTTGTTGGAGCAATTAAAATGACAAGCTGGCAATTAGCAAACCCCCAAATCCCCTTAAGAGTGGGCTAATGTGGCTAATACATCAGCTGAGCGTAGTGCGGCGTGTGTGTGTGTCTGTGTGTGTGTGTGTGTGTGTGTGTCCTTGGGTTGGGCGTTAACGTCTTTTCTGAGCGGAGACAATGGCTCATTGTGGCGACGAGGAAAAGTCAGATCTCTCCCACGCCTTCAACTACTTATTGAACACGAGTTGTGTCAGTGTGAGACGACGACAACGAGTCCATGAAGAGTACACAACGAGTACATGGAGAGTACACAACGAGTACATGAAGAGTACACGATGAGTACACAACGAGTACATGAAGAGGTACACAACCACAACGTCACAAAAACATGATGCATACACAACGAGACACGATGAGTACCTGAAGAGGCCACCATGAGACACAACGAGTACATGATGAGTACACAACGAGTACATGATGAGTACACAACGAGTACATGAAGGGTACAAAAAAACTCCAGACACACTTCAACTGAAAGGAAAAGGAAGTCTTCTTAAAATAAAGAATGAAGCATAAAAACAGCATCTTTATAAAATTAAAATAACTCAAATTATTGATAAACTCGTCGGCCATTTTAACAAAAGCATTAATCCAGTAATCAATCAAACTGTTGCCTCGGCTTGACTCGACACACGTCACCGTGCTTCATTTTATTTACAGTTACGTAATTAAACCTCAACGATATTTCCACCGTCGCCGCAGAAAACGACTTTTTATTTTCTCCCTCTCGCTCGGCGAGCAGCTCGCTCCCTCGCTCCCTCGGCCCGCTCGCTCGCCCGGCGGAGGCCGAGCCGCGGCCACCGCGTGCCCAGATGAGATAACTCTGTGCATGCGGGAGGGTGAGGGGGGAGGGAGGGGAGGGAGGGGAGGGAGGGGGTGACACCGGGGAGAGCTGCCTCCTATGGAAGAAAAAAAAAAGCTAAACTTGGAGCTGGGCCAAGTCTTTCTTCCTCGCCGTCTTGCGACTCGCTCCTTCTGTCATGTAGCGGCCGTATGAAACGAGTCAATACAGAGGAAGCAAACAAACAAATGAGTTGGAGTGTGTGTGTGTGTGTGTGTGTGTGTGCATAGAAGCACAGAAATAGAAGAATACACACACATATGTGTGTGTGTGCGTGTGTGTGATGGGGGGAGAGAATTATCATGGAGAAAAGACGTGCAGTGACTTTCTTCATCAAAACCTTGGCAGACGATCAGAGGAGGGGAAGCTATTGTTGGAAGACACCCTCCCCTTTCCCTGTGCACACAGGGAAACACAGTGGGATACACACACACACACACACACACACACACACACACACACACACAGTGAGGTGCACACAATATTCTACCTTCCACCCCCTCACTCCTGCTTTCAAACTTCCGCAGAGAGCTGCGTGCCACTGTCACATCTTCTTTCCAAAGTCACAATTAAAGACGCCGGCTATGTGCACGAGTGTGTGTGTGTGTGCGGGTGTGTGTGCGTGTGTGTGTGAGTTAGAGGTTGAGGTGGCTGCTACGGCAAAGGAAAAAACATTTTGATTGGCAAACTTTATCTGGGGGCCCCGAGGGACCGCGCAGCCACTGTAAACGATTTATCGGAAAAATGCATCCCAGAATGCACCTGGGGGGAGGGATGGCGGGGGGGCTCTTGCCCCGGGGCGATTATTGAATGACCTCTGAGAGCGTGACTCCTGCTAACCTTCCCCCCGCACCGTCAACAAATTAACTTTTCCCCCTCCTCAGCATGCGAGGAGGTGAGAGGACGCCGCCGCCGCTCAGGAGGTTCAGAGGCGGAGTCCATCCCCGAGAAACAGAGGAAGACTCTGCGGCTCTTCGTCGCGAGGAGACGACGACGAGGGTTTGTGCTGTTAGCTTAAAAAACAACAACAATACACGCGTTAAAATATCTCCTGATACAGAGTCTCGCTCGATCACCTGACGCTCGACGTCGTCGCAACGAGCCGAGAAGCTAAGCTAACGTTAGCAACGCATTCAGTGTAATAATACATCGTATTAAAAGCTGGTTGATATAGTTTCTTTAAATGAGATTTATTCATTATGTGTGAAGTAAAGATGATTTTCTTTGTTTGACGTCACTAGAAATGAAATATCTGGAGTTTTTTTTTACAGTTTTTTGGACGAACTATTGATCTGAAGACGTCTTAGACTAAAGAAATAACCACAAAGCTATTGAAATATGGGTAACAATAACCCAACCTCACTTCACTCATCATGTGCAATGTGTTAGTATCTGTGAACCTTCTGATAAAGCTGCAATATTCTAACACATAACTTTCTTCTACCTCTCTTCCACAATCCAGGAACAGCTCATGTGTTACTGTTATTTAACACCTTTGTTTTTAAACTGGATCTAAAAGTGTACATATTTACTACCTTTCTTGTACATATACCATCATATGTATAGTGTTTTTATATCTTATATATTTCTTTCTTTCTCATTATACCGTAAAAGTCGGGTTATAAGCCGCTACTACCTTCGGTGGGTGTCCCCGCTAGCTCCTCGCTGTAGCCAGCTAGCGCTGCTGCTAGCTCTCCGCTAGCTGAGCGGCTAGTTCCCCACTAGCTAACTGTTAGCTCTCTGCTAGCTCTCTCCGATAGCCACTGAAGGTAGCGGGACCAGCCCCGGCTGGACGCCCAACGCGGGGACGCTGGCATTAGCAGCAAGGAGCTAGCAGCGCTAGCTTGCTATAGCGGGGACAATCACCGAAGGTAGTAGCGGCTTGTGAGTGTGTTTTTATTTCCTGAACTATTGAATCAGACAGCTCTGCACAAGAAGTCCAAAGCGTCTGGACCGCTGGTCTCTGCACAAATGGCAAATAAAAAACCTTGAACTTTGAACCTGAATAGAAAAGTAGGCGACTCTGTTGAGGTTCTGCCAGGGCGCCGCCATTCTGTGTCCGGGTCTCGTTCCACTCACCCAGTCTGAGCCTCAGGGCGGCCAGCGGGCCCCCGTGGAAGCCCAGCATCAGGACGTCCCCCTCCAGGCCGGCGGCCCACCGCATGGCCTCCAGCCCCCCGGAGCAGCGGAGGTGCTCGGAGAGCCTCAGCGTGGCGGTCGGAGTCGCCGCCGCCGCCGCCTCCTCCTCCGCCACCAGCGCCACGCCGACGGGCGCCAGGCCCGCGTCGAAGCACATCAGCTCGCCCTGCTCGCCGCCCGCCATCACCACCGCCCCGGCGGGATGCCAGGCCAGCAGGGCGGGCGGCACGGGGCAGAGGGCGAGCAGCGAGGCGCCGCGGCGCCGGTCGTACAGCACCAGGGACGAGTCGGCCAGGCCCAGGAGGAGGGCGGTCTCGGAGGGGTGGCGGGCGCAGGACACGGCGCGGGACGGCAGCGGGATGCGGGCGACAGACAGGCGGCGCGGGAGCCCGCGGGCGCATTCGTAGACGCAGGCGTCGGCCCACGACCCGCCGCCGAGGCCGGGCGCCGCCGCCGGCATGGGAAGCTCCACCGTCAGCAGCTGGTGGGGCTGCAGGACGCTGAAGACGCAGTCCAGAGGATTCCCTTCAGACCGGAGGGAGCCGAGCACCTAGGAGGAGGAGGAAGAGGAGGAGAGGAAGAAGAAGGAGGAGAATAACTTCATCATGAGTTTACTAAGTGCTTTGAAAGACAAGACAACAACAAAGCAAAAGTAAACTCAAGGTAACGTTTAAACCATGATAAAACAGTACAAGAGATAAACAAATCATTACGATGAGAACAAAATTCATGAGATTCCTCTCACAGAACGGAAGATTTTAAACTGATCTCGCCCCGAAATGCTGAAGTTCAAACCCTGTAAAACTATGAAATTATAAAATATTTTAGATTCTACATCAATTTCAGACGAGCAGCCATGAGACGATGCTCGAGGAATCTCGACACCTTGGTTGACTTTTTCCTCTAGCGCCACCGGGAACGCGACATTTAAGCTTTTGGGAAATAGAACAACAAGTCTCGCATCCGCTGCCGTGAAATTTGGTTGTATTAATGTTGGCGACACTTCTGGCTTTAAATACGGCACCATTGTAGCGTCAAAATGTGTCCCAATACTTTGTGTTCAACGTTAATTACCTGCGTGTTAGCATGCTAACGTGCTAACATGCTCTATTTGGCTCAAACCACTCTCACACATCTTCGTTTAGTTTTTGGAGCCAAAAATGAGTTGGAACAACTGATGAAGGGAGACGTTCAACGTTGTTAAATGATCCCACGTGTCTTATTAAACCGTAAAAGTCGGGTTACAAGCCGCTACGGCCTTCGTCGGCTGTCCTTGCTAGCTCCCTCGCTGTAGCCAGCTAGCGCTAAACATTCAAGGGTCGACGTTTGACTGTGAATCAGCGGGAAGGAAAACCTCCGCTCAGGTGAAGTCTCTGGACAGATTAGTTTTGACCGTCTGCATGTTTTCCTCCCGGCGCTTCAGGCTCGGGTCAGACGGAGGCTTCAGTAGTTTAGCATCGCTAAACGAACCGCGTGCAAACACTTTGTTTGTTCTGGTTTGGACACGTAGGGAGATGTTTGGGAATTGGAAGACGCCAGAAAAACACAGAGCGAAAGACCGGAGACGGAGGACGTGAAAGAAAGGAGTGGCGGCGCGGCAGAACCCCCCCGGAGAGGGAAGACATAGAGCCTTCCACTTCGCTCGCAAACACCCGGCTGTCAATCAAGACGGCTGACGATAAGAGCTCAAGGTCAACCGGCGTCTTCTCCCCGGGCGATAAACAACCCGCTTCTGTTTACCTGCGCAGGCGGTGACGAACGAGCGAGGAAGAGGAAGAGGATGATGCGCGGAGGAGGCTCGGGAAGACATTAGGCCCGACGGTCAAAAGTGAGATTGTCTTCGCCGCCGGGGCGGAGAGACACACAACGGGCGCCGCTAAGCACCGGCGCTGATGGAGGAAAGGCCGTGTCCTGGGTGGCGCCGTGGATAAAAATAAAAAAAAAGACACCCACCGGGAACCCGGGGAACGGCGTGGCGGATGACAGGAGGCGTCAGCCCGGCAGCCCGGCGGCGCCGCGGCTGCTAACGGAGGCTTTAGCGGAGGGATTTCACCTCGCCAAAGCCTCTATCAGAGCCGCGGTGACCGTGGCAGCTTTGGCTAAATGAGCCCATTTCTTTTTTCGCCGTGTGGACAGAAAGAGGGATCGGCTGCACCGCCTCTCCTCTCACAAAGCTGCCCGGCCCTGTATTTTTGGCAGGCATTGCCAAAAAGGGACTTAGAGAGGGAGGAAGGGTTTTTTTTCCCTTCTTCTTCTTCTTTGCTCGTGGTCTACAGCGAGGCAGAGAAGCAGATGACTGTCCTCCTGAAAGCTTCTTTTGCCTCTCCGTAATCCCCCAGAGCGAGCTGCAGCTCCCCAGGGGGGGCTGTGTGTGTGTGTGTGTGTGTGTGTGTGTGTGTGTGTGTGTGTGTGTGTGCGTGTGTGTATTTATCTGGAGAGCTACATTTCTGCAGGGACAAAGTGACACATGCATTAAACAAACTTGCACACAAACATGTAGCAAGAACCTTGTAGCTCCGCCCCTAAAGCGTCCTCATGAAGCATAGACTTCTATACAACCAGGGGAGTCGCCCCCTGGTGGTCAGGAGAGAGAATGCAGATTTAACACATGAAGCATAGACTTCTATACAACCAGAGGAGTCGCCCCTGGTGGTCAGGAGAGAGAATGCAGCTTTAACACATGAAGCATAGACTTCTATACAACCAGAGGAGTCGCCCCCTGGTGGTCAGGAGAGAGAATGCAGCGTTAACACATGAAGCATAGACTTCTATACAACCAGAGGAGTCGCCCCCTGGTGGTCAGGAGACAGAATGCAGCTTTAACGCAGAATGCTGTCGCAGGAATCAAGACCTACTTCCATCTACAACACAAACCCCTCCTGACCCCCCCCCCCCCGCCTCCCCCCCTCCCTCACCACATCTCATCCTCTCAGCTTTTCATCTCGTGCCCGGCTGCCCGCTGTGCCAGGATGCCACCGTGGCACCATCGGGGATGAGGAGCAGCTGATTCAGCTCTGCCTCCTGATCGCTGACCTCTCCAATGGGGGAAGGGGGGGGGGGGGATCAGCTCCAGAGCAGCGAGGAGTAAAACCTGCATGGCCCGGTTCAAAGATTCATTTCAAAGAGTCCAAGACACCAGTTTGTGTTTCATTTCCACGCGTCCTGAATACACAAACACTGGAGGAGGAAGCCGTGTACGACTTGTCGGGCTCGTGTGGTTCGATTGGCTGCAGCCGTCGGACCACGAGCGGCTATTTACACCATTATACAGTAGGAACGGGATGAAGTTAACGATATTTTCCTTCGCATCAGCGCCACAATCGATAGATCCTCGCTGGACGGCGAGAGCCTCAAACGTCAACGCATCGATTAATCTTTTCCTGTTTTTTTTCCACACAGCTGATTTACAGCGAGACGTTTTATGAATCTATAAGAAAACGCCTTAATCTCATAATCATTATTTCATTAAAAGGCTTCTCTGACCAGCGAAATGTTCAGTTTAAGATCCAGATTTAAGATATCTCCACACCCTGAACGTCTCCTCGGAGGCCTTTTCAGTGCGATATTAATAAATAATAATAAAAAGCGTCTATAAATCTCAATAGTGCTACAGTAGAAAACGCAGAACTGCATCTCTGCTTTTCTACAGTCACAACATTTACTGCCGTCAGCACAGCAGCCGGTTTTTTTTTAGACTCTGGGTCTTTTTTTTTTTTTAAGGCCTGGTTTTACATTCTGCAAAAGGACCCTGAAGGCAACACAGCTGATTAGGAGATTAGAGCGCCGCACTCGAGACTTCCAGGGTTACAGTCCGAGTCGCTCCGCTCACAGAAACTGCAAACACTCGCGCTGCCGTAAGCACAAGACACGAGGACACCGCACGGACGAGGACGCGACCACAAGAGCACGTAAATATGAAAGTGTGAGAGTTTGTGACCTCATGAGAACATGTGATGACAGTTTGTGTTCTCATGAGAACATATGATGACAGTTCTTGATCTAATTAGAAAATATGACAGTTTTTGATCTAATTAGAACATGTGATGACAGTTTGTGACCTCATGAGAACATATGATGACAGTTTGTGACCTCATGAGAACATATAAGGACAGTTTGTGACCTCATGAGAACATATAAGGACAGTTTGTGACCTCATGAGAACATATAAGGACAGTTTGTGACCTCATGAGAACATTTTTGATCATATGTTTCATCTCCAACTCTTTCATTATTTCCAAAGCAACAATTTGCACAAACTGCCTCCTGAATAAAGTCACACGAAGAAAGAAAAACTTCTTGAAGAGAAGTGTGGAGAGGACACACGTTACCGTGCCGACTGCGTCCTGAGAGCATGAAATAGAAAAATGATGAAAGAGAGAGAGAGAGAGAGAGAGAGAGAGAGAGAGAGAGAGAGAGAGAGAGAGAGAGAGAGAAGACAGACATGTGCACAAAAAGATGACGAGAAAGGGAGAGAACGGGAGGAAGTGAGACGGGCGAGTGAGACGTGAAGAGAAAGACGCAAAGAGAGAGAACGGAGAGATAGAGAGAGAGAGAGAGAGAGAGAGAGAGAGAGAGAGAGAGACCTCTAGTACGCAGCTTTCTCCTGGTTATTGGTTTCAGTGACTGGTCAAAACTATTCTTCTCCATTCTTCTCCTCTCTCCCTACCTCTCTCTCCTCTTCCCTCCCTCCCTCCCTCCTTCCCTCTCTCTCTCTCCGGCACCTTTTCTCCCCCTCCGTGGCGTGAAAGATAAAGCGGACGGGCCCAACTGTGTGGCTGGCCCTTGTTCACAGCAGTGGCCTTTTGAAGCCAATTTTCCAGCTCACGGAGCAGAGAAAGACGGGGAGAGACGGAGGGAGAGAGAGACGGAGGGACTCGGAGGAGAGTCGAGGGATGAAGGGATTGAGGGGGAGGAGGAGGAGGAGAAAGGGAGGAGACTGGGAAGTTTTGAGGTGTGTGAATCAGGGGTTTCTGTCGAGGTACTGATGTGAGAAAAATAAAATAAAAATGCACAGCGGGATTATACGAACCCCGCCAAAAAAAAGAAAGAAAAGTCCTCGCACCTTAACCGCCGTCATTTGGCGGCGCTGAACGTAATTGCGGCGCAGAAAGGAACGATTTATTCACACCGCCCGAAAGTGTGGAGGCAGTGGGGATATTTATATTTCTTTTTTTTTTTTTTACAAAGCGGTGGAGCTTCGGGGGGAAATTCTGCACTTTGGATTCTTCACCCGACCCTCCAGCGCATCGCCGAGCACGAGCGCTTCTGCACGTCAAGACTGAGAATCAGCCCTTTCTGCTGCTAATGCAGCTTCTAACTCTTAATCGTAGTGTTCTAGCATTAATATATATGTATATATATATATATATATATATATATATATATATATATATATATATATATATAAGACAAAATTCTAAAGTCCCTAATAATTAAAAGCCGACAGAAAATCACACGAGCGCAGATCAAACGCCTGCGGAGAGAAACTGTGTGGCGGCAGATAACAGGATAGTCATACGCTTATTTCTTTTTGAATAAAAAGAACATAAAACAGCATGTTCGCAAACATCAAAACACACATACAATCAAAACAAAAACAACAACGACACAAAATAAATAAGCAGGAAGACATTCATGTGGCGTTTCTCTTTTCATTCAGATTATTGAATTGCAGGAGACGGTTTGTGTGTGTTTGTGTGTGTTTGTGTGGAGGGAAGCATGAAGGAAGGATGATTAAAAATGTTAACTGGATGCATAAAAAACAAGTATGTATGTGCCCCCCCCCCCACTCTTTGCATGCCACGGCTCCACTTATCAGCGTGAGGAAGAGGAAGAGGAGGATGGAGGATGGAGGAGGGGGGGGGGGGCATACAAATTAAGACCACATAGGGAAAGAAATCAGACTTTTTTTTTTAAATGCCGAGAGACTGGCTAGAAAATTGGCTTAGTGCTGCAGATAGCGACCCGAACAAAAGGAACATATATATGAGCTTGAAGTGATTGAAGTAGCTGGCGTCTCCCGATGTGCGCCGGGCGTTTGATTCCCGCCACGGCTCTTACATAAACTGCTCGCTTAATTTCACACCGCGCATCTGAAAAATGACAACAAACGCTTTCATTAGAAGCGCGATGCCGCAGCCCCGCGAAGAGACTTTAATGTTCCTGAAGCGTGGAGGAAGGAAGGAAGGAAGGAAGGGAGGAGGAGGTGTGTGTGTGTGTGTGTGTGAGAGAGAATAAACTAGGTGAAGGAGTGTGATAAATGTGAAGAGCGTTCCAAAAAACAAGAAGCGGTGAACAGCTTTGCTTATTTCAATATTCATGTCCCCCCTCCCCTCCCTCAATTCTCTCCTGCGTGATTTTGTTTTCCCAGCATGCAATTGGTAACGCTCATCTTTCCTCCCTCTCGCTCCCTTCCTCCCGTCTCTCTGGTGCGGTGAAACCGTTTGCATGCGCTTACCGAGCGGCGCCGCACGAGGAGCGACGTTGAGCCCGGTTCGGTAATGTAGGGGAAGGGGGGAGTCGGGTTTTTGGGGTTGTGTGTGTGTGTGTGTGTGTGTGTGTGTGTGTGTGTGTGTGTGTGTGTGTGTGTGTGTGTGTGGGGAGATCAGGTTGTGTGTGTGCGGGGGTGTGTGTGTGTGTGTGGGGGGGAGTGCAGGTCTTTCATCTGCCTTTTTGTTTTGGCACGAGGACAATCCTCCGGTGACATGGAATCGGGTCACGGGTGAGGTTCTGCCAACGGCCTTAAGGATGTGCGGAGGCGTTTTCCTTCACGCAGCTCAGCTTCCAGCTGCTCAAGATGCATGGAGGTGGTGCATGGTGGTGCATGGAGGTGATGCATGGTGGTGCATGGAGGTTATGCATGGAGGTGATGCATGGTGGTGCATGGAGGTGATGCATGGAGGTGATGCATGGAGGTGGTGCATGGAGGTGATGCATCGTGGTGCATGGATGTGATGCGTGGTGGTGCATGGAGGTGGTGCATGGAGGTGATGCATGGAGGTGATGCATGGAGGTGATGCATGGAGGTGATGCATGGAGGTGGTGCATGAAGGTGATGCATGGAGGTGGTGCATGGAGGTGGTGCATGGAGGTGATGCATGGAGGTGGTGCATGGAGGTGGTGCATGGAGGTCCACCATTTTCTTCCCAAACGGGAAACTTTTTCCTCTTAAGGTCAGAGGATGAAAACCAGAACTCGGTGACCTCACCACGACCCAAGTCTTGCTCCAGTTGTAAGAGAAAGTGTGTGTGTGTGTGTGTGTGTACCTTGAGGCCTTCAGCAGCAGAGCAGCTGAGCAGCACCAGGTTGTTCCTGTGTGTGTCTGTCGGGGTCCACGGCTCGTCACCGGGCTCGTCCAAGTCCCACCAGCAGAGCGCCACGTCCTGCAGGCGGTTCAGGCGCACGCGTCTCAGGAGCCTCCGGCCACGCCCACTCGCCTCCACACACACCACCTGGACACACACACACACACACACACACACAAGAGGATGCGTTGAGTGAGTCCTCTGGATTTGGACATCTGAGGGCTCTGAAACTTCCCCAAATATCACTCATGTGCTTCCCTCCCCATCTTTGTTGTGTTGTTGTTGTTGATGTGTACGGTTGTTTTTCATCTTCCATTATTAATGCGTGTGTGTTTTGTTCGGTCGGGGCTTGTTGTTTTAGTGATGTGCATATTTTTTGGGAAGGTCTGCCACGCTCTGCGGGCCCCAACAAAGAGACGCACAGTAATGAGCTCTCACAGGCGCTTGAGGGGGCACACACACACAGACACACACACACATAATGCATGTATGCACACAAATACACATGTACATACATGTAGAGGCACCGGTATAAAAAAGTACACACGCTTTTTACACACACAAACACGCACATATAAACACACACACATACACACACATGCACATAAACACACACAAGCACTTTTAATGCAGGTGAAATTGTCTTACAATGTGACCCTGCTTTCACGCGCACCATGGCGCGCACACACACAAATGCACATGCACGCATGCACGCACACACACACGCACACACACACAGAGTGACTCACATAAAGTCAGGTTGTAAACGCAGTTTAATTATAAATAAAATTTATGAAACAACAGTTTCAAAGCACAGAAACGAGTAACTGGACAAGCTGCAGGTTCAGTGATCCATGTCTGCCCCTTGAGGGGGGGAGGGAACAAAGAGGGGGGGGGGATGAATTAAATGATGGAAGTACATCTGATGATAAAGGGAACAAAGAGTTTCCCCAAACAGCTGAACGGGAGATCACCGACAGATTTGAAATAGGAAATAAGAAGAAAATCTGAAAATCACTGGGTTAATAACACACACACACACACACACACACACACACACCATCCCTACCCATCTTTTTTCTGCTGGCGTTTGCTGGTCAGCAATAATCAAAAACCACTTTCTGTGGGCCGGATTAGTTTAGCCCCCCCCCCCCTCCAACACCCCCACTCTCCCGTCTCCAGCTTAGCCCACTGGACCAGGGCGAAGTGCATGTGTGTGTGTGCATGTGTGTGTGCGTGTGCTTATGAGTGTTTGTTGTGGGGGGATGGGTTAGTTGTGCACACGTGTGTATGTCGCAGGTTGCATGCACATGCATTGACAGAGGTGTGTGTGTGTGTGTGTGTGTGTATGTGCGAGTGTGGGGGGGTCTTATCAGGACTCTTCTTCTGGAGACATACGCAGGGCAGCAACGATTGCTTTTACACACACACACACACACACACACACACACACACACACACACACACACCCTCAACAAAAGGGGCCTGGCAGCAGTAATGTGATAATGCCCGGGTTAGCGGTTAGCGGCTAGCGGAGGAGGACACAGTGGCGTTTAACCAACGAACAGGAAGTGACCATATGTGGACTGAAGGAGGAGACGTAGAGATGCTGAATACGTCTCTGGTGTCGACCTGTCAATCACCTCGTAACCCCGCCCCTAAAGCGTGCCCTGCTTTATGGTCTGTTTGATTATAAATGACCGTAATGTCTTTTTAACCCAAGTAAAAAAAATATGCTCTCAAAAATAAAATGCTGTCCAAAAAAAATTTGCTCTCAAAAAAAAAGAAAAAATTTGCTCTCAAAAAAAATTTGCTCTCCAAAAACAAAAGTTGCTCTCAAAAACAAGAAATGCTCTAAAAAAAAATTTGCTCTCCAAAAACATAATTTGCTCTCCAAAAACATAATTTGCTCTCATAAAGAAGAAATGCTCTAAAAAAAAATGTGCTCTCCAAAAAAAATTTGCTCTAAAAAAAAATTTGCTCTCAAAAAAAAAATTTGCTCTCCAAAAAAAAAATTTGCTCTCAAAAAAAAATTTGCTCTCCAAAAACAAAATTTGCTCTCAAAAACAAGAAATGCTCTCCAAAAAAAATTGCTCTAAAAAAATATTTGCTCTTAAAAAAATTTGCTCTCAAAAAACAAAATTTGCTCTCAAAAACAAGAAATGCTCTAAAAATAATTTTCTCTCCAAAAAAAATTTGCTTTAAAAAAAATTTCTCTCAAAAAAAAATTTTCTCTCCAAAAACAAAATTTGCTCTCATAAACAAGAAATTCTCTAAAAAAAATTTGCTCTAAAAAAAAAGTGCTCTCAAAAAAAAATTTGCTCTCCAAAAACAAAATTTGCTCTCAAAAAAAAAATGTGCTCTCAAAAAAAAATTTGCTCTAAAAAAAAATTGGATCTAAAAAAAATTGCTCTAAAAAAAATGTGCTCTCCAAAAACAAAATTTGCTCAAAAAAAAATTTGCTCTAAAAAAAAATTTGCTCTCCAAAAACAAAATTTGCTCTCAAAAACAAGAAATGCTCTCAAAAAAAAAAAATTGCTCTCAAAAAAAAATTTGCTCTCCAAAAACAAAATTTGCTCTCAAAAACAAGAAATGCTCTCAAAAAAAATTTGCTCTAAAAAAAAAAAAGGTCTTAGAAAAATTTGCTCTCAAAAACAAGAAATGCTCTCAAAAGAAATTTGCTCTAAAAAAAATTTGCTCTCAAAAAAAAATTATGCTCTCCAAAAACAAAATTTGCTCTCAAAAACAAGAAATGCTCTCAAAAAAATTGCTCTAAAAAAAAATTTGCTTTTAAAAAAAATTTGCTCTCAAAAAACAAAATTTGCTCTCAAAAACAAGAAATGCTCTAAAAATAATTTGCTCTCCAAAAAAAATTTGCTCTAAAAAAAATTTGCTCTCAAAAAAAAATTTGCTCTCCAAAAACAAAATTTGCTCTCATAAACTTGAAATTCTCTAAAAAAATTGCTCTAAAAAAAAAGTGCTCTCAAAAAAAAATTTGCTCTAAAAAAAAAAGTGCTCTCAAAAAAAATGTGCTCTCAACAAAAAATTTGCTCTAAAAAAAATGTGCTCTAAAAAAAATGTGCTCTCCAAAAAAAATTTGCTCTCCAAAAACAAAATTTGCTCTTAAAAAAAAATTTGCTCTCCAAAAACAAAATTTGCTCTCAAAAAAATTGCTCTAAAAAAAAATTTGCTCTAAAAAAAAATTTGCTCTAAAAACAAATTTGCTCGAAAAAAAATTTGCTCTCCAAAAACAAAATTTGCTCTCAAAAACAAGAAATGCTCTAAAAAAAATTTGCTCTCCAAAATTTTTGGGAGGATTTTTATTTTTTTAAACATTTTTTTAGAGCGTTTTTTTTTCAGACCAATTTTTTTAATTGCGAGCAAAGATTTGGAGATAATTGACTTACATACAACAAATTTGCTTGGGTAAAAAAGACACAAATCTACCTTCATACTAAATGAACATCACGCTGTATAGAAGAAGACTTGAAACTAGAGATTGAGACATAAACTCATGTTTACAATGTTTACTGAGGGAATACATCAAGAGAGAAGTAGAGTCACTTATATAGACTTCTATACAACCAGAGGAGTCACCCCCTGGTGGTCAGGAGAGAGAATGCAGCTTTAACACATGAAGCATAGACTTCTATACAACCAGAGGAGTCGCCCCCTGGTGGTCAGGAGAGAGAATGCAGCTTTAACACATGAAGCATAGACTTCTATACAACCAGAGGAGTCGTGCGGTTCTACGGACCTTGGTGTCGGATGGAGAGAGCTTCTCCAGGC
>NW_027176240.1:683298-685798 GCF_023055335.1 Clinocottus analis | reverse complement strand
TTTTAACCAAACGTTCATGACTTTTAATCAAACGTTCATGACTTTTAATCAAATGTTCATGACTTTAACAAATTTACATAACTTTTCACAAAATCTCATGTCTTTTAACAACATCTTAATGACTTTAAACCAAGATTTCATGTCTTTTAACCAAATTCCCATGACTTTTAAACACATTTTCATGACTTCTAACCAAATTTCCATGACTTTAAACAGTAAAAAGTGATAAAATGTAGTATTTAAACTAACAATGAGGATTCAAAGCATACAGTAAACCTTAAATGACTCAAATGAATGAGAGACAATAGTTTGATTCAAAGAATAAACATTCATATAGATGCCTGTATGTATGCTGCTGATATTTTGAGCCTCTTTCTTTTAAAAGCAGATTCATTATTTATAACTCAGCGTGAATGAACGTCATGAACACATGAAAATAACACATTTACACGGCTTTTACACAACTTTTGGGACTTTATTTAAGGTCTTTTCCAGGTTTCCTATGACCGTACCGAGGCGGTGAACAGGTGTACAGACGTTTTCGCCGCTCAACCCACCGTCATACGAGGTGGACAAAATAATAGGAACAGTATAATACGATTTAAGAGCATCGTCTTACAAAAAAACGTCCATTTAAGTTAAAGAAAACGTCTCTGAAACGGTTTCAACACAAACGAACAATTCATGAAGGTTGAATTCATGTCACAAACGCTGTTTATTTTTTACTTCCACGCACCAATCACAGTTCAGCACCATTTGCACACAGAACGACAACATTCAGAATTTGATTCGTGTCGCGTAAACATTGTTCTCAATTAGTCTTCACTCCATGTGAGGTTTTCAGATTAAGACATGTGGGATGTGCCGATATTATTCTGGTCTAAGAGGATTTCGTTTGTGCACATAAACAGCTCATTCAGAGCGAGCGTCTCGATTGAGGGTTTGAGGGCATTTTGCCGGTTTGCAGCCGGCCAACAGTTTGCAAGCCTGTTGCAGAACCGCGACAACCAGGGAACGCCACGGCGCTGCAAGACGAGGGAAATTAAAGTGATTTAAAGATTGTAGCCGCAGGAGCATGCAGGGTTGCACATGAACGGCAATACTTGTGCAATATTTCGCAAACTACTCTCTCATAGGCTATTTCTTAGCAATAAAACACGTAATAAGTAACACAAACTTTGTTGTTGTTGTTGTTGTTGTTGTTATACTTATCTACTCATGAATATTTTAAGTTACAGTGAAGTTTTGGAGTGTAAGGTACCTTTGTGTATTACGGGCCTTAATATTGAGGCAGTATTTGTTTTTTAAGTGGACGTAGTCGTGATGTTTTGGACCCTGGAGTTTGGTGAACGTGTTGTCGCCATGTTGTTTTAATTTGAATTAAATAAACAGGAAGTGATCATATCTGGACTGAGGAGTGAGGTATATGTCTCTGGTGTCAACCTGTCAATCACAGTAAGCCCCGGCCCTAAAGCGTCCCCTGCTTATTGTGGTCTGTTTGACTATGACAGACCATAATGTACTAAATGAACATCATGCTGTATAAAGAAGACTAGAAACTAGAGATTGAGACATAAACTCATGTTTACAATGTTTACTGAGAAGTAGAGTCACTTATATAGACTTCTATACAACCAGAGGAGTCGCCCCCTGGTGGTCAGGAGAGAGAATGCAGCTTTAACACATGAAGCATAGACTTCTATACAACCAGAGGAGTCACCCCCTGGTGGTCAGGAGAGAGAATGCAGCTTTAAACATGAAGCATAGACTTCTATACAACCAGAGGAGTCAACCCCTGGTGGTCAGGAGAGAGAATGCAGCTTTAACACATGAAGCATAGACTTCTATACAACCAGAGGAGTCGCCCCCTGGTGGTCAGGAGAGAGAATGCAGCTTTAACACATGAAGCATAGACTTCTATACAACCAGAGGAGTCAACCCCTGGTGGTCAGGAGAGAGAATGCAGCTTTAAACATGAAGCATAGACTTCTATACAACCAGAAGAGTCAACCCCTGGTGGTCAGGAGAGAGAATGCAGCTTTAACACATGAAGCATAGACTTCTATACAACCAGAGGAGTCAACCCCTGGTGGTCAGGAGAGAGAATGAGCGCCTACATCGACATTAAGATAAATGCAAAACTTCAAACGAACATACTTGAATCTAATCTTCTGTAAATGCTTTTCGTGTCATGACCTGAGCCGTCGTAACACCAGCGAGTGAAAGTGTTGTGATGCTTCTGGATGCTGATTCTCCCCCCACCCTCCCTCTCCTCCCCCCTCCTCCTCCCTCCACTCTGATATCAAGCCACACTTTAGTAATCCTCCAAATGAAAGGATTTGGAGCGAGAGCGTCGTCTCTCCACTGAAGATTGGAATGAAAGAGAAGGCAGCTTCTGGGACGAGAGAGGGGAGGGAGGGGAACCCCGTGGTGAGAGAGGACGAGAGACTACACTAAATGAGAGGGAACACAAATATGTGTGTGTTTTTTAAACGAGACA
>NW_027176240.1:678298-680798 GCF_023055335.1 Clinocottus analis | reverse complement strand
CTATTCTACTGACACGGTGCTTTCTTTTGTTTGTAATCAAACTAAAGTATGTTTGTACGACTTCTTAAAAGAGCCTTTTATCCTGATACGTTCAAATGAAATAGTTTAAAAGATCTTTAATGACGTCGACTCCATACTACGACTTTGCAAACGTCGCGGTGTCGGGTGGCTTCCTGTTTTATTTTGTAGTTTGTCCTCAGTGTCTCCGCACTTCCTGCTCCCGTGTGCCTCGTCTCTGATCGTGCGTGTGTGTCTCCTGATTGTCTGATTGTCGTCACCTGTGCTGCCCTCGTTGTTTCCACCTGCGTCTCGATACCTTCCCAAAAAAATCCCAACTGTCGTCCGTCTTAAACAAGAAACTCGTCCGTCAACTCATCAGGACAAAAATGGGGGAGGAATTAAACTTGTGTTAAACGTGTTTGTGAATCCATATTATTATTATTGTTGTTGTTGATTTCCCCCCCAGGCGTTGACGTATATGATGTAAGGGGCGGAGGCGATAGCGAGCGTCACGCCCCAGAGACCAGGCCTCTCCGCTCAGATGTATCCTCCACACATTTCCAGAGAGATAGCACAAGACACACAAAAGCAGGCAGAAAAAAAAACACCAAAACAAATAAGGATATGTCACCATCACCTGGGATGCACACGCTGTCATACCTTTGTGTATCGACACACACACACACACACACACACACACACAACGCGAGTCAGCCTCTGAGAGACGCTATCTCCGTCTGGAGCTCAGCAGACTGTGAAAGACAAGGCCGAACTGAAGGGAGGAGAAAACAAGAAAATGGAGAAACAGAGCATTTCCGTCTGACAGAGGAGATGGACCGATAGGTGAAGAGCAGGGAAGAAAAACGACAAACTGCAGGGAAAAGTCAAACTTAAGCCACGCCCACTCCGCCCCACAGGGGAGCGCCGTTTCGACAGTGCTGAGCGGCGAACGCCACACACGCTGAAGGCAAACTTTAGCTTTTTTTAACCCTATTTTCCTCCTAAAGTGACTAATGGCGACGAACAATTTGTTCTAAATTGATCCAGAATGTAGTCAGAACGCACACAATGTATTTAAGAAGTGGGCGTGGTCATCGAGACGGCGATTTTTGCCGTCGCCATCTTGGATTACGACCATCTGCATTGGGTTCGTTGTTTTCTGCAGCCAATGAACGAAAGTGACCATATATGACGGCGTATTGACCTGCGTATTGACCTGTCAATCACAGTAAGCCCCGCCCTAAAGCATATCCTGCTTTACGACGTATTTGTTTCCAACAAAACAAAAAGTAAAGACTAGAATAAAATTTAAAAAACTAAATGGAAAAGTCTAAATTATTATGACCGTAATCCATTTTCAGTGAATGCTACAAAATTGATAAAATGTTAAATTAAAAGTGTGGAACGGTGGCATCCATATTAGTCAGAATAATAAATGTAATTTGGATATCACATTTAAAAATACAAACAAAGTCTCAAGGTGCAAAATCTTAAGGTGCATGGAAAGTATTGTGTTGGAATACAACACAAAAACTAGCACACGGTCTCCAGAAACCTTAAATGAAAAGGTCACGTCATGCAACAAATACAAATCAACAGCAGGAGAGTTTGAAGAGGGCGAAGCGAAGAGAGTGAGCGTCGTGTTGACGGAGAGCCGGATCGCTGGAGGAGATACTGGAGTGAAGACCAAGTGAGCGCTGACGGGGAGGTGAGAGAGGAACAAGGTGGGAGACGAGGGCGAGAGACGCTTACCTTTGACTTGGAGAGAGCTCTTGGTGGACCACAAGTGCAGCTCGGCCAGGCAAAACGCCATCTGACCGGCGGTTTGAAACCCGAGTCTACAGAGGAGGGACAGGACAGGAAGCGTGCAGAGCCAGAGCACACGACCACAGATGCATATCAGAGCGACACGGGGCGCGTCTGAGGGGTCACTTTGCCCCTTTTCTGTGGAAAGATGATAAAATAAATATGTGAGATAGATGTATGATGGTCGAGGGCGCGAGAGACAAATGAGTTTTTTGATACCGTTTGAATAAACACAAAAATTAGCTCCAAAAAAAAAAAATTGCTTACAAAAAAAATGTCTTCTCAAAAAAAAGTGCTCTCCAAAACAAATACGCTCTCAAAACTCAAATTTGCTCTCCAAAAAAAATTTGTTCAAAAAAAAAAAAATGTAAGTTTGCTAAAAAAATAAAAGTTCTCAAAAAAAGATTTGCAACAAATACACTCAAAAAATGCTCTCAAAAAAAAGTTTGCTCTAAAAAGAAATTGCTCTCAAAACTAAAATTTGCTCTCCAAAAAAAAATTGTTCAAAAAAAATGTAAGTTTGCTAAAAAAATTTTTTCGCAAAAAAAGATTTGCAATACACTCAAAAAAATGCTCTCAAAAAAAGTTTGCTCTAAAAAGAAATTGCTCAAAAAAAAAAAGAAAAAAAAATTCCTCTAAAAAAAAAATTTGCTCTCAAAACTAAAATTTGCTCCAAAAAGAAAAAAAGAAAAAA
>NW_027176240.1:648298-665798 GCF_023055335.1 Clinocottus analis | reverse complement strand
GGTTTGATAGATTAGGATTAGTATATTAGTTTAGGTAGATTAGATTAAGTTGGGTAGGTTTAGGTTAGGTAGGTTTGGGTTTGGTTAAGTATGTTTTGTTTAGAATTGGTAGGTTTAGGTTGGGTAGATTAGTTTAGGTTGGTTAAATTGGGTTTGGTTGGTTAAATAAAGTAGATTACATTAAGTTTGGCAGGTCTGGTTATGTTTGGTCGGTTAGTTTAGGTAAGGTTTGGTTAAGTATGTTTTGTTTAAGTTTGGTAGGTTAGATTAGATTAAATTGATTAGGTTGGGTTTGGTTAAGTGTGCTCTCAACTCAAAAGAAAGACAGCAGGGAGGAACACTTTAGTCCTGTCCTGGAAGATGAAAAGTAACTTCCTGACGTTTGATCTGTATTCCATGCAAACGATCAACAATGAGTCTTTGACGGACATAGAGGTGATTAAAACGACACACAGTATTATTTCTCGAAGTAACAGCATTGTACACACAACAGTATTACACACAGAGATACACAGAGGAGAGACGGGTTACTAACTTGACTATCATCCACTTACCTGGATTATTTCAGTCAGACACAAAACTGCAAAAATAAAAACAGCTTCAGTGTTTGTTTCACCGAACGGTCACTACAAACATGACGTCATCCACGTTTCCTCCTCGTGAACGCCGGACATTAACTATCCAAACTTAACCAGCTGTGCGACTAAATACACGTTGTTGTGTTTTTTATTTTCATTTTTAAAAACGGTCCTGTCTGACCGCGTGTGGTGTCGGTCACGTGACCCTCCGTCCAGCGAGCGAGCGGTTCGGCTAACGTAAACAAACGAAACACGCCGTACGCTGGTGTCGCTAGGCAACAGCCAGCGAACGCTTTAAAGGGGCCGCGCTCAGCGGCGGGCTCGTGGCTCATTAAACAGCCACTTCCGGTCCAAACATGTTAAAAAGCTTAAATAATGTTGTTATTACCGATAGCGACGTGTCTTTTTACTGCCAACGGGACTTCTTCTTCTTCTTCTTCGTCTTCTTCGTCTTTCTTCTTCTTGGAGGTTTATCGGCGGTTGGCAAACTAATTGGTGTAGTACCGCCGCCTACTGGTACGGAGTGTGGATCGGGCTCTACTACTTGTTTTATTTAAAATAAATAAAATAAAACATTATAGATAACATGTTAAACAAACTCAACAAAACAAACAAAACTTTAAAAGAAATATGGGCCATTTTGTAAATTGGACTACACGACTATAAAAAAAACTACAAGTACCCGGATATTCAATCTGCCGTCAAGCGGTTACAATTGTCGTGATCCACTGAGGACTTAAATAGGAGTGACCTCCGTGTGGAACGAGAAGTGGCAGAGAGAGAGAAGAGGGAGAGAAAGCAGTCCAAACTATCGTGTGAACATGGTGAGTGAATACATGTATTATTTTAATTCATTAAGGCACGTTTAACGCAGATAATGTCGCAGTTATTCCAGAATCTTGTTCCAGAAAGTTGTGGAAAGTAGTTTTTTTTAACGACACTTGTGGTCTGGCGCACGGCACGACGCAACCAAACTGTTTTAAACTCGTATAATAAATCACACACGTGTCATACTTGTGTCTAACGGTTTGATAACACAGCATAGTGTTGAGGAGGAGTGCACTGTTGGGTGAATAATAAAGATGGCGATGAACTCGATGACCTAAGTATATCCTTTTTTTTTTTTTTAAGTTTTTTTTTTAGTTATGTACCAGTGAGCCCTGCATGCAAAGTCTATTTTTAAAGTAACCTCCTCCCCCCTCTCTCTCCTGCTTTAGTAAAGCCTGTTGACAGGAATAGACACACCACGTGCGCGGCACAATTAAAGCTCTCCCTGTCACACAGTGAAACCAATGCCTCTCACACACTGATCTTGTGTTCCCTGCAGTCTGAGCCTATCAGAGTTCTGGTGACCGGTGCTGCCGGGCAGATCGCCTACTCCCTGCTGTTCAGCATCGCCAAGGGAGATGTCTTTGGCAAAGAGCAGGTAAAGAACTTATCTCATTAGCTGAGAATCAAAGGACACGCACGGCTGTTTTTAGTTCTCCTCGGGGGTGACATTCCCCCGTGGGAAGTGATCAGATTGCACCCGATTCGCCCACTTTTGAAAGTCAAGAGACGACACCTGATCTGTTTGACACATGGCGACAACCTTTACACTCTGAATACACGTGAGTTATGCTTTAAAGAGTGCTTCATCTCTTTCTTCCTCCCGCCAGCCGGTCGTCCTGCTCCTCCTGGACATCACGCCCATGTTGCCCGTCCTGGAAGGCGTCGTGATGGAGCTGCAGGACTGTTCCCTCCCACTTCTGAGAGGTAACGCTTCAAGGGACGGGGACACTGTGAAAAGACGTGGACACTGGCGTCACATATCGCAGCGTTACTGCTGTTTTTGTGTCGTTGTTGCATTCACACATCATACATATTATATAACATGAGGGTTCTCATTTACACACAAAGATATCTTACTTTTTGTTCATGAATTAACACTTTTACGACGGCCAATGATGGTGAAAATCAGAGTTTCTGACTGTCATCATGCCGGCTTGTTTTGTAAAGAAATAAATATTTTTCAGCGTTTAGGAGCTCTAAATGTGATCGTCAAGGACGCTGTCGCGTACGGTTTCATTTAAAAGATCCTTACATTTATGAATAAAAGCAACATTTGGCTTCTGAGAAGAAAACATCTGTGATTGGATTTAAGGAACCAGGGCTGTATTTTTTCATTAAGTGTTAAAATAGCTTGGCCACTACTGTAATTTACAAATTTTTGCTCATGGTAATGTGGCCACGACATTAAACGGTTATTTAAAGTGAAAAGTAACCATATCAGATGGACAAAAAATGCTTCATGTTGCAGCTCTACTCCTGTTTTGAAGTATTAGAAATTCAAATCTATTTCCTCACAATATATTTCACGCATTTCTGCTAAAAAGCTGGCGACAAATCCTCTTCATTTGGTTTAAAAATGTTTCTACAGTTGCGACTCGTTGCCTTGTTTTGGACGTCATCGCTGTGGCCGCTGCAGTCGTGAGGCGCCATTATGTGGCGTCTCCTTTGTGACCTGGAATGTTTCCTTTGAATCGACGCGGTCCCTTTGCTTTGTGCGAGAGGCCCCCCGCATTAACCCGCCGCGCTGCAAAGACAACGCCGCGGGCGCCGAGATGCGTCCCGAAAGCTCGGCTGGTTTTTAGAAATGAGATGTTCTGTTTACGACGAGAACCGTCCCGCTGGGGCTCGTGAACGCAACGCCAGTAAAGTTTTTCTACTCGATTGAAGTTCGCACAAATTCCCTAACCGTCAAGAACCTGTTTCTTTTGTTGCAGACGGCTCGACAATTACACACGGGATGGTTAGGAACATGAAAGGGCCTGCCCAAAATAATGTGCTAATGACACACAGAAGTCTTTAGCGGTGCTATTTTTGTCTTTTTTTAATTTTCAGCTGAACACAAAAAATAATGGTGTCAATTTTTAGGGGGAAATTTAGCAAAACATCAGACTCTACACTACCGCTCAAAAGGTTGGGGTCGCCCAGACAAATGAACAGTTTCTCGGCAAGTTGTGGCATTGAACATCCTTCATGTCTAAGAACCAGAACAGAGAGTTTCACATGAAAATCCTCTTTTTCTGGCTGTTTTGAGAGTTTAATGAACCCACAAATGTGAAGCTCCAGATCCTGAATCCAGACCTTGAAACAGTTTTTTAAGGGTTTTAAGTATTTTTTGGAAAGGTTTTTTGTAAGGGCTTTCAAGATTTTTTAAATTTTTTTATAAATGTTTTTATTTTATTTTTTAAACGAATTTTTAAGGGTTTTCACAGGTTTTGAAGTTGTTGTTTTTTTGTTTTTTTCAAAGTTATTTTTGTAAGTGTTTTCAAGGGGTATTTTTCTCCCAGAAAATGTTTTTAAAATAATTTTCAAGGGTTTTTACGGGTTTTCTCCTCATCCATTAGTCTTTTAAGGTGATGATCAAACACAATGATAGCTGCTGGAAATGGGCCTCTGTACACTATGTAGTTATTTCAATAATCTTTTACCACATCAACAATGTAGAGAGTGTATTTCTGATTCATTTCATGTCATATTCATTGAATAAAATCAGTGCTTTTCTTTGAAAAATAAGGAAATTTCAAAGTGACCCCAAACTTTTGAACAGTAGTGTACGTCTGAATGAACTCATGAATCTGCACCAGAAGTGATTTATTTCATTTATTTTTTCCCCTCTTTTTTGTTTCACTCCCGTCCGCAGACATCGTCCCCACCGACAAGGAGGACATGGCCTTCAAGGACCTGGACGCGGCCATCTTGGTGGGCTCCATGCCCCGGAGGGACGGCATGGAGAGGAAGGACCTGCTCAAGGCCAACGTGGCAATCTTCAAGAGTCAGGGCGCGGCGCTGGAGAAGTACGCCAAGAAGACCGTGAAGGTACCGACGGCCAGGAGGCAGCTGGAGGCGTGCGCCGACACGACCGCAGATGACCTTTAAAAGAAAGATATTCTGCTCGCGGCTGCTGCGTTCAGTAGTTAAAGTGCAGAAATGTTCCCCAGACTTGAACATGCTGCGCGCATTTTTATTAACTTTTGTGTCCCTTTTTTATGATATTGAGCATATTGCATATATCATTATAAAAGTATTTTAGATTACTTTGCTTTATTTTGCATTTAACATGTTTAAGAAGTAAATGTATACAGCAAAATCTCAAACATTTCACAAAGGACTGAAGTAAACATTTTATTTTTATTTATTATTTTTTTATATTTATTTATTCCTTCCTACCCCCTTTTTCTTTAACTTAAATAATGAACTTTACGTTTATCACATCCACAAAAAAAATAATCATCTTAATATATAAATAAAACAAACAATAAGGAGGAATTTAATTTCTTCAACTAACGCTTTCACTAAATTCACAAAAGAATTAGACTTTTCTGTTGGCTTGTTCTTACACTTGCATATTTTTCTTCTATTTGATTGTTTTTGTTTCTATTTTCTTTTCTCGTGGCCCCTGATATGACCTTTTATTTTCTATAATTGTGTTTCTTTGTGTGTGTGTGTGTGTGTGTGTGTGTGTGTGTGTGTGTGTTTGCAGGTGCTGGTTGTAGGAAACCCGGCCAACACCAACTGTCTGATTGCAGCCAAGTCTGCTCCCTCCATCCCCAAAGAGAACTTCTCCTGCCTCACCCGCCTGGACCACAACAGGGCTCGCTCTCAGGTGCGCCCTCCTAGTGTTCCTCTAGTGTGCGTCCTCTAGTGTGCGTCCTCTAGTGTGCGTCGGCATTTCTACTCTCTTCTTTACAAGTTAAAAGCTTCTCAGTGTGATTGGTGGAACCTGGATGTTCCAGGTGGCGATGCGCTGTGGCGTCCCCGCCACCCACGTGAGGAACGTGATCATCTGGGGCAACCACTCGTCCACCCAGTACCCGGACGTGCACCACTGCCTGGTCAACATGTCCGGCAGCGAGCTCGCCTGCTTCGAGGCGGTGAAGGACGACGCCTGGCTCAAAGGAGACTTCATCGCTGTGAGTCCGGGAACGTTGACTGTGATCTGTTGAAACTGTGAGATGCATTTTGCATTCGATAGCTGCTGAAACCGGCAACTTGTGTCCCCGTGTTGCAGACTGTGCAGCAGAGAGGCGCTGCGGTCATCAAGGCCAGGAAGCTGTCCAGCGCCATGTCTGCAGCCAAGGCCATCTGTGACCACATGAGGGACATCTGGTCGGGCACCCCCGAGGTAGACGCCATATTTATTCATGTTGCAGTCTTTGTGAGGTGGCAGGGCCTGCTCAGTAGTCCCAACAAAGACTATACTTAAATTGGAGAAATTATCCTGAAAATTGAGGTTGAGAGGGAAGCAAACGCCGCAGGGTCTAAATCCTGCATTCTCTCTCCTGACCACCGGGGGCGACTCCTCTGGTTGTATAGAAGTCTATATAAATGACTCTTCTTCTCTCTTGATGTATTCCCTCAGTAAACATTGTAAACATGAGTTTGTCTCATTCTCTAGTTTCTAATCTTCTTCTATACAGCATGTTTATTTACTACATTATGGTGAACCTAGTTTTAACCAATGTCTCTTTTCTTTTCTTTCTCAGGGAGAGTTCATCTCCATGGGTGTTTACTCCTCTGGTAACTCCTATGGAGTCCCAGAAGACCTCATCTACTCATTCCCGGTCCAGATCAAGGTGAGACTGCGCCCTTCAGGATGTTTTTTAAACTCTTCTAATAGACAGTTTGTCCTGCGCTCGTGTTGCTCTGGAAGCCGCCGCGTCTGAAAGTATTCCGTCTCCTCAGGACAAGACCTGGAAGATCGTGGACGGCCTCGCCATCAACGAGTTCTCCCAATCCAAGATGAACGCCACGGCAGCGGAGCTGATCGAGGAGAGGGACACGGCAGTGACTTTCCTGGGAGTATGACTAGACCCCGAGAGGCCGGCCAGCCAACACTCAGACGGACGCGAAACTCCAGACGCACGCTTGTGATGAAGCACTCCACCCGTTTGTGTGTATGTATGTGTGTGTGTGTGAGAGGGAGGGAGTGAGTCAGTGTTTATGAGTGTAAAGTTACATTTATACTTGTGCGTTGGGAGGTGTGTAAACTAATCCTATGCGCGTAGCTACGGAGATGCCAAGCGAGAGACGTGATTGGCCGGCGAGGGGTGTGGTGGTTTCCTTCTGACGCACAAGTACAACTCCACCCTTACGTGTACCACGTCCACTGAAAGTCCACCTGATTTGTCACCAGCTATTTTCCCAATACGTCTTTCTCTCTGAATGGTTGTTACATGTGTTTAGTCATCGATGCACTAAAGTCCTCAAAAACTGGAATGGATCACTTTGAAAGCTAAACAATAAAACATTAAACAGTTGTGTTTTTATTTATTTCTTCACAATACACCAAAGCAGTTGCCGGTTCACCAGGTCCAGGGTTCAAGTTTTCTAAAGGAAGTTACTGCAACAGTCCAGCAGTGTGCATGTTGGATGAATTGGTGACTTTAAATTGTCTGCAGGTGTATCAGTGTGTTGAAATGGACCTCGCTTCTCTATAGTTGGCTCATTTCTCAGAGACAGTACATGTTGGATATGACAGTTATGCCAGAAGTTGACCGCCTCTCTTCCAGGTTGTGCCAATAAAAGCTTCAGCTTTGCTAACTTTCATATTTACAAGCATAGACATACAAACTTAGTTTTCCTTGACGTTTCTGCACCAGTGTACTGTTTATCCTGTGGGTACAACAAATGTTCAGTTGACGCTTACATGAACAGTGTATTTTGTAGCAGAGATCCTTAAATATTTTGGACATTTAGGTGGAAAAAAATCAGATGAACCAATGTAGAGATTGTGAAATTATATATTTGTATTTGCCGGTAGCGATAACTAAGTATAGTGTACACCTCCAGAAGCTAAAGTACAACCAGTGAGACGGTTTCGCCAGGCAGGGGCAGTATGTCCTAGTTTCTCTTTTTTATTTTGCCCTCCCAGCAGCATCATGAATTATTATATATATACTGTATGGTAAAGTCACTGAAAGGAGCTTGATCATTTAAAAAGGACTGGTCTACTAGAAACATCCACTATTCCAACATGAATGGGTTAAATCTGAATGCTGCCCCGTCAGTGTGATACTAATATGTATGTACTTCAAAAGATTAACGGGTACTTTAAAGCCCTTACACCAAAACAAAGGTCAGAAGGAAATATTAGGGTTTTCTTGTGGAATTTTACGACACTTTCATTTGCATTCTTTATCCCGGAAATGTCAGAAAGCTATCGCACGTTGCAGAATTCTATTGGTTGTCAACATTCCGCATCACGGGAAAACAGCCTTTTCATTGGCTGCCGTCTTTTTGCGACGATCCCATTGGCTGGAATGACACCGTTGTCTAACATCGCTTCAGACAAATGCCCTTTCTTTCAGTCTTGAGCAGTTTTTTTCTTTATTTATCTTTATTAAAAAAAACAAACTGTGCTGTCGACTGGAAACAGAAGCCAGTAGGTTTGAAGCTTACCTATTAAATATATAAATATATATTTGGTTGTGTGTGTGTGTGTGTGTGTGTGTGTGTGTGTGTGTGTGTGTGTGTGTGTGTGTGTGTGTGTGTGTGTGTGCGTGTGCGCGTGCGTTTCTCTCCTCTACGGGACTGCTGTGGTGGTTCGGTTCAGACCCGCAGGACCAGGCCGACCCCCATCGCCTTTTCTTCGCCAGCCTCCTACAAGTCACACAGTAAGGACACGGCTTTATAATGACGGTCCACCTCTTTGCCTCCTCACGGTATCAAGGTTTCCCCCCAAAAGCGAGTGGAGCTCGTGACCGTCACGTCAATGGTCGCTTCTTTTTCTTTCTTTTTTTAAATGTCGACGGTTGGTGTTTTTTTCCCGTCAACGGTCGTTTTTTTCTGTCCTTTGCAAACGATGTCGTTTAACCTCCGTGTGGCGTTTAGGGCACCGTCGTAAATTCCCGTTATCTTTATGGTTTAGTTAGCGGTTACATTATGAAGGAAGCACACGCTTGAAGGGGCGTTCAGTGTTTTTCCTGACACACACACGCACACACACATACACACACACCGCCCATCATTCGTGAAGTTCCCCGTCACGCAGGTCACGCACACTGGGCGTCAATAGTTTGCGTTTCTCTCGATTTGTTGGCAGTGTACACACATATTTGTTTAAATAAAAATGGGGCTGGAAAAAAAGGGTAATAAAACGTATAGAAGCATAGGGGCGGGGCCAAGAGAAGAGCAGCACAGACCGGAACTGTGACGTGTCGACGGGTAAAAAAATAAATAAAAAATGGGGCTGGAAAAACTGAGAGGCAGGCGATAAAGGATCCTCGTAGACCCGATCCCGATGCAGATCCATGTTCACGGGACTCCATGACGATGATCAACAGGGACGGGGAGGTTTCATTCGTCTTCATCTGTGAATGGACTTTAAAAACACACGTGAACACATGAGCACTCTGCTTCCAGGACATCCCGAGGAAACTTTAGATTTTTTTTTTTAAATTATTGCTTTTATTCAATGACACTTCGGGGATATTTTCCTTGAAGCTCTATTTTTGTTTGTTGTTTTTGAAGGATTCATTTGTATTATTTAACTGCATGTATTGGCAAGCTGGCAGCTGTAAACATGTCACTTTATGTAGAAGGTAAGTGTGCACGTGATTTACATGTTCAACTATAAAGGGGTGCCTGTGCTTTTATTATGATTATGTAAAAGGATTTTTGCTCACTAACTTATTTCGATTTTTCAAATATAAAATAATCTAACATGGGGTTAAGATTTTCAGATTAAAATTTGTCTCAAATCGTATATATTTAATCATCAAAAACACCGACTTATGTTTTTGTTTTGCTGGCTCTGATCTCGTGATCACATGATCACCTTCTATGCAGTGGAGGTGGGTCGTAAACACACCACCATGCTGGAACTTAACAAACTAACTTGGACAAAAAGTTCCCCGTTGTAAATTGTGTTCTCTGGTTTTTATTCCGCCACTTCTGTTTTTATTAATAGATAATGCTTCAGCTCTGCACATTTCCTGTTAAATGCCCCGCTGTCCCTGCGGTTAAATAATCAACTGGCCTGTTAGTAATTAAACATTTCTCCCATAAATACACGCTAAGAAAACCCCCCATGAGTCCTGAAACCAGTCCACGAATCGCTTTTAGGTCTTTAGAAGACAACCAAGCAGTTTTCCAGTGTAATAAATCCTTAAAGCAGTGGATTATTGGATATTTAACACTGTGAGTCACCAGCTTTAAATCTGCCCTTGATGATAAAAAGTGAAAGTTACCCAGAAAGCTGTTACCTGTGATGTGGATCTGGTTTTCATTTCCTTCTGCCGTCGTTGTCCATCCATGGGGAGTTTGTCTCATCCTGTTGTTTCAGGTTTCTTTCTTGTTTTTTTGGTGAGTGTGCCGGACGCAGGAATGTAGTAAAGTTACCCCGATGATGTCACTGTATACCCCGATATCTAAAGAGAGGAAATCTGAAAGGCAGTGAGGCGTCTTTAACGGTATCGGACATAAAGTATCGCCCATAAATAGTCTTCTCATCAATACGTTTTATGCATTTTTACTTTTTCTGAGGCTAAATATTGATATTTGAGATTGCTCAACTACCTTTTTAAAAAAACATATTTAGTGTGAGTTTTTACTCGTTAAAGATGCATTAAAACTCCTAGTAGAGGGAGATACACACCCGAACATCTGCTCTGCGTTTCAGATTTTGAACCTTGACACGTGCATTATATTTAACGGCCCGACGTCCTCGAAGGCTTCTGATAACCAGAGTACTAAACGATGATGCCCGAGATTACCAACCTCCACAGCCGGATGGTGACCGCAGGAGAACGAGCAATGAAACAGCGACCGAGTATTCGATTTTGCAACAATGCAAGAACAAGAAAAGCAGCCAATTCTCACATTTTAAGAGCCTGGAAACATTAAATGTTTTCCCTTTTTTTTTCTTTTTTTGCTTGAACATTCCTTAAGTGTTTCTTCGGGCAGAAGAACATCTGAGTTCAGTAACATTCATGTGATCAGTTACAGAGTTTCCCCACGAATAATCACACAAAAGCACACAAAACGACTGAAGAAACCTCAGATAACGATGCCCAAAAACACCCCATTAGTCAACTAATTGACGAGGCCACGAAAATGACCTTTTATTGATGAATCTGATTGCTCTGGATTCAGTTTCCTGGCCTTTCACACAGGGCTGTCCTCCACTAAAGAGACACCGTTACGTAACGGTCATGTGATTAGTAAAAAACTGAGTTTCTCCATCGCTTCAAATCTTATGTTTTACCAGAGATTTGCTCATAAGTTTCTTGGAAATATCATAAAGCATGAAAAAAACGAGAAGTCCGCTCTACTTTTCCATAGCAAACACAGTTTTGGGTGTTTTTCGTGTTTCTGTGATGCAACCTCGTGGTCAGAGGCAGATGTTTTTGAGTAAAGAACGATGTGTCAGAATTCCTGTATTTGCTGGCAGCTGTGTGAAACCTCTCTCTCTCGCTCTCTCTCGCCCCGGTCAGGTCTGAGCAAAGGCGTGGCCGACGGAGGGATGGCTCAGTTCCAGGAAATGATGCGGCAGCAGCTGGAGAGCTCCATGCACACGGAGCTGGAGAAGCTGCTGGACACCGCCGAGGGCGCCGAGCAAGAGGTGCAGCAGCAGGCTCTCGCTCTCTCTCTCTCTCTCTCTCTCTCTCTCTCTCTCGCTCTCTCTCTCTCTCTCTCTCTCTCTCTACCGACCATCTGGTTGTGATTTGGAGGGGTGTGTCGGGTCACACACAAACGCTGGAAGAACACAAAAGTGACACATACTGTAGCGTCGTGCCAACGGGGGCTCCGCCTCCACGCCGGACGGACACACACACACACACACCAAGTACACGCCACGAAATTGCAAACAGCTGTTTTGTCGACCCGCATCGCAATGTGTTGTATCAGTAGACAGAGAGAGAGAGGGAGAGAGAGACAGAGGGAGAGAGAGACAGACAGAGAGAGAGAGCCATGTGGATTGGTCAAGAAGGAGTTCTGGTCGCACATTCATCAGATACTAGCATCGTTTCATCTGTTTCTACTTCGATGTATAGAGATCGTAGACGTTGAGACGAAGCTGCCGCTACAGATCGTTTGACACACACACACGTGTACACACACGTACAAGCGCGCACACACACACACACACACACACACACACACACACACATACACACGTGTACAAACTCAGGCTCTGTCAGACGTTAACCAGGCCCTCGCTAAAAGATGGAACGAGAAAAGAAAAACGAATGGAAGTTAGTCACACACACTTTGACTCAAGTGTGTTCACAGTAACGGTCTTTGTACACGAGTTGCCGAGCGAGCAACGACGCCGTGTGCACACACACACACACACACACACACAGCTGGAGAGTACACACTCTGTCACACACTGGTTGTGCAACCAGGCAGATTTCCAGTGCAAATAGATCCCAGATGAGTGACCCTCTGGTAATGGATTGTTCTGCTTTTATTACACATTCAAAATCAATTATAAAAAAATGTGTAAGCATACAAAATATATATATATATATATATATATATATATATATATATATATATATATATATATATATATATTAAATACATTTATACATACACATATATACATATACACACACACACACACTATATTATATGTTATTAATTGATCCTAGTTCATAGAAAGTGTGTTACTCATGCCTGAGATGAATAAAGGTTTCACTGCAGTTCTTGTGGTTTGCAGGTGTCCAGAAAAGACTTTGAGGGCTTCAAGAATCTCTTCCACAGATTTCTGCAGGTGAAGGGTCCGTCGCTAGAGTGGATCAAGATACAAAGACCTCCAGAGGACTCGGTAAGTCCAGTTCACCCAGGTTTTGTTTGTGCGTATGTGTGAGAAAACGCATATCCCTATTAAAAAAATTACTTTTTACCTGTTGAACGTGAGAAAAAAGTGAGTGATGTCCAAGGGGAGGCAAATGTGTCGAGAATAAAAAGGGGCCTTACGTCAAACCTTGTGGGACGCCACATTTTAATGTGAGCAGTTTCCTTTTTGTGTCTGAAAATCTCGTGTCCCAAACTCGTGAGAGTCACAGTTTTTTTTAATTTTTAAACGACGGCTCACTGCTTTCCACTTCAACGTCACCGTCTCCTCGTCACGCACCGTCAAATTTCTCCACTCTGGTTTCTGGGCGATTAGTTGGCGAGAGAGTCAATCATTCACCTGATTTATTGAAGAATTATAAATCACGCTGTCGGCTCGTGTGAAAGTATTTTCCAGACTCTAAAGTAGTAAAAGTGAGTCACTTGTGACCTTTAACACGCATTGTGCAACAAACTGCTGTTTTAACCAGTTACAGGACAGTTTCTTAAGAAAAAAGAGCTTTTTAATTTAATCATATTTAAGTGGATTTTTTTTTGTTTGTTTTTGCCCTAACGCTGCGAGTGGGAAAACCTTTCTTTCATTTATCAATAAGATAAGATAAGGGTAGATAATACTTTATTAGTCCCTCAAAGCGGAAATTTACAGAGTTACAGCAGCGCACAAAGTCCAAATGAGAGACATAGTAAAACAAATCAAAGTATTTCAAATAAGTAATGCACAGTAAAGAATATTAACCAAGTAAAAAAAGGTTTTGATTAAAAACAACAGCTAAAATATAACTAAAAATATCATACGTGTCGTGCAGACAGAATCTGTTTTCCTTTGCACGGCATGTTGTTTATTTAATTTATTTATTCGCCACGCCTGTCGCACATCTTCCTCGTCAGCTGGGCGGCGTGCTGCAGGGAACAACGCGTCCCTTGTGTCCCATTTGTTCCGTCCGTGTGGAATACCGCTGGAGCGCACGGAGTGTGAACTAGTTCACAAACGCACTCTGTCGGTCCTGAGGGGTTCGAGTCCCGCCGGAGCCGGCGGTGATGCGATGACACGCTCCGCTGGGGTTCAGGGGGCCTTCGCCGCCGTCGGTGAACACAAGCGGCACGTTAGAACGAGCTGCAGTTTCAGCATCGTTAATATTTAACCCAGCGAGGCGAAAGAAGTTCAGCGCAGAGAGAGATTGTTCACCGGGGGGACGATGAGCTCGGGGTTGAAAGGTCGATTTTTTTCAAGGAGCAAAGGACCTTTTGACACGATCGTTGTAGAACAATAATCATTAGAGACAAACTTGTTTTATTACTTTGCAAAGTGTTCGTCGCCTCGAGTTGAACAAACCGGCCATAAGTTGACCAAAAAAACAAGAATTGTGTTAAATGATTGTCATCACTTTTTAAAACTCAACTATTTTTAGGCCCTTTCCTCTAAAATGTCCTCCCCAAACTAAAACGTGTGTGTCTCTGCAGCCATGAAGGCTGTTTGAATAATGTTGTGTTATAATGAAAGGAAACATGTGACACTCTGTATGTTTCTGGTTAAGAGGAAATGAAGATGACAGACAGAAAGAAATGAAAAGGTTTCAGGTCCAACGATAAAAAAATGACTTTCAGGATGATTATTAGTTTCAAATGATGCAGCTGTAAAGTCACAACTCTAACAAACCATAACACAACACGTGAACGTTCAACACGTGAACATTCAACACGTGAACATTCAACACGTGAACATTCAACACGTGAACATTCTCTCTGCAAAGGTTGACTTTGTTAAAGTGAAGCAGAACAAAGTTAGAGAGGGTTTAGAACAGAGAACATTCAGGCGAGGTCAATGGAGCCCAGTGGCTTCAATGGCTCCATTGGGGCTATTGGGCTCCAATGAAGCCGTTTCCACTACGAACCCTCTGCTCGCCATCCTCGCCGCTCTCGTGCCGTTCAGCGAGGTGGACTAGAGGTCACCTGAATGTAACGAGAGTCGTACAAGCTGGTCTGTACTCTGTCGACACAGTGGGAGAAGGAGTATGAATAAGTAAAGCCAGATCCAGCTATGAGTCCAGTGTTGAACTGGTTTCAATGTCTGACCAGGAGAGGAGCTTAGAGAGCTCAGTGGAGGAGCAGGTGAAGCAGGTGAAGCTTATCTTCATGATCACACAACTACGTCATGCAAGTCGGAACAAACAAATTGCTGCATGCAAAATAAAAGTGCAGCTTGAAAACGACAGCCGGAGACACGAATGTCATTACATTTGGAATCTAAAAGACTTGAATCTAAAAGGTTATGACTTAGAACTCGACAGTTCTGAATTGGGATGTATAAAATCTTCATTATCTATCATACCTGTTCATTATATTTATTGTATTCATGTTTTATGAACTGATGTGTTATAGATGTATTACAGAGAAAAAGTCCTGACATCTGCAAAGAAAATTTGGTAACACTTTAGTGCATCAATAAACACTTATCATTGATAAAGCATTGTTCCAACACAAACACTCACTAGTATGCAATTTATAACATATTTGCAATGCAAATAAATGGAAAAATAAATAAAATACAGTATGTTTAATGTCTAAACCGACCCAGTTTGCATCTTGAAAAGCGGGAACGATGTGTCGTCTGATTCCACGAGAAGACAACCTGAATTTTCCATCTTTCATCTACTCTACATAAGTAATTATGAACATCTCTCTTTTGAGGAGCGCCAACGTTCCAATATTGTGTCGTGCAGGAAAGTAACTTACACCGATTCTTATAAAAGCCCAAGTTTAAAGCCCCGTGTCTTGTTTTACAGTCGATGAAAGAAGAAGCTGATGTTCTAGTTTCCCTGAACACTTGAGTTTCAGTGTTTTGTGTCGGCTTGAACGGGTTTCAGAGAGTCTGTACAATAAAGCGTAAACTCTACCTGGTGGGTCTCGATCCAGGGGGAGCGACCCGAGTCAGTCCGAATGCACAGAAGTTGCATGAGCGTTGCTCTGCAGCCGGCGGTTCAAACCCCTGAGAGAGTCTGTTCTCTTCTTTAATTAAAGTACGTTCTGCGTTCGATGCTCGCTGTTCTCATTTAGATCGGATTGGACACAGCTATGCGTTAGCTAGTCGGTGGATTCATTAAAACGTAAGATGGTTTTCCACATGTGACGGTTTTGCTGTCACGTGACGGCCGTCATGTGACCAGAGGCTTGTGTGGCTTCTTTATCTGTGGTTTTTCTGAAGCTTTTCCATCCCGATAAGATGAAACTTTTACATATCAGCAGCATGTAAACCGGCTCCATGAGACTCTACTTGTCTTGATTTGGACAATTCAATGCGTTCCTTCTCAGGTTGTTTAATTTTGAGGATTATTTTAGGTCTGAAGACGTGAAAATAGCTCAGACTAATATTGCGTAATGTCTTATTTTCTTCCTCATTCATTAAATCCTTGCGTGAGCTGGAGATTTATCTCACAGCACTTTGTGACCAGGCGCTCTTCTGGTTTTACAAGTTGTGTTTGGTTGCTTCATTAATAGTTAGGTAATCATTTACAATTACAGCCAAACACGGCTCACCACAGACACTCCCACAACTGACATTGCATTTATTCATTTGTGTGCAATATTAATATTTCATGTGTCAAATGTTGTAAAATCAATCCTTCATATCTACTGTTTTTTATACATTGTTTATTTATGATGCCTTTTGTTGCTTCACTGCCATTTGACCCAGTTGTTGCTATAATTATAGTATCTTATTAACTAGGGCTGTATACATCAGTTATTATCCAATATTTACCAAAACATGGTGACTGATTGGACCAGGAGTCATGCAAAATCCATTTATCAACAACTTATGACATATTCATGAGTTGACTAATCACATAATATGAAGGATAAACACTTTTTCCAAGATTTAAATGTTCAGATCATCTGATTTCTTTATGCGTTGTCATTGATAGAAAGGTTTATTTTTCTCTTTGCATCCAGCGGTCACATCTGTGAAAAGCTCCAACATGCTGTACAAAACAATTAAAACCATAATGACTGTTTGCCTGCACGCTAAAAGGTGCAGCGGGTCGAGGGCAGAAACCTGAAATTCCTGACGCTCCCAATCTGCAGCTCCAGTTGACAACAAGCTTGTGTTGCCCAATAGGATGTCCACCGCTTCCTGTTGAGAAATGCAACTTGTGGTCCAGAAACATTTTCCCCACCAAATAACACCGGGTTGAGCTGGTTTGCCTGCCAGAGAGAGAGAGAGAGAGGTGGTGGTGGCCGCCGGCCGCTTGTCGGACATGTTTGTTTCTGTCTCGCTGAGCATTGACAGAACCTCCTCAGTGGATCTTCTGGCGCTGGACGACACAAAGCCTCGTCTGTCTCTCTCTCTCAGGCTGAAGCATTTACTGCCCCAATTCTGAGCCGCCTCGTTAATGTGGAGAGAGAGAAAGAGATGGACAAACCTTGAAAGCACAATAGACCCTCATGGGGGTCGTTTTTTCCTTCTGTTTCCCATGTTCAAGTAGTCGTATGAACCCCGAATGAGTTCTAATACTTGTTGTTTTATAGGATTTCTTTCAGAATTTAGCTGCTTTTATACCAAATGTTGATCATAACTATGATCATCCAGCATGAATATGAGCAGTTATGATCAGAAAGATTATGACCTAAAGAATCAGAATCTGCAACAACAATCACAATAAAACAAAAATAACTTTTTACCTGTTAAACGTGAGAAACTAGTGAGTGATGTTCAAGGAGAGGCAAATATACTGAGAATAAAAAGGGGCCTTACGTTGAACCTTGGGGGATGCCACATTTTAATGTGAGCAGTTGATGAGGAGCAGTTTCCATTTGTGTCTGAAAATCTCTTCCGAACAGGAAGGAGTTTCAATAAAAATAAACTGGGAACAAGAAGTGGAAAATGACATGACAGATGTTAATGAGATGGAGAAACAGAGGAGAGTGAAAGGAGAGGAAGAGAGTAACGACGCAGAGGAAAGGAAACTGAACATTCTTTACTGACTGCCGGATTCAAAGTCCTCCCCCAACCACATTCATAATTCAGCGGCTTTTTGAGTCCATAAAGCCAGTTTTTTTACACTCACTGAGATGAC
>NW_027176240.1:390798-645798 GCF_023055335.1 Clinocottus analis | reverse complement strand
GCCGCTGAACATCTCACCTGAGCGACTCGTTAACGTTCTTCTGTTTCGCTTAAAGGCTTTTATACATGTTGTGATGTCGCCGCTTCAGGGAAACTATTCATCATTTACATGTTTTTATTTAAAACATGAGAGTAGATGAGAGAAATACATATTTGAAAAAGTTATATACTTAATATTTATAAAACATTAACAAAATAAAAGCCCCGTAGTGAATGCCTCCTTCTCTGAACACGAGGCTTTTATTCTGAAATATTTGCAGGACAGTGCTGTGCAAACCGAGCTCCATAAATTAAGTTATTTATAAATGAGTACATGTTTCTAATTATATTTTTAGTCCAAAGAACATTCCTAATGAAATATAATCAAACATTCATTATGATGTTTTTTGAGTTTTACTCAAAACTTCAAAAGAGATTTTAAGAATTTGGCTTTTGGAGGAAATGTGTTTCTGACTCTTTAATGATGATTTAAAGAGTAAGAAGAGAAAATGCTTCACGTATGAATCATTCAAGGTCAATTCATCAAAGAGAACCAAAGCAGGCGCCGGCAGTCACGAGCGAGGAACGCAGAACGTTACAGAAACACTTTCATGGGGAAAAGCAGATCTTTTTCTTAATTTTATTTGATGAATTCCTGTAATTCTTTTGACGCAGCAGATGAAAAAATAACATTCAATGTCAGTTTTTTTTTGGGATATTACAAATCAATTAGTTATTGTGTAAATAAAACACCACACACACCCGCTGACAACACACCTGAGTTGCGTTATGACGTGTGTGTCTCTCTAACATCCTGAAGTATCAGGTAAACGCCGTGTAGGAGCCGTTACCTACGTCTGTGTATTTGATATTTTATCACGTAGTTCATGTCTGTGTATTTTATTGTGGTAGTTTACCGGGAGGTTGTATATGAGGTGATGACGCACGACGGGGGGGTTACACCTTTACTTACCGCAAGCAAGAGTGTGTGTGTATATAGGTGTGTGTGTGTGTGTGTGTGTGTACATACATACATACATACATACATACATACATACATACATACATACATACATACATACATACATACATACATACATACATACATACATACATACATACATACATACGCGCACACACACACACACACCTGGACTCGTTCCCTCCACACAGTCGTGCATGTTTACCTCTGATGTCAGTTTGTTTACATAAAGGAAACTAACTTGCGTCCTGGTTCCTAAAGAGGAAAGAAGGATGCAAACGAGTCCCATCATAACTTTCCCTCCTCTGATCCGTGGCTCCACAGCACCTGAACAAGACCTACAACACCGACGTGCCGCTGGTGCTCATGAACTCCTTCAACACGGATGAGGACACAAAGAAGATCCTGCAGAAGTACACACACCACCGCGTCAAGATACACACCTTCAACCAGAGCAGGTGAGCAAACACACTGTTGGTATTACACTCGGTTGAACCCCAAAGCGCTCCGAGGATGAACAGGTCCACGTCCGTTCATAACTAATTAAATAAATAGCTAGAAAGAGTTGTTTTTTTTGTGATGAAATGAATTAAAAGAAGAAGAAACCAAGTAATTAACCTCTTGTACTGTCACTTTAAAACACACAATATGTCATTTCTAATTACATATTAATTTCTAATAAACTCCAATAACTTGAAATCCAGAAGTCTGATGACTTAAATCCTTCTTCCGGTTAAAATATAGTTTTAAAAAACCCAAATTGAATCATTCAAAATGTGGCTTCAAACTGAATGAAAAGTATTTTCTTGATTTTATATCATACAAATTTGATGAATTATTATAGCTCTGCAACACCCCCAGATACACAACGCAACAGCAGATTCCTCAGGTTTGAAATTGGAAAATAAACTCTTTAATAAGACGCATGGCTGTGCATAATGTTCCTTCTGAGAAGAAGATGTTGGCTCAAAGAAAAGGGAGTCTTTGTGGACGTAACAAAATGTTCCTGCGTCTGAAAGGACATGAAACCTTTGAAGTTTATGAGTTCAAATGAAACCCACTCGTCTGAATCATCCTCCCAGAACAGTGAGCTGGACGCAAAATAATGAGAAAAAACCCGTAGAAGCTCGTCTCACCTCTGCGTAACAATGTTGTACATGTGCTCTTAAAAATATTAACATAAGTATATAAATAACTTTTTTGTCACAGTTGAGAAGGACACGTGTGACAGATGTGGTCTGGGGCTCGCATACCTTCATGTGGTCTGAGGCTCACCTGCTCACATACCTTCATGTGGTCTGGGGCTCACCTGCTCACATACCTTCATGTGGTCTGGGGCACACCTGCTCACATGGCGCTCACCTGCTCACATATCTTATGTGGTCTGGGGCACACCTGCTCACATACATTTTATGTGGTCTGGGGCTCATATACCTACATGTGGTCTGGGGCACACCAGGTCACATATCTTATGTGGTCTGGGGCTCACATAGCTTCATGTGGTCTGGGGCTCACATAGCTTCATGTGATCTGGGGCACACCTGCTCATATACCTTCATGTGGTCTGGGGCACACCTGCTCATATACCTTCATGTGGTCTGGGGCACACCTGCTCATATACCTTCATGTGGTCTGGTCTTCAGCTTTCCCGGCAGCAGCATTTTGGGCTGTAGCCTTCGTGGATTCGTCCCGCGGGCCTCGAGTTGGACACATGAGCTGGAATGACGCGGTTCGCTAACTCAACCCGACTCGGATCCTTCTTAAGAACCCTTTGATCTCTTTCATGCACACTAATGATGATGGTGATGATGATGAGGATGATGATTGTGCCTCGGACTGATCGGCTTTCGCCTCACCTGCCTTCTTGAGTAAAAAAAAATAACTTTGCTCCCTGAAGGCGTCGTTTGAAGTCCTGCAGCGATACGAAAAGAAGACTTAGCGACTCAGTTTAACGGCTTTACGTCAGATGATGCGAAGGAAGTTAGGAAGAACGGTTCAGTTATTTATTTCAATGGTGCAAATCAGATGACATTTTAATCTGGTTTAACTCAAACTACAAGGAGACCTCGCCGTCTGTGCAAGTAAAAAACTCTTCTCCCGTCCAGGTACCCTCGCGTGGACAAGGAGTCCCTCCTGCCGGTGGCCACCAACCTGAGCATGTCGGGTCAAGGTGCGGAGGGCTGGTACCCTCCAGGCCACGGCGACATCTACGCCAGCTTCTACAACTCGGGCCTGCTGGACCAGCTGATCGCGCAGGGGAAGGAGTACATCTTCGTGTCCAACATCGACAACCTGGGCGCCACCGTGGACCTGCACATCCTGCACCACCTGGTCAGCCAGCCCAACGGCAAGCGCTGCGAGTTCATCATGGAGGTGACGGACAAGACGCGCGCCGACGTCAAGGTACGCAGGAGGACGGGGGCGCCGACATGCCTTCATGTGGTCTGGGGCTCGCACGCCTTCATGTGGTCTGGGGCTCGCACACCTTTATGTGGGGCTCACACATCTTTATGTGGGGCTCACACACTTTTATGTGGGGCTCACACATCTTTATAAACCCAGGTGTTTCTGTTGCATCATGGGAGTCTCTCTCTTCCCCTCTCCAGGGCGGCACGCTGATCCAGTACGAAGGGAAGCTGCGCCTGCTGGAGATCGCCCAGGTGCCCAAAGCCCACGTGGACGAGTTCAAGTCCGTCTCCAAGTTCAAGATCTTCAACACCAACAACCTGTGGATCTCGCTGGCGGCCATCAAGCGGCTGCGGGAGCAGAAGGCCATGGACCTGGAGATCATCGTCAACCCCAAGGTGAGGAGGGGGCGGAGCCGCCAGAGCGTCACATGACGCCGCGTTCACAGTGTGTTCACTCTGAGATCAGCTGTTTAATCCTCTGGTGGAGATTTACTGAATTACAGTGAAGGCATCACGAGAGCCTGAAACCACAAACTAGCTCTGAATATTATGTAATGAAAAGAATCTCTCTCTCTCTCTCTCTGTCTCTCTCTGTCTCTCTCTCTCTCTCTCTCTCTCTGTCTCTGTCTCTGTCTCTCTCTCTCTCTGTCTCTCTCTCTCTCTCTCTCTGTCTCTGTCTCTCTCTCTCTCTGTCTCTCTCTCTCTGTCTCTCTCTCTCTGTCTCTCTCTCTCTCTCTCTCTCTCTCTCTCTCTCTCTCTCTCTCTCTCTCTCTCTCTCTGTGTCTCTCTCTCTCTCTCTCTCTTCTCTCTCCATCCCCCCCTCCCTCTCAGACTCTAGACGGCGGTCAGAACGTGGTGCAGCTGGAGACGGCGGTGGGCGCGGCCATCAAGTGCTTCGACCACGCTCTGGGCATCAACGTGCCGCGCAGCCGCTTCCTGCCGGTGAAGACGACGTCCGACCTGCTGCTGGTGATGTCCAACCTGTACAGCCTGGACGCCGGCTCGCTCACCATGAGCCCGCAGAGGGAGTTCCCCTCCACGCCGCACGTCAAGCTGGGCAGCTCCTTCACCAAGGTACAACAACAACAACAACAACAACAACAACATGCAGACAGACACACGTGTAAACAGCGTGTGTTAACCTGCTGGTGGTGTGTTCAGGTGCAGGAGTACCTGACGCGCTTCGAGAGCATCCCTGACATGCTGGAGCTGGACCACCTCACGGTGTCTGGAGACGTCACGCTGGGGAAGAACGTCTCCGTCAAGGTAACGCTCTACTGGGACCAGTGGACTCTACTGGGACCTGTGGACTCTACTGGGACCTGTGGACTCTACTGGGACCAGTGGACTCTACTGGGACCTGTGGACTCTACTGGGACCTGTGGACTCTACTGGGACCAGTCCTCTAGAACCTCTCACACTAAACTTGTGTAGTTTAAAACTCTTCCTCCTCTTCCTCTTCTCAGGGCACCGTCATCATCATCGCCAACCACGGCGACCGCATCGACATCCCGGCCGGCTCCATGCTGGAGAACAAGATCGTGTCGGGGAACCTCCGCATCATGGACCACTGACGCCTTTTTATGACACGCACACGCGCGCACACACCACGCCCTCATCATGTGACCCAGTTGGCTTCATCCCAGTCATGTGACCCGTCTGTCATTTTCCAGCTCAGCGATTGGAGCTCGTCGCGGGGAGACTGCGCCCCCTGCAGGCGGATATGATGTAATGTAAACCCTCAGTAGTGTTAATCATGAGCCTTTTGTAGCCGCCGCGCTAAATAATGACCTAAATATACGAGGAGAAAACATTTATATTGTATTTTGTATTCTTTTCTGACTGATTTCCTTTTCTTTCCTTCATGATCTGTGTGCTAAACATTCCCAGCGTGCTCACACGGAGCGTTTCAACCGTTTATTTCAAGCAGGAAGTCGTCACTGAGAGATCCACAATGCAGCTGTTTGGACACAATATTATTAAATATATATAAATACCTGGATTGCAGTGTTCTGTTGATAGGTCACGTACTAATGATACTTGTATATACTCACAGGAAGGTGAGGCTCCAGTGTAAGGAAACTAAATATCTATCTTTAGAAGCGGTAAAATTACTCTTTACTTGTTTTTTATACATCAGATATTTTCTGGATGAACAAACTTCACGTCTGCGTCGATCGACTCATTAAATAAAAACATGAAACGCACGTTTTTTCTTCTTTTGTTAGCAAGTTGCAGGTTGAAAGCTAAAGCCGCTCGTCGAGCTCGCTCTCTGTGAGGATCCTCGCCTTCCTCGCTCATGTCGACAGTTCATACGTTCATATTTTAAATGGAGCAGCTTTACAAAACAAACCCGCCGTGCATAAAATCCGGTGTGAAGTAAATGAATGAACTTCCTCCACTGGAAACCTCCAGGAGTTTGTGCCATAGAGCAGAAAGTAGCTCCGCCTCCTCGTGTTTAAAGGCCTTTATTTGTACGTAGATTCTATTTTTGTTTTTCCTGTTTGCTCACATTATGACCTTAATGTCCTCCACGTCATCTTCTACAGCGTACACACACACACACACACACACACACACACACACACACACACACACACACACACACACACACACACACACACACACACACACACACACACACACACACACACACACAAAGGAAGGCTGAAAGCAATAAGTGTTGATCTGTGACCTCGGAGCCGAATAAAGTGCAATATGAAAGAACGATGAGCGTCTTCTGTCTTCTGTCTCTGAACACGACGACGCGTCGAGAGCGGCGGATGAACACGAGACCAGAGGATTAAATAATCCAGAAGATCAGAGGACCAGAGGATTAAATAATCTAAACGCTGCTGATGGAGATCAGGAGGGACGACGGTGAAGCACCAGAACTCTGAAATAGAAGAACAACGTCGAGACGCTACACAACAGAACCAGGACAACAACGCTTTTAAAGATGTATGTATGTGTGTCTGCGTGTGTGTGTGTGTGTCTGCATGTGTGTGAGTATATGGAAAACATACTGTGTGTGTGTGTGCTTGCATATGTGTGTGTAGCTACATTGTTGTCAACATGTGATCAGCAGGGATTCAATGTCAGGATGCTACGCAGACAATACACAACAGAACTAGGACAACAACACACTTGTTGTGTATTTATGTGTACTTTAGAGTAATGAGCCTGGAGCTGCACACGAGAGGGAACCGTTTCAAGAGAGAAGGTTTTCTGGTCCGTGCTCCTTGAATCTGATCGTCAGGCGAGTCGAGAAGAAGAGAAGCTTCCCACAATGCTTTGGGAGGATCCGCGTCGCTTTTAACTTTCTTCTGACTTTTTATGAAACAAAACATTTCAGTTTATAAAATACAATTCAGATTAAACCAACAAAAATGTTTAAAGTCGTTATAATGTGTACTTTTTGAGAGAACATTAAAGCACAGCTAACACACGAGTTCATTAATAATAATAATAATAATAATAACACGTTAACGCTCAGAAACATGAAGCGTTCTCGTCTCTGAATCAACACAAGCACAAATATCACTTTTACACTTTATTGTTTAAAGTTGTTACAAAAAAAGTGTTTGCTGGAAACATTCTTTGCTTTTTGCCTTTTTCGAGCACGAGGAGACTCCGGAGAGGAGGAAGAGGAGGAAGAAGAAGAGGAGGAGGAAGAGGAGAGACAGAGTGAAGCCCTTTAATCACACTGATCCTTCAGAGACGACGCACAAAACAGAAACTTGGGGAAGAAAATCCAGAATATACGTTTGTGTTACGAGGAAACCTCAGAAAACCTTAGCTGTGTGTGTGTGTGTGTGTGTGTGTGTGTGTGTGTGTGTGTGTGTGTGTGTGTGTGTGTGTGAGTGACACAGGTCATTGTTTTTCTTCCTGAGGTGCGTCAGTGTGTTGCAGTCCGAGACACTCGGGTGATAAATGAATCTGTTGATGGAGAAATAGTTTGGACACACACACACACACACACACACACATGCACACACAGACACACACCTGTGCAGCGTGCACGTGTTGGTGTGTTTTAAACCTGAGTCAAACAGCTACGGTTACCTGTGTTCAGGTGGGCGGGGCTTCCTGCACTTTAACACCAGAGAAGAAGAAGAATGAAAGTTTCTCTGAATCTTTTCAAAATAAAAGCCCGTCCGCGTCGGCCTCTAACTCTTCCTGTAATACTTTTTATTTCAGCTCGTCATCGTAAGTTAGAAGCAAGAATAACTTTTCAACGCTGGGATGAATACTGATCCCTCGTGCCGTACCTGTGCAGGTGAGCCACCAAACAACAACAACAACAACAACAAGTAAGCAGCACTTTGTTGTCTTTTTCTTCTGGTTTCTTGTTTTTGGTTCTGTTCCATTTAACAGAACCTCAAATGACCCGGTTTACTGTGTGTGTGTGTGTGTGTGTGTGTGTGTGTGTGTGTGTGTGTGTGTGTGTGTGTGTGTGTGTGTGCACGTGTGTGTTTGCATCTGTGTATGTGTGTACATGTGCGTATGTGTACGTCCATGTGTGTGTATGTGTGTGCATGCGTTTAAGTGTGTGAATGAGTGTGCGTATGTGTATGTGTGTATGCATGTGTGTGTGTGTGTGTGTGTATGCGTGTATATGTGTGTACGTCCGTGTGTGTGTATATATATACGTGTGTGTGTGTGTGTGTGTATATGTGTGTACGTCCGTGTGTGTATATATATACGTGTGTGTGTGTGTGTGTGTGTGTGTGTGTGTGTGTGTGTGTATATGTGTGTACGTCCGTGTGTGTATATATATATATATATACGTGTGTGTGTGTATATATGTGTGTACGTCCGTGTGTGTGTGTATATGTGTGTACGTCCGTGTGTGTATATATATATGTGTGTGTGTGTGTGTGTGTGTGTGTGTGTGTAGCTACATTGTTGCCAACATGTGACCAGAAGAGATTCGCTGGCAGCAGTCGGACTTTAAAGGGAGGAGCAGTCAGAGTGTGACGCAGACCAGAAGACTCAGTTTCCCACAATGCTTTGGGAGGATCCCCGTTGCAAAAATCTATTGCTCTGAATGTGAAAAAGGCGAGAGGGGGGTCGACACACGGTGAGCGCACGCTGCAGGACGAGGGAGAGGGAATAAATACGACAAACAGACCCGAGGAGAGAGACGCATCCAACTCTCACCAGAAACTTCAAAAAGGAAAAGCCGCCGCGTGAGGACGGTGAAGCCGCGGCCCCGGGGCCATAAATAAACATCTTTGTTTAACTCTGAGAGACGGACACAGACGGATATTGCAACGATAAACATGAATAAAAACCCAACGCGTCGCAGCGCGTTTTAGTAATTTAGAAAAATACGGTTGCTGAAAGTTCTTTTCCCAGAAACAAACAAAAAGGTTGTTTTTTTTTACCCAGCAGCGTCTTCTGTCTCTGGTTTCACGTGAAAATATATAGAAATCTTTGTTTTGTTCATTCATGAAAAAAAAATCAATTACAAAGGTCACTTAAAAATGAGAAGAGAGACAAAAAAAAGTTTATATCTTTGACCGGCAGAAGAAAGAAAAAACAAAAAAAGAAATCTGTGTCGCTCGCCAAAAAAAAAAAAAGAAGAGGCGGCTCCGCTTCACGCAAAGCATGCTGGGAAGCCCACCCCCCACCCCCCCGCTAGTCGAGGGGCCCCTGGAAGATGAGTCTGACGAAGCCCTGCTCGCCGCTCAGCTGCTGGGCGCAGAAGGGGCAGGCGGCGTGGAAGGTGTGCGTGCCGTGCGGCAGCGGGATCTGGCTCCAGAAGGCCGCCGTCTTCTCCGAGCACACGTGGCCGCAGGGCCCGAAGGCGTGCGTGGGCGGCGCCGCGTCCACGTAGAAGCCGGCCTCGCAGCCCAGCCACAGCGGCACGTAGGGCCCGCGGGCGCGGCACATGGGGCACTCGCGCTGCCGGCCCTCGCGCTGCGGCTCCTCGCGGCGGTTGCCCCAGTCGTGGTAGCCGTGCACGTGGCCGCAGCGCAGGTACGCCCACGGCTGCTTCTCGTCCGGCGTGTCCTTGCGGCGCATGGAGGGGAAGGCCAGCGTGTTGAAGCCCACGGGGCACTGCGGCCGCGCCGCGTTGATCTCCTGCCGCAGCGCCTCCAGGTGCTTCAGGGTCGGCGTGCGTGACAGGCCCTCCGCCGTGCGCCACAGCAAGGTGGCGCCGCAGAGGTCCACGAGGGAGCCGTCCACCAGCTCCTGGCTCTCTGCCTCCACCTGCAGGCGAGGGGAGGAAAAGAGATTAAAAATGTGTAGATAAAAAATTTAATTGTAGATCTATATACACTGTATTTTTTTGAAATATATATATATATATATATATATATATATATATATATATATATATATATATATATATATATATATATATATATATTAAAGATATATATATATATATTCATATATATATTCATATATATATTTTATATATATATAAAAAACACAGACTGTGAGAAAACAATATATATATATATATATATATATATATATATATATATATATTTCAAAAATATACAAACAGTAAATACACACAAATGAAAATTTCATTTAAAAAAAATACAGTTTATACATATAATATATATATATATATTTAAATATATATATATATTTAAATATATATAAATGTGTACATAGATTTTAAAAAATATAAAAAATATAGAGATCTAAATTTATTTTAACCTTTTTTTAATGCCTTGATTGCACGTTTTTTCAATGTATTGATTATAATATATTTCAGGACACTCAAACTTTCTACTATAGTGAACTGGTTCCAGTCTCCAGAGGGTGGGAGGAGCTCCTCCTTGCAGTACTCGTGTGTGAACACCAGGTGGCGGCGCAGCGCAGCCATTTCTCCCTCATGCAGCCGGCGATGTGGAGAAGAAGTAAAAAGATCATTTCGGAGCCGACGCGCTGGATGAAACGTCCAGATAACGAGTCCAAGAAGACGAAGACCACGACGGAGGAGAAAACAAAACTATTAAATAAAAAAGGGGAGGAGCATCTCCAGGGTGTTTGCGGTGACATCACTCAGATTAACGCTGAGGTCACGTTTCTGTGGCAGGCTGGTGGAAGCAGTCATTATTTCTTTGTTTGTTTGGATCACATGACATCCTCTAAGCTTTAACACATTTATCACCATTTACACAAAGTTCAGCCTTCATCTCACACATTACAGTGATTACAATTTAACTCTGAGTCCCTGAACGCACCGCAGCACGACTCTTAACCTCCTGCGTTAGCGGCTAACGGGCTAACGCTAACTAGCTCTTTTTCTGGCGATTTTCAACACGCTCGGCCGCCGCCATGTTGAGAGCCGCGAGGAGGCAACGTTCAACCGGTTGCAATAAAGGGTGTAATGACCACGCTTAAACGTCCACGCGGCCTCAAACGCAACGCGGTTGTGATTTTATTTCACACAGAAGCGAATCATTCATCAGCACAACGGCGTTCATGAAACACAGCGGGAGCTCGTTCATTAGACTTCACAACAGCCTGAAAACCGCTGTGTGCGGCGTGCGTGTGTGTGAGACAGAACTGCATTGTAAGATATTCCTAATTAAGCCGGATTCAACCTTGTGTCCAGCGGCAGAGGGCGAGCAGCCGCCCTGTTGGCAAAGAGACACGCGATCCGTCTTCTCTCACGGTCACAATATTAAAATATCTCCTCGTGTTCGTGGCCTCAGAGTAAATAAAAACATCCTCCAGAAAAGAAAAAAGGATTAAAATGATCTGCAGCCCGACTTGTTTTCTCCCAGTCAGGTTTTTTTTTCTCCTGATGATGGATGTTGCTTTAGTTGTTTTTTTTATTAAAACAATCCAAGGCCAGGCCAGATTACAAACTAGGGAACACACAGAGACACACGCACACGTACACACACATGCACACACACCTTTGGCAAACATGCTGAGACGACTCTTTTTCTCTGCCCCCATTCAATCACAGAGTCCTTCAGCTGTTAACCTTCGCTAACGCTAACGCGGGGCAGTTGTCCCACTTACAGAGGACCAACGCACCGATTAAAGAGATGAAGAAACGATTAGAAGCCAAACGGGCATCACGTGCGGTCGTCCATCTTCCAACGTCTGTGTTTTCTTTTCATGCGTGTAAAAAAAAAAAAAAGAACAGAAAAGCTGCTTTTGATGGACAACGAGAGAAACTCAGGACTCCAAATGAAGCCGTTTGATTGGCTGTGAGTAAATCAGGGGCCGGCGTCACGAAACAACAACGAAGAGACATTTGACAAACAGCTGAATTTTGTCTTTTTTGTTGTGAAATAGTGACATCATCCTTCAAAATTAAGAACGACAGCAGACCCCGCGCCCTGAATGGTTCTGCAGCTTCACAACTAAACCCCATCATGTTCCGTCACCGCGCGTAATGAAGACTGCCGACTATCTAAATTGCCAATCGAGTGTGAAATAATGATACACACACACACACACACACACACACGGTAAAGGGCAGGTGGAGATAAGGCAGCTGTTAATTTGTGCTGCGCTGGAGAGGCTTAAAAGAGAGAAAGAAGCGTGTGCGGCGCCAGATAACGAGACGCATGACCGTCAGAGCTGCTGAGTGTGCGGTCGCTCGGTGTGTGCGTAGACGGCGTGTGTGTAGAGAGCGCTCTGATTGGCTGAGAGGCGTCGAAAGCTCTAACGCTACATTTCCCTCGGTTGACTTTCACGGCTCTCACGGCGCGGCGCTAAAGAGACGAAGGCGTTCCTTCATCGGAGCAGACAACGCGGCGGCGGCGGCGGCGGCGGCGGCGGCGGCGGCGGCGGCGTCCTCACCAGCTTCCCCCGCTGCTGCGCCGAGCGCGTCTCGCGCAGCGTGAAGACGCCGCCGCAGACGGAGATCTCCCTCCAGACGCCGGGCTTGGAGTCCTGCGTGAAGCCGCTGCGCGGGTGCATCACCAGCACGCCGTTGGTGGTCAGGCCGTCCATCTGCCCGTCCGGCGTCTTCCACTTAGCGGCCTTCTCCTGCGGAGAGACGAGCTTTAATACCTGCGCCGTCCTGCAGGGTCCAGACTAAAAACATGACTTCAACCACATTTACATTATTCTAAACCAAGTTTCCATGACTTTTAACCAAATTTAAATGACTTTTAACCAAATTTCCATGACCTTTAACCACATTTTTTAAGACTTTTAATCAAATTTTCATGATTTTTAACCAAATTTCAAAAACTTTTCCATGACTTTAACAACCCCTTTCCCAGACACAGACACACAAATGCACACAGACACACACACATCCCCGCGCTCACCCCCAGGAAGATGTTCTTGGAGGAGTCGAAGCCGGCGGCGTAGATGCGCGCGGCGTGCGGCGGCGTGCGCTGGCACATGATGCGGCAGGCGAAGCGGGAGATGGTGCTCTGCACCGACTGCGTGTCGGCGTTGCTCTGGCTGCCGGCCACCGTGTCCGTCACCACGAAGTCGATGGGGCTCTCGGTCGACCGGCCGATCTGGAGGAGGAGGAGGAGGAGGAGGAGGAAGAGAGAGAGAGAGAGAGAGAGAGAGAGAGAGAGAGAGAGAGAGAGAGAGAGAGAGAGAGACAGAGAGAGAGACAGAGAGAGAGACAGAGAGAGAGAGAGACGGGGTTCGGTGGGCGTCCACGAGACATGAAGGCGGTGGCGACGCTGCGCTCGTTACCTGGAACATGTCGGTGTTGCTGTCCTGCGTGTACTCCACCACCACCGTCTGGGCTCGAGACAGAGTGTAGGAGATGCTGTGCTGGTCTCGGTTGCTTATGGCCTGAAGGGAACAACACACACTCCGTTACCTTCAGCTGGACCTTCGGTCCTCCGGTAAAGAGTCAGAAACACTGTGACGACAGCTTTAGGCTCAGAGTTTACACCTCGTCTGCCCTTTTTCCTTTTTCTGCAAACTCAGGGAAGCTTCGCTGAACTGTGTGTGTGTCCATTCGTGTTAATGTGTGTGTGTGTGTGTGTGTGTGTGTTCACCTTGGCTGCCTGTGGAGAGCAGGCGATGTGAACTGTGCTGGGTTTCACCCCGTTTGACTTCGGTCTCTTGCAGAGTGCAAAGCGGCTCTTACGTCGGCCCCGGTCCCCGTTGGGCAGAGAGCCATTGTACCTGCGCACAAGCACACACACACACACACACGCACACACACACACGCACACACACACACACACAAAACAAAAGGGCATTATTATCTGAGCAGCCATAAAACACACTGGAAAAAAGACCATTGTGGAAAATGCTGGAGGCCCTTTGGTGCCCTGAAGAACACGCACACACACACACACACACACGCACACACACACGCACACCTCTATACTTATCATACATGCTTTATATTATTTAACAAACGCACATCATGTCCCAAACAAAGCCGTCAAACTCAACCCAGCCAGGCTGAGGAAACACACACAAAGAGGCTCGTTGAGAATAAACAGGCGTTCCCTCAACAGAAGGAACACAGCGACCCGTCTGCAGCTGATGCATTCTGGGAGAAATTAAGTGCATGTTTGCTGAGGTTATAGAGGACCAGGACTACACTGAGATTATAGAGGAGTAAACATGACAGCAGAACCAGTGGTCTCATTCTGGAGCGGACCTTTGACCTCTTTGACCTTTGACCTTGGCCCAGTGGGTCTCGGCGTTCCTCCGGTTGGAGACGACCTGCTGGGATCCGACGCGCCAGGAGGGTTTGTGAGTAACCATGGTGAGGGAACGGAGCCGCGGCAACGTTTAGGGAGCGTAACCATAGCAAAGGCGTAACCATAGCAAGAGCGTAACCACGGTGAAGCGCAACCCGTATCCGGGGAGAGGGCTCGGCCGCCGGCCGGAGAAAACTCAAGAGGGTTGTTTAAAGAGTTCAAACCCGGTTTCACGTCGCTGAATGTTCTCAAAGTTTAGCAACACATTAGTGAGTGTGTGTGTGTGTGTGTGTGTCTCTGTGTGTGCGTGTGTGTGTGTGTGCGCACACAGCTTGTTCCTTCAGTCAGGCAGAAGAAGAGTTAAGGAAAATGTTAGTCTGTGTGTGCAGACACATACAGCCGTCTTTTATTCCCACAACAAGCGTGTGAGTGTTTGTGTGTGTGTGTGTGTGTGTGTGTGTGTGTGGTGTTCCCTCCAAACCCCAGGAAACTAACACTCAGCAGCAACAAGCTGCCACTTATACCGAAAACCTATAAAAATAAAAAAAAATGTAAAAACAGGTTGTGAGTAATTACTGCCAACGGCTGAGTCTGAAAGAGGGGCGGGGCTTAAACATAAAGAAGCTATAGAGCAGATAGGAACCAGGGGGCGACTCCTCTGGTTGTATAGAAGTCTATGCTTCATGTGTTAAAGCTGCATTCTCTCTCCTGACCACCAGGGGGCGACTCCTCTGGTGGTATAGAAGTCTCTGCTTCATGTGTTAAAGCTGCATTCTCTCTCCTGACCACCAGGGGGCGACTCCTCTGGTTGTATAGAAGTCTATGCTTTATGTGTTAAAGCTGCATTCTCTCTCCTGACCACCAGGGGGCGACTCCTCTGGTTGTATAGAAGTCTATGCTTCATGTGTTAAAGCTGCATTCTCTCTCCTGACCACCAGGGGGCGACTCCTCTGGTTGTATAGAAGTCTATATAAGTGACTCTACTTCTCTCTTGATGTATTCCCTCAGTAAACATTGTAAACATGAGTTTATGTCTCAGTCTCTAGTTTCTAGTCTTCTTCAATACGATACAATTCAATAATTATTGTTTGTTAGAGTCAAACAGACCATAATAAGCAGGGGACGCTTTAGGGGGCGGGGCTTAGTGTGATTGACAGTAAACTGGGGTTCTCCACCGAGCTGTGGTCAATGTTATTTTCCAAGAGGGAAGATTTCTACGATAAACTCCAGCAACAAACTGTGAGTCAGCTGTGAGACCAACTGTGTGTGTGTGTCTGTGTGTCTGTGTGTGTGTGTGTGTGTGTGTGTGTGTGTGTGTGTGTGTGTGTGGAGTCTTTCCGACATGTGCATTCCTGAATAGCCCTTTGGGGATCCAATAGGAGACAGATAAAGGAAGTCCTTGACTGTCAGTTGCTGTTGGGGAAAGTGTGTGTATGTGTGTGTGTGTGTGTGTGTGTGTGTGTGTGTGTGTGTGTGTGTGTGTGTGTGTGTAGTTAAAGGGTGGAGGGCTTCTTTCCTACAGCTGAGTATGTGGACGGGACTCTGGAGGAAGAGGCTTCCTTCCGCTCGCGGCTAAACGTCATCTCACCTCGTAGCGTCTCGTACCAACAGACAACAACAGACAACAATAGACAACAATAGACAACAACAGAGGTCGTAACAATCTCTATTGCTCCTACATAAAGACGATCTGCAGCTCGGTCATCTGGGCTTCAACTCGTCTTAAAGGACGACATTCAGTTTATTTAGATTGTTTAAATCCATTTCACACCTTCATGAACCATTTAAAGCTTCTTAATATTATTCATGAATCATAAAACATAAATAGTGTTTTGAATATTGTGCGTTTCTAGTATATTTCATTACGTAACCTGTATGTACAAATGCAGCGAAAAAAATGTCCATTGCGGGATAATTACAGTATCCATCATCCATGTGTGTGTCCTTGTGTAGCAGAAAGGGTGGTCCCCACTTCCAGGGCCATTCAGGAATGTGTGTGTGTCCATGTGTGTGTCCATGTGTGAGTTCTTGTGTGTGTCCTGCTGTGTGTGTGTGTGTGTGTCCGTGTGTGTGTGTCCATGTGTGTGTGTGTCCGTGTGTGTGTGTGTCCATATGTGTATCCGTGTGTGTGTCCGTGTGTGTGTGTGTCCGTGTGTGTGTGTGTGTGTCCATGTGTGTGTTCTGGTGTGTGTCCATGTGTGAGTTCTGGTGTGTGTGTTCATGTATGTGTGTGTGTCTATGTGTGTGTGTCTATGTGTGTGTGTGTGTGTGTGTGTGTGTGTGTGTGTGTGTGTGTGTGTGTGTGTGTGTGTGTGTGTGTGTGTGTGTGTGTGTGTGTCTTACCCCAGCACAATGAGCTCTCCATACTTCACTGGCACTTTGGTGGAGGAGGTGGTGGAGATGTTCTCCTGCTCTGGGGAGTACATCGGGCTCGGCTGATGAAGGTTTGGAGGAAGAGGAGGAGCAGGAGCAGGAGGAGGATGAGGAGGCGGAGGAGAGGGAGGAGGAGGAGGGGGGGAGGCGAGGCGGGTGACGTCCAACAGGGTGAGGAACACAGGAAGGGGAGAGGACGGGAAGGGAGGGGAGGGAAGGGGAGGGAGGGTGCTGAGTGACTGGAGGACACGGGGGGGAGAGGAGGAGGAGGAAGAGGAGGAGGAGGAAGGGGAAGGGTCAGCTGAGCCTCGGCTTCACCCTCTCATGCTTCATGCGTCCTCCCCTCGCGCTCGGCCCTGAAGAAGGAAAGAAAGAAAGAAAGAAAGACAAAGATGAGTGGACTTTTCTCCAGGTCGCAGCTCATTGGTTCTACGGGTTGGAGGCGGGGCTTATGTGAGGAGGAGGGCGGGACCTCGAGGACACCCACACACACACACACACACACACTGTGCCGTGAAGCTCACGTAACAAGCGAAGACGGACGACTTCGAAAGAGCGAAAGAGCAGAAAACGACAACGACGACGAAACCAACTTGCCGCGCTCATAAAATGTGAATCTGGAAGCCGGCGTTTGGGTTTGTCCACAGCGGGCTGCCGTAGAAACATGGCTGCCAAAACACACAAGTGAACATGATACTGCAGGTCACTGGATCCTCCTGCATGATGCACACTGGCCCTTTAATTCCTACACGGCCCGGTTTTTACAGTGTATGCAAAAGTGGGAACACATGAAAAATCCCCCAAACACACACACACACACACACACACACACACAAATAAAAAAGGCCTTCATCAGAGCATCGGGGACGTGACTTATTCTTCTTGCTGAGTGAGGTGGGCGTAAACGCTGACTTCAGAGAATGACTCAAACACACAAACACCACACACACACACACACACACACACACACACACACACAGAAGAAGAGTGTGTGTGAAAACGAAGGCACGAGAGCCGGGCGGCCGCCTCTGAGGCCGCGGGATGAGAGGAACGTCTCGGTCTGAGGCGCAGAAGACGTTGTGCAGGATAATAATTATTGATTAATTCAAAGAAAAGGAGACGTGGTTCATGAGCACGAAGGATCCGTTAAAGCTTTCAACGCATTCAAGTTGTGAATCTGGACGCTGAACGTATTTTTTTTAAGGGGTAAAGACCACAAATCTCGAAAAGGAAGGACTTCCTGTTGCAGAAACCCGCGGACGCCACAGGTTGGAGTCAAACTCACAACCCGGCCTCCTCGTACGAGGATGAACGTTTCCTCCTGCAGTTTTCCCAGAATGCTTTACAGCTCAGAAAAGCGTGAACGTCTTCATCGGGTCGAGAGACTCGTGGGTCTTTACAGGGTTTCTTCTTCCTGAGGAGGAGGAGGAGGAAGAGGAGTGATGCTTTATTCTGGAAGGAGGCGAGTAAAAGCAAAATGGAGGACGTGTCAGGAAGCGGGTGCAGGGAGTCGAGGGGGGAGGTGAAGACGGGCATGTGTGTGTGTGTGTGCATGTGTGTGTGTGCATATGTGTAAGAGTTTTTGCGTGCGTATGTGTGTGTGTGTGCATGTGTGTAAGAGTTTGGGTGTGTGTGTGTGTGTGTGTTGGAGCTGCAGAACTGGATGTGAGCCTCGGCCACACCTGCTCCCCTGACACGAGGGGTTAATCCCACACACTCACATGCCGTGCATACTGAACACACCACGCTCTCTGAGGTGTGCGTGTGAAATTCTGTCTACACACACACACACACACACACACACACACAGACACACACACTGTGGTGTCGAGGGAGCCGTTGAGTCGGCTTGCCAGGAATTGATTTCCCGCCGTATGGATCCAGACACACGAGGGCCAGAAGAGGAGTCGGTAATTGAACGCATCCGAGTCCAGAGAGCCGAGTGATCCTCCTGCCTCGACTCTTCTGTTGTCCACAACAAATCAACAACAACAACAAACAGCAGCGGCCTCTTCAGCAGCAAACACTCACAAACAGCCCAGAACCGCTGCTCGCCCTCTGCCGTAGAGACACAACTAATTCACGTCAAAGACACACAAAAAAAGTGTGTCTACAGCAGATGCATGTATGAAACACTGTAAAATATCAACACTAAACAAGACAAATGCACATACACACACAAGCAGGCCGCACAGACATGAATGCCACAGACCATCTCCTCTGGTCTAGAGGACCAGGACCACTCAGAACCTGGTTCAGGACCAGTTGAAGGTTCCTCACAGAAACCTGAAGCTTCAATGACACTTTACTTTTGTCGTGAATTGTCGTGAATTTAAACGACACAATTTCTATAAAAAGACGTTTAAAGTAGAAGTCTGACTAAACAACCACAAATCAACTCTAAGGCCTGTACGGGCGTATGAATCACATGTTTTCTGTGTGTGTGTGTGTGTGTGTGTGTGTGTGTCTGACTAAGCTCCTGCAGCTCGCCGTGGCTGCGTGCCAACGGCTGCTTAGCTACCGAGACACACACACGCACACACACACAGCGCTACAACAATGGAGCCCGGAGCTCGGCGAAGGCCGACGTGCAGACCGCTGGAGGTCAGGGAGCAACCGACAGCAGCAACGACTCAAGAGAGCCCTCGTGAAAAAAAACAAACAAAACAAAACCACGACGCCGCTCGGGACGACACCCCCGGCCGTCTGGGACAGATGCACGCGGGCATCGAACCCACGTGACTTTGTGTGGACGCGGGACAGCTGCAACGTGTGCAACCAGGGTCAGGAGAGGAACTCCAGGAGCTTCAGAGGGTCTTGATTCATAACCAGCCGGCTGAGGCCTTCAGACGTCGACGCCTCGCACACCCGACACCGAGATCACGACGCCGACAAGGATATAACAACAAACTCCTGTATCAGGAAAGAGCAAAGACGTTTTGTGTTATTTCTATGAACGCGTCGCCACGAAACCATCGTTTCCCTTTGATCTTGTTTCTTTCCTTTTTCTCTATTTGATGATTTATGGCATTGTAACTGTGTTATTCTGCAGAAAAGACATGTTTGAGTCCTTTTCATCAGTGAAAAATACCTTCAAAACTGCTTTAAGGGGTTAAATCTATAGAATATCTCCTCTTTTGTTGAACTTAAAGACACATATTATGCTTTGCCAGAGCCCGAGAGGTCGTATTCCAACGCCCTTAGATATAAAACATGGCAAAAGAAAGATATTCCCCTTCGTGTGCTTTTGATATAAAGTGATAAAAAAGGAAAAAGATGAATTCAAAACGGGTCCGAACCCAAACGGGCAACAGAACCAGAACAATGTTGTTTAATTTAACAGCGCCTCTTCCTTCCACACACGCTTCAGCGGCATCACTTTCCTCCTGCCGTGAATAAACCGGCGTCACTTTCTTTTGTTGCGGCGCTCAAACGGAGCCGCTGATGTTCTGCCTGCCGGGCGAAAAACCAGGCGTCGAAACCAGCGTGGGCGCCGGTGTGTGTCGACATGAGAGAGACGCGAGCGCTCGTCTTCCTCTCTTGTGGCCGCTGTGATCTCACCGGCCCTCTTCATCAAGGAGGTCATGATGAAGGGCTCGCCGCGATCACCGGCTCTCACCACATCCTCCACGCCGGAGGCTTCCGGGGCCTTTTTCTCAGCCTTCATGTTTTAGTTTTTTGCGCCTGCGAGCTCCTCCGGCTGCTCGGCGTCGCAAAGTCTTCTTCAGAAGCTGACGGGAGGAAAAAAGAAAAGCTGTTTTTCCAGAATCAGAAGGTCGGCGCCTCCTCTTCAGTCGATTCATCTTCGCGTTCCCTCTTGTGACAAAATGGACGCTCTATCACCATCAGGTCGGCGGGGCTTTTTGTACCTTTCTTTGTAGCAGTTTTTCCGTCTCGTGTTCGCAGATTGGAGATAAAACATTTTCATCTCTAACCGCCGTCGATCCGTGCGGATTCGCACGTGTGAACCGCCGATTGATCGCAGTTTAACCATCGTCGCGGCGTGCGATAAAGTCCCACTGACGATCGTTAAATCAGCAAATATTCAGTAAATAATATGCGATCGGGACATCGGCGTGCGTGCTTTTTGCTTGTTGCGTTATAACCGACACGTAAGCTAGGGTACTAATGACACGTGAGCTAGCATACTAGCAACACGCGAGCTAGCGTACTAATGACACGCGAGATAGTATACTAACGACATGCGAGCTAGCGCACTAATGACACGCAAGTCAGTGTACTAACGACACGCGAGCTAGCATACTAGCAACACGCGTGCTAGCGTACAAACAACACGGAAGCTAACGTACTAATGACACGTGAGCTAGTATACTAACGACATGCGAGCTACTGTACTAACGACACACAAGCTAGCCTACTTACAAGTGAGCTAGCGTACTAACAAAACGCAAGCTAGTGTATTAAACTTCAATTTTTAAAAAGGTAAATTATAAACAGACGTGTTCAGATGTAAAATATTGTAAAATGTAGTTTTTAGTTTTCACAGCAGCATAAATAGATTTTGGACACTGAAATGTTCTGTTATTTCGTGACAATTCCCAGATAATGAAACGCTTTACAAGCAAAAGGAGAATCGGCAGCTCGATGATGGAAATGAAGCGGTGCGGCATGACTCCTCCGTGGGTGTTAGCCTACTTTCTGTTTTACTCGACGGAGGCGCTCTGGCGGTGACGGTGGTGGTGGTTTTATGGTCGTGCTGCAGGTTTCCAGCTGCGAACTCAAAACCTCAAAAATTCATAAAGATGTTTTTTTTCTTGCTGCACGAGATGCGGAAAACCGAAGGGATTCCCCCGTTAGCTAAATAACGCCAGAGCAGCACGTAGAGGAACAAACAGTCAGCGCTAATTCAATTTAACAAAAAAATATACAAAGTTTGTTTTCTTTCTCTCCCTTGTCACAGGTAATCTTCTCCATTATTGAGCTTCGTCACGTAGTTTAATACAATTTTGCTTTTAATAGTGAATTAAGACAGAAAAGCCGCGCTAAGTGGCAGACGGTGAAGAGCTTAACTGTGAACTGTGAACAGCGCATGTGCACTCACTATCTCATGATTTTGATTTTTTTTATTTGTCGACTTTTTTTTTGGTTGTCAACTTTTTTTGTCTTTTTTTTTTGCCATATTTTTTTTTGCCATATTTTTTTGCGCCGGTCAAAATTATGACTTTTTTTTGTCATTGTGAATTAATTTATTTTTTTGTTGATTTTTTTTGTCTAACTTTTTTTTGTTATACTTTTGCTTTTTGTTGTCATAATTATGATTTTTTTTTGGTCATAATTATGAATTCATCATTTTTTGTCATCCTTTTTTTTCTTGTCATAATTATGACTTTTTTCATAACTTTTTTTTGTTGTCCTAAATATGTTTGTTTGTTTTGTCGACTTCTTTTTTCATACTTTTTTGTTGTAAAAATTCTCACTTTCTTTTACGGAAATGGGCTTCCATAAAAAACAGCAACCAGCATTTCAGTACAGTGAAATCTTGCTTTTCCCCAGAGTTAACAGCTGTGAACTCCTTTTAAACACCTTTGAATCAGCGAGGGGTGAATATTTAAAACGTTATATAAAACACCTCCAGAGTCCAACTCAGTCAGAGGCTCCGACATCAACTTAAACATCTACAATAAGTCAACAGAAAGACACACGGAGGACCTTAATAACACGTTGGGTGAATCGTTTCCGACGTAAAAAAAACAAAAAAAAATAAAAGTCTGGACATCAGTGACTCATTTATGGCTTTGAGAGACGCACGAGATGAAAGGCCTCCTACGGTTTCCTGCCTCGTCTTTTATTGCTTTTCCAAACGGCGACTAAACCGGAGCGCCGTGCAACGCGTCATGCAGGAGGAGGCTTTCATTTAACGGCTCCAGGAAACGAGAGACCGTAAACCTCATGCGTTGGACTCAATGACGAGTCCAACGCATGCGCCTTAACCTTTTCATGTCCAACGTCTTTTGGACACTTCTCTTCAGGGCTCCGTGTGTGTGTGTGTGTGTGCGCGCACGTTGGTGGGCATGTGATGGTGTTTGGTGTGGGCGCGAGCTCGTTGCCAGACGCCCCGGGGTCTGGTGTCCGGCGGCTAGAGTTGCTCGGCGGGGTCAGCGGAGAGGGATCGGGTTCATGCGCACCGAGGAGATCAGACGCTCGGCGACCTCGGAAAACCGATCCGAGGGGCGGGAGGCCGGCGAAGCTGACGCCAGACTACACCTTCCACTCCGTCTCTCATCCGCCGGTCGAACGCGTCCGATCGATGGACACGAACGGCACGGAAAGGACGGACAGGAAGCAGAACGCTGCATGTAGCAACGGCTTCTCCATCTGTATGCTCTCTACATCTAAACTAAAGTGTAAGCGCTCATTAAAATAAACGTTAAAGTTCTTTAAAAAAGCTTTGTGGCTTGAACAAGCTAGCTGTCTACTGGTTCGCTAGCTAGTGGGCTAACTCCACTGTGCATAATGCTACCCTCGTTAAATTAAAACTAACATTCCAGTTCTTTAAAAAAAAAAAAAAGCCTGGTCGCGTGAACAAGCTAGCTGTCTACTGGTTCGCTAGCTAGCCTGCTAACTCCATTGTGCTTGATGCTACGCTGGTTACATTAAAACTGATGTTCAAGTTCTTTAAAAAAAAAAAAAAAAGCCTGTTGGTGTGAACAAGCTAGCTGTCTACTGGTTTGCTAGCTAGCCTGCTAACTCCATTGTGCTTGATGCTACGCTGGTTACATTAAAACTAATGTTCCAGTTCTTTAAAAAAAAAAAAAGCCTGGTCGCGTGAACAAGCTAGCTGTCTACTGGTTCGCTAGCTAGCGGGCTAACTCCACCGTGCTTAATGCTACACTGGTTACAGGAAACGAGTCAAAACAAAGGGGCTTTCCTACGCCGTGACCAGAGTCCATAACTTCCTGTAAATCGGTTCAGATTATTGGCTCGTTACAACGGTTTGTGATGGCAAAGCTACATGCTAAAAAAAAAGGCCAGCACTCTGAACATCTAGCTACGTTTTTTGCAGTGCAGTCGATTATTTTATGATGTGAACAATCAGACGACACGCTGAGAGGAAACCTCAGCTCTGCCAGCGTTAAGTGATAATTTTCCTGCTCACACTTTTTTTTTTCCTTTTTCTTTTTCCAGTGGTGTGAATTAGATTTCAGAAAAAGGGCATCAACACATTTTTTTCCCCTGAATGTAAAGACCTTCATGTGTTTGACTGGATGCCGCCGGCTCGTCATCTCCCTGCAGCTCGTCTTGCAAACTGTATATTAAAAAAAAAGACGCAACACAGCTGATGCAACGTCGTAGGAAATTAATGCAGCGTGAATGAAACCTCGTGAAGCTTCAGCTGGACCGCTTTATCGATACGGAGCAGCGGCCGAGCTCCTGACGTGAGTTACAGAGCCGCAGTTCAGACAATAGAAACCTCCATTAAACCTCGTGGAGGCCGAGTGGAAACAACGCGGCCATTTATCGGACCGGGAAAAGGGAAAATGGATCGTTATCAGGAGCCGATATTCAGCGAAAATATGTGACCAAACGTACGGAGGTTCCATTTAGTGACATTATGGTGCGTTCAAGCTCAAAACAGTCAAATAAACCTGAGAGAAAAGGGTCATTTGGTGAAGATAAACATTACCATGATGTGTTCAAATGGAAAAATGAATAAAATACGAAAGATATCTAAAATATAAAATAAATCCAGTTGTTGAAAGATGTTTTGACACCAATACAAAGCAGATATTAGAGATAATTATGACTTGTTTAACTTCATAACACAAGCTCTAAACAGGTTTTAGTAGAAGATTAAAACATATAATTCCACACACATACACACACAAAGAAAAGGCTGATATTTAAAGGAATCATTCATTTCCTAATCCTTTGACTTGTGTGTTTTAATGCAAATATCCACAACAGATGACAATAAAAAAATGTAGACATTTTAACGACCAATTGTTCAAATTTAATTTTCAGAGTTTTTCTCGTATGTGTGTGCAAGTATGTTTTGGTCAGAGCTTTCTGAAGCTAAAAACATGTTAAAAACACGGTAAAGACACGCTAACGTCTCCGTAGATGAGCGGTGAGATGTAGAGCCGGCGTGTCGATGCCCACGCAGACTCCCAGCTCCCCGATCGCTCACAGGAAGAACTTCTCATGTTCATCGGCCCCTGGAGGGTCTCTCTCCAGTGTGTGTGTGTGTGTGTGTGTGTGTGTGTGTGTGTGTGTGTGGTCCAATGTTTACACAGAGGAGGATGGAAACACACGACACACACACACAGCGCTTCAGAAGGAATAAACCACGGACAGATGGACAGACAGAGTTGAGGTGTGAAATATTTAAAGAGACAAACGCAGACGGCTTCAAGCTTTAAGGTATAAAGTACACACGTGTAGCTACTTGTACGCACTAAAATACACACAACACACAAGCTGCAGCGGGTCTATACTCTCATACGCAACTCTTCAACTATGCTGAAGAAGGATAATTAAATAAATAACAACATTTAAGACACAATCCAACTCAGGATTAAAAGATGTTCTGAGTCATTAAACTCGAATAATATTCAGAATATACAGAAAAAATATATGAAATTGATTAAAACACAAATTATAAATCAGCAGATAACGACAGCTGTAAAGATAAAATATAATTATAAGCCATAATAACAGTAGTATTAGTCGTAAAAATCAGGGTTTTGTATATATATATATATATATATATATTTTATGTATATTATATCTGTCTTCACTGGGAATAACCAGGAGACGTATGAAGTGTGTGTGTGTGTGTGTGTGTGTGTGTGTGTGTGTGTGTGTGTGACGGGCTACACATGCTCCCTGACACGTCGCATTAAATATTAATTGGCTTCAGCCCATCTGTCTGGTTTTCACCGGACGTGCCCGCTCGGCCTCCCTGGAGGAACCATTAGCTCCCGGCGTCCGCCGGCCGCTTCCCCGCGAGCCCAAACCACCGCAGACAGCGAAGGGACAGCGTCTGAGAGGCCGTCCGTGTGTGTGTGTGTGTGTGTGTGTGTGTGTGTGTGTGTGTGTGTGTGTGTGTGTGTGTGTATCCATGACAGGGGGGGAAAGGGGGCGTGGCCGCTAACGAGGAGGATTAGAATAAACCGCCTCGGGCGCCGTGCCCGACACTTGACTTGAGGGAAGCGTTGCCAACAACAATGCTCACGCAACCCGCCAGCTATAAACGAAGAGGCGCGAAATATGCCGCAGCCGGGGGGTCAGAGAGAGGACCCGGCGGTTAGAAACCAGGTGAGGAATGTGAACCAGCAGATGAGGAGGAGGCGGCATGCAGGGCCGCCGGACACGACACACGAGAGGACACGACCCGCACGACCTTCATGACCTTCAGCCTCCAATCAACCCTCTGAACCCCAAAGCAGCTTCGCCACATTATTTTTGGCGTTATGTGTTACATCACACTTCATTTAGCCAAAGACACTAATAAGTGCATTTAACCGTGAGGACAAAAGTACAATTCCTCCAATAAAGTTAAACTACAAAGTGCTTTCAGTACGTGCTACTAGAGCGCTTGAACTGTACATTATTGATGATACAGTACTGCCTCTCGTCCCTTATTGCTTAAATATCATATACTACCACCCTGTGAGTTTTCTTCCCAGTCTTTCTCACCAGTGAAATCCATGTTGACCCAGTATGAACCAGTGGGACATTAATACAGGAGTGACATCTAGTTTTAAAGTTAGTTTATTCATTTATTTGGTCCGCAAAGTGTCAGAAAATAATGAAAAGTTATTCAAACCGTGTTTTTCTATTGACAAAAAGTCCAAAAGGCGGCAGAAACCAGCACAACCAGTAACGTACTGGTATTATCGTTTAATAAATGACGAGAAATGATAAAAATGTAACTGGAAAAGCTACTCTGTTACCGTTTGTTTCCGTGTTGTCAATTTTGTTACAAGCGGTTGTTGTTGTTGTTGTTGTTGTCGTTGTCGTTGTTGTGTGTTTTCTCCTGATGGTTTGCAGGGCAGAGCAGCCGACTGGTCTTTCCGGTAAGCGGCTCTGGGAGGCTAAGTGGTGACAGAAGGCCAAGGTAGAAAGAGGAGGACCGCTGTTCAGATTACAGCCTCATCAATGATTCAGTGGGAGGAACACACGCACACGCACACGCACACACACGCACACACACACACACTCACACTCACAGAGCTGTTGGTGGAGGTGCAACGAGACCATGCAGTGTCTCGCTTACTCAAAGATCCACAGCGATGGCGACTGTAAGCATGCCGCATGGCCTTAGTAATCAATAACGGAAACGTGTGCGACTCAAAGCGCACACATTTACACACACACACACACACACACACACACACACACACACACACACACACACACACACACACGTCTACAGCCAAGCTTCTCCTGATTGTACAAAGCATACATTGTGACTTTCCTTCCAGTGTGTGTGTGTGTGTGTGTGTGTGTGTGTGTGTGTGTGTGTGTGTGTGTGTGTGTGTGTGCTATGATTCATATGCATTCTGTGCAGTGAGAAGAAAATACACTCCCCATTTAAATTGCTGTTATTCACGTTTAGGGGTTCTGCAAACACGTGTAATTAAAACAAACACACAAACCAGCAGAACTACGGGAAGACAAAAGCTAAAATGGCCGCTCCTCAGCGACACAGCGTTCATGGCGTCTTAGAGACGTTTCTTATTGCGATACAGCGGAGATCACAGCCTCGACTTTACGGTTATGACGGCTGTGAGTTTAATAATTCATCCAACTATGAAGCGAGGAATCTCTTTGTGGGCAGAAAGAACTGCTGGGTGTCGGGGTTTGTGAGCCAAGCAAGCGGACCCGACCGCCATCTTTGTTTTGACCCACTTCCTGCCTATCCTCATGTCGGTCATCAGCCTCTCGCCCCGCCCGAGACAAGCTAGTGCTTAGCGCTGCTGGATTTGAGACAAGCTAGTGCTAAGCGCTGCTAGATTTGAGACAAGCTAGTGCTTGGCGCTGCTAGATTTGAGACAAGCTAGTGCTAAGCGCTGCTAGATTTGAGACAAGCTAGTGCTTGGCGCTGCTAGCTTTAAAATAAGATAGTCCTCAGCACTGCTAGATTTGAGACAAGCTAGTGCTAAGCGCTGCTAGATTTGAGACAAGCTAGTGCTAAGCGCTGCTAGATTTGAGACAAGCTAGTGCTAAGTGCTGCTAGATTTGAGACAAGCTAGTGCTTGGCGCTGCTAGCTTCGAGGCTAGTTCGGGTTTCTGGAAATAAACGTGACCGTTTCACATGCTATGTAATCGATTCTGCTCGCGTTTCACGTGTCAGCAACGGCCTCGTTGTTGCCGGGTCGAACACGAGCAGCCTCACACTTTAATTACGTAATGGATTTTCAGCAACACAGGCCGAGTCTTTTTTTTTTTTTTTTTTTTTTACTGCATTCTCAGAAACAGCAGCGCTCCCCGGGGAAGCCTCCACACGTTACACACTCCACCGTGGTGTGTGTGTGTGTGTGTGTGTGTGTGTGTGTGTGTGTGTGTACAAACAAGCTGGTTCGAGACAGGAAGGTCGGGGAGAGCGAGACAGGAAATGGCAACCGTGCACAATCGGAGGGGCGTTGATACGTCTGCGTTGTAGTATGAACTCACATCGCCTCTATATGAACTACACGGCAGAGGAAACCACAGAGATGGCGTCTTGAGACAGAGAAAGGTATGAAACAAAATGATCACGTGAGCGTCGCTTTGGTACAAAACTCTTTGCTGTCCCGCTCCGCTATGAATCCGGCGGTGAAACAGGAAGTGCGCTGGATATTTGGGTCTATTTGTGCACATTTGTTAAGTGGTCACGATGTGGAGATAAGAAGCTGAACTAGTCAACATCTGCATCAGCTTGTGTATGAATGAGCATCAGTCACGCATGAAATGATACTTAAATCTGTTTTTTGTTGTTCAATTTTATCACAGAAAGACAAATATATATAAATATTGCTTGTTTTATGTTGAATTCATTCACTGTTTCTGTGATCTCACAATGTTTACAGCTAAAAGAAGCTCGTTTCCTCAGCAACATGTTTCAGCTCCACCGACACTAACGGACATGTTTTTTCTTCCCCTCTCCCAGAAAAAAAAGGCTTTCTATTCATGAGTTCTGCTGGTTTACCGTTAAAGTAATGAAGTGGAAATCAAACGGGGCCGTGAACTCCCCGACAGCTTGTTTTTAAAAGGAGCTGAACGGCCTCACTGTGTCCTGGACTCTGACTCAGGTGTTGGCAGCAGGAGAGAGAGGCAAGAAATTAGAAACGTATTCTTCATTTTTATGGTACAAAATGGGCGACCGCGCTCACCCCTGCGCATGAACGTACTACTAAAATAGCTCCTTGAATAAATAATGAAGAGAAGAGCGAGAGCGAGACGGGTGGAGCGGTGAGGTGTGCAGGTGTGCTTCCTCTTCCCTCACGCCTTCCTTACGTTACACATCGGTACCGGGAGGAGATTTAAATCATTCACGGGGTTTGCGATACACCTGCTTTTACATTATTCAGGTGCTAATGTGGCTGTTTGGCCACCAGGGGGTGTGTTTTTGCAATTAGTGTTGTTTCTTTACGTGAACCTGAAAAGTAACGATGCTGCAGCTCTATTACACATTTAATAAAGTGATATCGCTACTGAATAATTTAAGAAGTTTCAATACCATTTTTCACCCCCTGGTGGTCAGGAGAGAGAATGCAGCTTTAACACATGAAGGATTGACTTCTATACAACCAGAGGAGTCGCCCCCTGGTGGTCAGGAGAGAATGCAGCTTTAACACATGAAGAATTGACTTCTATACAACCAGAGGAGTCGCCCGCTGATGGACAGTATGCAGCTTTAACACATGAAGCATCAACTTCTATACAACCCTCCTGGGGTCAAATTCATACGAGTGAAGAAAGGCTCCCCTGGTGCTCTGCAGCCTGAACACACCTGAATATGAGTCCTGGATCACCTTGTTAGCGACGCCTCGAGCAGCGCGGTGGAAACACTCCTCTTTCCTCCCCTACCTTCAGAAACAAGGCCATAAAAATCGTGCCCACTCGTCTGACCCACTTTCCACAGCAGACAGTAATCTCCCTCCACCAACGACCGGCCGTTCACCGGCCCGCCGCACGGTAAGCCGGGCCGCCAGCGCCGCGCTCTCCACAGACAGCAGATTACACCCGCGGATCCCCGCTGAGCCGGGAGGCCCTCGATGATTGAAACTGCATCACACGCGTGCAAAAACCCAACAATAAAATGCTTAAACAATTACCAAAATAAAAGCCTCCCGTCACGAGGAACATGCTGCTCACATTACGGAGGTTTAAAAGGTTGCAAACACACACACGTGCGCGCGGACCTTTCGGCGCGTTGTCGGTTTTAATCTCAAAACACACTCGCTCGACGGCGAGGTGTTAACCACCAGCTGCTGGCACGGTGGTGGTTGTTGCAGCTCTCACACGTTTCCATTCAGTCAGTGTGCAATAAATGCCTGTTTTCCACACCGTTCACACTGAGCTCAGTCTGCAGGGCGCAGCAGGTACAACGTCAACGGTGCAGCGCTTCCTGAAATCACATCGTTTTGCTCTCACAAAAAAAGCTATTTTACTCCCTAATCTCAAAGAATGAATTGAGTGCTACATGTGTGTGTGTATATAAAGAGCATTAGAGGGCGAGGGTGTTATTGTAATGTGATTTGGGAGGACATCACTAAGAACACAATCGTGTATTGCAATTTGAAACCACACACACACCTTTAACATTGATATGAATGCAATTACAATGCAAAATTGTCAAAAAGTCATATTTATCAGTATTTGGACTAATTTTAAACATGCTGAGCATGTACAACGTGCGCAAGACCACGCAAACCTTTTAAATCGGATGAAAAAAAAGGCATTAAAAAGTAGATCCAGGCCCGTCCCAGACTGGGAGGCCTCTCTGTGTCCCCACAGACCAGGTTACTCAGGCTACAGCAGCACTGAGCCTCCATTAAGACATCAGAGCTGCCTCCGCTCGCCCGTCTGACACCGCCGGCTCCGGTTCCCACCCTGAAACGGAGACTCTAAACAGTGTAGGAGAACTCACACACACACACACACACTCACTCACTAACTAACACACACACACACACACACACTCAGCGAGGGCCTGCAGGCTACACACCCAATGCAAATACATGTGCAGACACAAACGAGTACGTGCAACACGACAAATTGAGTCCCGGGACACCTCGCACGAGAAGTTACCACCGATAAAGGACGGCGAGGGTGTGGACTTTGAGCTACGATATGAAGAAGAAGAAGAAGAAGAAGAAGAAGAAGAAGAAGAAGAAGAAGAAGAGCTATCATGTTGCATCGGGCTCATGGACGTGCACCTTTTGAAGGAAAGTGACGGGTTTGATTTGAAGTGACACGTATAGATGCAAAGCATCAACACTTTGCACCGTCCCGTTGGGTTGAAGCCACCGGAAGTAGATAAAATAAAGCAAAGTTTTCCTGATTGATCGTCACATTGACAAGCGGACAATGGGAATACGGCCTCGGGGCATCCCGGTGGGGCAGATGGGGAGTTAATGCTCGTCTTTTTTTTTTACTGTGACATCTCTAATGAAGGCATGGTGGGGGGGCAGAGGAAAGGAAAAAGAGAGGGAGGAGGGGGTGAGAGACACAGAGATGGGAGATAAGGGAAGAGAAGGAAGTCATTAACTGGCCATCGAGCTCTGGTAATGGCAAGAGTCCGTGCATTTGCTTAATTCCTTATCAGGCAATGTTCCCTTTCTCACTCAACCCCTCCTCCTCCTCCTCTTCCTCCTCCTCCCTGGGACAGGTCAGCTGTGCAGACTGGGAGTAAACTAATACCTGCACCTCTGAAGCCTCCACACACACACACACACACACACACACACACACACACACACACACACACACACACACACACACACACACACAGTCCACCATACCGCTCCCCAAAAACAGGTGCATGAGTATGTGCAGGACACTCTCAATAAAAACAATGAAACACATGAACCCCCCTGTGCTCACTGGCCTTGCTGGGGGTGAATTGGACGTGCATTTAAATGGAGGTAGAAAGCAGCGTTGCCCGGAGGGAGCAGGGGACGGTGGCCGAGAGGGGACAGACGGAGAGGTGGTGAATAACAAGAGCAGCAGTCACACGTTACTCACTGCGATGTGAATGATGAAGTCCTTTTGTCGGCGCTGCTAGCTTCTCCACCTCCACCAGCTGCTGCTGGCGCCCAGCTTGCTGACGGCTCCACAACCCGGCTTTTAAAAAATATATACAATAATACAAAAAATATATAAAAATTGCGTTTTAATTTATCCCCTCCTCTTTTGTTTTTCTTTGCCACGGAAGAAAAAAATTTTTTTTAAAAATTTAGAAAAAAAAGGGAAAGTACAACCGTTTAAAACATCTTTAAAAAATGGAAGCCGACGAGGACTTGCGTTGTTTCTCCTCCTCCCCCTCCCCGGAGTTGCGGGTTGAATGGCCCGCGGCAGGCTGCGGTATCCTCGGTGTTTCCGTTAAAAAAAGAGGCAGCCCGGTCCGCGCTGCGCCGTCCTTTGTTGTGAGCATCTGGACGTAAACACGGAGCCGCGCTGCCCGTCCGCCGAGCCGCGAGCGCACACGTTGGAGGTGGAGACAGCGTCGCCGCAAAGCACTCTGGGACGTGTAGTTCCCATCAAGTGTTACAGGTACACAGGTATTCCAATCGTTTGCTTATGGTTAAGTAGTATCAAGATGTTATATATTGATATATATCTCTCTGTATATACTTACATAATAATAATATACATATATATATATATATATATATATATATATATATATATATATATATATATATATATATATATACATACACACATATATAATTATTTTTATGTATTTATTTTTAAAATAGATTTGAGTGAGAGACAACTTCTTCTATGTGAGAACGAAAAAAAAGTTCCCTCAGAGACAGACTTACGTTTACACTGAGACGCTGTAAAACACACACACACACACACACACACACACACACACACACACACACACACACACACGATTTCCCAACGAGAGAAGACTCTGCCTTTCAGACTTAAGACACATAAGGCACCATGTGTGCCCAAACACACACACACACACACACACACACACACACTCTTTACATAATCTCCACTCTGCACTGTAATCTGTTTGAACCCGCCTGTTTACGTTGCCACAGTTACAACACCAACACCTCTCTAGCAGACACACCTTCCTTTGAGCGATGAGGCCGCTGGACGTCCCCACAAGAGCCAACGGCACACACACACACACACACACACACTCTGACTACCACACTCTGAATGAATCCTCGCTGCAACGTTTCTCTGAGAACTTCATCGGTTGCAGGTGGAGTTTTTTTTGCCATAAAAGGCCTGAAGACGGTGACACACACACGATGGAACAGTTGCAGAAGAATCTGAAGCATCAACAACTTAAACACACACGTAAAAAAAAACATACACATTATAGTCCCAGCGTGCCACTGTGTACAGTTAACGTAGCCGCCATTTTCTTTTCTTTATTTCCAATAATCATCAAGTTGCTCCACCAGGATCTGGTGGGAGATAAAAGTGAAGCTGCATTGCGACGCAGCAGAAGAAGAGTTGGCACAGTGTGTGTGTGTGTGTGTGTGTGTGTGTGTGTGTGTGTGTGTGTGTGTGTGTGTGTGTGTGTTTGTGTGTGTGTGTGTGTGTGTGTGCTGCGTGCAACTGCACAACTCACAGCCTTGCCATCATTAAAACAATCAAATCAAAACATTGTAATCAGATGTAGAAACACAGCGATGCATTCTGGTCCAGCTGAGAGGGGAAGTTCCTTCTGTCTGCAGAGAACAAAGTTTGGCTGCAACGCTGCAGACGTTTTAATGCATTGATACAGATTCATACATGTTTATAATCATGCACGACGGGTGAGTCGGGAATGAGGTTTCAAATGTCAATCTGTAGTTGTCCTCAGACGTGTGAATCCTCTTCCCTGGTGGGATAAAAACTGTGAAAATCAATAAAACATATTTACAAAAAAAGCATCACAAAGGATTATAAGCGGTGTACGTAACGTGAATGTAACCATCATAACTTTGACTAGTTATAAAGACACATGGAGAACTGCTCTCTTGCACCATAACTGATTAATAAGAGATAATCTGTTGCGTTAGAAGGAAGTTACAAACACTAAAGTCACTTTGTGGTGGAGGTATGAAGCGTCACGGAGGCCGAGCGTGTAATAAAACGTATGTAATACTTTATAGTTGCATAAAGCTTGATAATGTCTTGTGAACTTCTTTATGATACATTACAGACATTGTTTATGAGGCCTCCACATGTACGGCACTATAATAAATGTTCACGGCTCAGATTTAACATTTACAGTTTGAGCTTTCAGGTTCTGCTACTCAGGTTGACCTTTGACCTCTTCTTTTAAATAATGTGGCTCAGAATCAGCAGCTGAAGTCGTATTTTGGCTCCTCACACGACCGCGTCTGTTTTTATATTTCCTTTAAAAAAAATTAAAAAAGAAGACTTAAGCGCCGCAGACTCTGCTGCTCTCGTCCCCGTGAGACGCTGACTGTTCCCTTCCAGCACTTTTTGTCCCTTTTGTTGTCGTTGTTGTTGTTGTTGCGATAAGAATCCAAAACATAGCAACCCTCCTGCGTCGGGGAGGAGGGAGGAGGAGGAGAAGTCTCCTCTGGTGCGGGGCAGGATCATGTGGTAGAAACATGCTGTGCTCACACGGGAGCCAAATATTAAATAACACGAGCGCCCCGTGTGCTGCAGGGGCCGGGCCCCGGCGCTGTTGTCGTGCTGCCATGGCCACAGTAACCATGCGCGGGCTAATGTTTACAGAGTGTTTAGCGTATCACGAAGCAGAAGAGCGGGGCGACCGGACCAGACGGGTCCAACGCGCCGCCGTTCTGCTCCTGATTAACCCAAAAGATCTCCTCGTGAATGACATGACTTCATTTCCCCCCAGCCGAAAAAAACACAAGACTCACAAGTAAAGCAGGAACATTTCTGTGTGTGAGTGAGAGAGTTTCTGCATATGTGTGTGTGTGTGTGTGTAATATGCTCCAGATGTCGTCTTGTAGTGAAGCAAACAGGACGCTCCTCACATAGTAACTGAGTGCTGAGTAGGAGTTTGTTCAAGGAGCTTTTTTTTTTTTAAATACCTGCACACATGCAGCCTGCGATGGATGTTCAGGAATCTTTGAATGCACGTTGTTGGTGAACTGGTTTGTGAAGAAGAAGAAGAAGAAGAAGAAGAAGAAGAAGAAGAAGAAGAAGAAGAAGAAGAAGAAGAAGAAGAAGAAGACACAACATGCCAAGACAAGATGAGGCGAACCGGAAATGTGGGATTTTTCTTCCCGAGATGAACGGCGCTTTTGGCGAAATTTGCCGGTCGCAAATTTTATTTTCAGCTGGATAACAAACTAAAAAAGATGCGTTTTAAGCGTTGAATCTTTCATATTAACGAGACGTTAAAGTCTCTTTGATGAAGTGATCGGGCTCTTTTTGCAAAAGCATACAATTCTTGTTGTTTGGAAAAGGAAGATAGCTAATGCTAACATTAGCTCATAACGTCATGAAAGTCACGTTCAAATATATTGTACGATAAGTCGATATAAAAAAATGATTTAAATATATTGTACAAAAAGTCGCTAAAGTGAAAATGATCGAGTTCATGTTCATATGTATCGTACTATAAGTTGCTAATGTAAAAATGATCGAGGTCGTGTTCATATATATTGTACAAAAAGTCACTAACGTGAAAATAATCGAGGTCATGTTTACATATATCGTACGATGAGTCGCTATCATCGCTACGCAGACGACACACGGGTTTACCTTCCTGAACATCCCTCCTTTAAGGCCACGCGGCTCTTCTTCTCTTCTTTCTTCACGCTGGGATTTGCAGCCTCTAATCTCTGCAAAGTGCACACACATCTTTAAAGTTGAATGCGGCGCGTTCGTCCCAGTGCAGGGGCTGAAATCAAATCCCCAAAATCCTGCACGATCACCACCTTCATGACCACGTGCACGCTCCTCATCCTCCTGCTTGTTTCTGCTGACACAGCAGTTCCTTTAAAAGACGTGATTAATCTCTAGCTTTCCAGAGACAATAAATTAAGGGGAAATGGTTGTAAATCTATAATCGCATGACGTGATGCAAAATGATTACGGGTAAACGTGGACCAGATGTAGACGGCCGTAAATTTGAGTTAAACTCTCGACTTTTACAGGATTTATTTTCCGTTAATTAAAGTTTGAGACGCACACATCTGGATCACTTTCATCGTTCATTTACCACAACGTTTAATCAATTATATCCGCCTTTTGAGTCAAAAGATTACAGCATAATGGAGTGTTTGTGTTCCGCATATTGTGACGAGACGTCGGGTGTCACTGCACCTGATTACACAACTGACTGTCATTAGTGTCGTCACTGAACTCACCAAACACTGTAATTGTCAAACAGGGGCAGCGGATGATGAGCTCTTTAACAAGCGGCTTGTCAGCGAGGCCGTGGTCTGTTTCTCCAGCGGTGGCAGTGAGAGATGAGCTGCAGACGTCTTGGAAACGTGAGACTGTGTGTGTGCAGAAGATCAACAACTAACACACACACAAAGGACAACTCATCCAGGGATTTCACGCAGCAGTGACTGCAGAGCTCTGCACGGATGTTGAGGTATTAGTGTGTATTTACAGGGGAAGACATATACATACATACATAAATATATATTAAAGGAACAATGTGCTGCATTTATGGGGATCTATTGGCAGATAAGTGATTTTTCTTTAATGTATAAAGACCTGAAAATAAGAGTTATTTTCCAAAAATGAGCCAACGTTGTCCTGCAGACACCAGTGTAGTTTAATTTCTGTTAATAATTTGTTTTACAATGACATTATAATTAGGCCTCGAAACTTTTGCCTTCCAATTAATTTATCATATATTATTTGATTAAGTTTTACATTTTGTCATTTTTTGTGTGTTTTCTAAAATTTTGGGGCTTTCAATTAGAAGTTTAAATAAAAAAGTGTCAACATAAACAATTCTGATTACTTTAATTAAAATATTCAGGAGATGAATTCCTCATTAATTTTACGACGACGAATGAATGACAATATTAGATTTTTAAAATATTTTTTTTCTTATTTATTTTAATTTAACTATATTCGTAATCCAGAGCAAAGACACAAACACACAAATACACACACAAACAAAAATTCACAGACAAAACAAATACCTTCAAATACGCTTCCTCGTAGTGCGTTCAGTTAACACACAACACCGGCAACGAGCACAAACTGTTACCCAAGAAAACAGGTAAAAATAACAAAGCACACACACACACACACACACACACACACACACACACACAGTTCAGTGTGGTGAGGCAACACGAGGGATGCGAGCGAGCATGATGTCATTGAGTAAACCGGTCGTCCGTGGCCTGAGGGTGTTTCTGAAACAACCCACGGGGATTGTGGGGGATTTTGTGCTTTTGAGTGTCGAGTATAAAATCTGCAAACGCAAAACAAACGAGACAAAGCTGGTGAACCGTGTTTATTCTCTCAGAATAAACACAGAATAATGACACGGACGTTGCGTTGATTAAGTGCAGACGTTACACAACAAACGAGTCAACGTCTGAGAGGCCTCGCAGGTTAGACACGCCCACTTTTCAACATGCCACGCCCCCTTGAGATAAACACACTTATCTTTATCCAAAAACCACGATCTTCACCTACACCTGCAGAGAGACCTCGTGCAATATGTTGGGGTAAAATGGCGTCACTTAAAGGGCCAGTTCAGCTGGTTGCAATCCTCAACCTCACCACTAGATGTCCCCACATCCCACGCGCTGCCCCTTTAAGTGAAGTCATGTGTATGAAAGTCATTTATTTATGTTATATATAGAAACAAAACGTGAGTTACTTTCATGTCCACAGTGTTTGAGAACAGCATGAATTAATAATAATTTCACAGTCTGATTGGTGCACATAAATATATTGACGTCCCGCCTTCTTCAAACTCAAGAATAATAAGAACTTATTTAATTAGATTTATTTTTAAATACTGTATAATTGCAGTTCTTGTAAATATTTAAAATCTTTTATACAGGAAGTTTTTCTTTTCACATTATGGTACAGAATTTTAAGCATATTCGAACAAAAAGAAATCACCACGTGACAATTTAATCACCAATTTAAAAACAAAATGACCAAATAAAGTCCATGTCCTCTTACGTAAGCGTTGGGATCGTAAACTCGCTTCATAAGAGGTGTGTTTATTATTTGACGGGGTTGAAGTATGAAAATAAACATCTATACGCAGGAAACATCCTCACAGTTTGGCTACAATACAAGAAACACAACATCCCTCAACGTGTGCGACAAGAACCCCGGTGAACAGTTTCACTCTCACAACTTCACATCAGACCTCGACGTAATCCGACCAATCAGGAGTCAGATAGAGTCTTTATTTGTGCCGCTGATGGAAACATGAGCCCTTCAGTATGAGTGTTGAACCGACTCACTCGCTGGTACGAGTGTATGAAACGTCTTATTTATGATATTAATGATATGTTAATGCGTCCAGACGAATGTAAACGTTTCTAAAGCTTTAAGATTATTGGCACAACATGTGTGCTTTGGGAAACACACAGATTCCCGTTCCTTGAGCTTGAAAACAACCAGGCTAGCCGTTTCCCCCTCGTTCCTTATGCTAAGCTAAGCTAACTGCTGCGAGGGTGGCATTGAAACTTGTGTGCGTATTTTCCGAAATGTGGAAGTATTCCCTCGAAGGCAGAACGTCAGAGAGCTCATTGATTTAGAGATAAATATTATAATTCTACCACCAATTATTTTAACATGTTTTATGTTTATTTGAATATTTATCTGTAGACTATTAGACTAGATTATATATAATCTACAAACGGGCCTAAAGCTTTTGTTTTAAAAACAAAATGATATTCTTGTGTTTAAAAACAACAACAATATGATAAAGTCAAAGTTCCCTAACGATAGATTTAATGTGGCCTTGTTCCTTACTTAATGTTCCTTTTTGACTTGTTTGGTTCCTTCTGGTTCCACAACTACGCTCTTGGAAAAGGGTTCCCAACGGGTTCCTGCTGAAGGGCCGAGGTTCTACCCAGAAACGAGAACGCCCATAAACCGGTCCGCACCACATCAGCTCGGCCATTCAGGGTTCTAGGAAAAAACTATTGGAATACAAAAGGGTTCTCTGGAGAACCTCTGGGTGGTTTCTAGATCAAACCCTATGAAGGAAACCTTAGAAGATCTCTCTGTAGAACCCTTCATATAGGTTCTGGGTGGAACCATTATGCCAGAGATTCTCTATACAACCTGGTAACGTGGTTCTGGTTGGAACCGCTCACAAATGGCTCTTGGGGTATAAATCCTGATGTTTGGTTCTAGTGGAACCGGCTGAAAAGGAGCTCTTTAAACGGGTTCTCCAATGAGGACAAGCCACAGAACACTGCATGGTTCTCGTTAGCACCTTTATTTCCTGGCGTGTGCGCGTCTTTCTACATTTCATTGTTAGTCCTCACTACTGGACTTTGCGTCCACGGAGCCGACGCCACGACGTCGAGTCGAGCTCAGAGTGTGTGACCACTTCCTGTCTCCCCGCCCCTCCACTTCCTGTTTCCCGTTATGTCGTCGGGTTCACATGACATCTCTTCATTTTTGCTCGTGAAGCAAACGGATTTCACATTTTCTTGTAGACAAAAACATGATTTGTGCTCGGACTCATTTTCACATTTAAATAAAAACTTCTCTACGGAGCAAAAGTATAATAAAGAGAACAAATGAAAACACACCGTGTGGACGAGACGTTCGTCCTCCATCGTTTGTTGTAGTCTCTGCGTTGGCTTTGAGAGGGCGAACAAGTGAAAACTCGCCGCTCTGAGTTCAACTCTGAGGGCGAAAAAGTTCCAACAAGCTGCACAAAGAAAACAAAAGCAGTGAATCCTCGTCGGCCGCGAGGCATCGAACACGCGCTCTCTGTGCGCGCACGTCTCCGGGCTTCTGTACTTTCTACGTGCATCATTTTGTTTATTTCACTCGGGTTCGGCCGAAAGCAACGGTTTGCTTTGCAACTCATCCACAGACACGGTGGGGTGGATGTTTGCCGGGCTCCGACCGCCGGCTCCGGCTCCGGCTCCGGCTCCGGCTCGTCACGTCCTCAGCTTCAAGATGACCGTGGCCAGGACGAGGAAGAAGGAGTTCCAGCCCAGCGTGACGGCGAAGCCTCGCCACACCATCATCCGAGAGAGACCCCAACCTGCCGGGGGAGACGCAGCTTTACGGTCACTCCAAAGGTGGACACGTTAGCTTAGCTTAGCATCACGGCTGGAAACGGGGTGGAACAGCTAGCCTGCCTCCGAGCCTCTAAATCTCTAAACGCTCACGAATCAACGCCGTGCATTTAGTTTTATGACAGAAAAAGCCTCATTAAAATAGAAAAGGAACTGGCTTTGATGTGTTGATGCACGACATGAACTTATGATTAAAAATAAAAGCAAAGGTTCCATAAGTACCTCTGTACATGATGCAGCGCAGCGCTTCAGCCGCGTAGGTCTGAGGCAGCGCCATGCTAACGTAGCGCAGAGGATACGGGATGCACTCCACCGGCCAGATGATTCCTAGAGGAAGGAGAGAGGACTCAAGATGAAGTACAGGATCCAACTAAATGTTCTCTAAAGAACCTCATGAAGCCTGTAAACTAACTATTTGTTCTCTAAAGAACCTCATGAAGATCATGTGACACGGTAGAAAGTCCCACAGGAAGTACTGAACGGACCCCGAGCTCAAAAAATACTTTGAACCTTGTCGACTAAAGATTTGTTCATAACTCTCAGAGGGACACACACACACACACACACACACACACACACACACACACACACACACACACACACACACACACACACACACACACACACACACACACCACAGAGGATGAGGTTGGGGTAGAACATCCCCAGGGCGGCCTGGTTGGCGCTCTGCTCGTCGTCGATGGCGGCCGAGATGACGAGGCCGAAGGAGATGCCGGTGATGCCCTGAAGCACGATGAGGACCACGACCAGCGCCAGGGAGCCCTCATTAGGCAGCTGGGGGGGGGGGGTCGAGGGGGAAGGGGGGGGGGAGGGGGAGAAGGAGGGAGAGAGGGAGAGAGAGATAAAAGGCTGTTTTCACAGCTGCAGTAGACATAGAATAACATATTTAAACACAGTGCAATAAGCTTAAAGCTTCCTGGCTTAACAAACACTGAATGTCAAGTTGCATTGTGGGTAGTGTAGGCGCACGGCGAGGAAGAGAACATGCACACAATGCAAAGAGAGGATTTCTCTGTTTTTGCTGCTTCGAATTTATTGCTTTTTAAAAAATGACTGTCAGTGAAAATTCATTTTAAAGAACATGAGAGAGAGAGAGAGAGAGAGAGAGAGAGAGAGAGAGAGAGAGAGAGAGAGAGAGAGAGAGAGAGAGAGAGAGAGAGAGACTGAACTGTTCTTCGAAAACACAACAATAAACTACAAAAGACAGAAAATGTAATAAAAACACAAGAAAGAGTCAAGGTGAGGAAACTCTGTGTGTGTGTGTGTGTGTGTGTGTGTGTGTGTGTGTGTGTGTGTGTGTGTTAAGACACTATCCGTCTCCCTGACAACGAGCAGGAATAGACGGTTCACCGCTCGGTTGCCACAGCAATCAAGGGCCGTTGTCGTGGCGATTGCACAGCGAACCCTGGAGACGGCGAGTGCAGGAAGTGATTTATGACACACACACACACACACACACACACACACACACACGAAGGTTCAAGCACACACATGCCCATAAAAACCATGTCCCTGCATGGACTCAACACACACACACACACACACTGAGCACTCTCGGTGACCTTGACCCCGTGACCTCTGCAGGAAGGCCACGCCCCCTTCCCTCTCCTCTGCACATCAAGAACAGCAGGAGCAGCTCTGTGTGGCGGTTAGATTGAGTTATTATTATCATTAATTTTATCATTATCATCATAATCCTGCAGGAAGATAAAACGCTGATGTAAGCGCGTGTGAGCAGAGGCTCATGGGAGTTGTAGTCACTTAATGTTACGTTTTCAATGCCGAGAACAAAAGTTATTAAAGCTTTTTCGGTTGTTTTTCTTTTCTACTTCTTCTTCTATTGATCGCGTGTCGTCCGGCTGTTATTGTCAATAAAGTTCGGTCTCATCCGAAGAGGCTTCGTACCTTGAAGACGAGCAGGATGAAGAGCAGCAGCAGCACGATCTGAACGCTGATGACCAGCAGCTGGGAGAAGAGGTGAGCCAGCATCGTCTCCAGAGAGCTCACGCCTGCAGCAGATGATACAGTATTTATATTTATATTGTTGTGAGATAAGTCTCGTTTTAATAGTTTAATATCACGTCTTTTAAAGCTGGGAAATAATCACAATAAGCAATAAACACAAACAAAACTCTGGTCCTCACATTCTGCTCTGATCGTCTCCCTCCCCCTAGTGGCCACAGCTCACATTACACACGTGCATAATGTGCATTTTAAAAGAATTAAGTGACATTTTAAGGACAAAAAGGAACACGTCTTTGTTTGAAAGGGAATAAACTGATGCAGATATTCATAAATATATACTACAATCTAATTGTATACAGTATTTATGTATTAATCTGGAGCTTTTTCACCAAATTATGTGGATGTTTTGTGGCCAAAACTGTTTTTTTTGGTCATACTTTTTTGTTGGTTGTCATAATTCTGTTTTTTTTTTTTAGTTGACAAGAAAAAAAAAAGTTGAATCATAATTATATGACACAAGATTATGGCTGCCATAATTTGTTTTTTTGTCAATTTTTTTGTCAATTTTTTTTATTGTTATTTTTTTGTCTACTTTTTTTTTGTCATACTTAGTTTTTGTTCTTATAATCATAAATACATTTTTTGTGTCGACTTTTTTTTGTCAACTTTTCTTTTTAGCAAAAAAAAAAAGTCGACAACAAAAAAATGTTGACAAAAAAAATCATAATTATATAACACAAAAAAATATGGCTGTCTTAATTATTAATAAAAGATTTTTTGTCAATTTTTTTGTCATACTTTTTCGTTGTCATAATTATTTATTTATTTTTCTATACAACAGAGGACGACTCCGTGCAATATGTTACAATATGTGCGTTACTTTACAACACACTGCGTTAGCGTTAGCGGCGCTGTGATGACATCACTCCTTGTCTCAAGGGCAGTGTGCAGTCGCCCCTTTGAGAAACACAGCAGCAGCTACATTACAGCAATGCTAATACCTGTTGAGCTAACACGTCAACAGTTAGCTTGCATAGTTAGCATGTTAGACCGGCGAGCGGATGAAGACATGTGAAGACGAGCAGCGTATGCACACTTACTATCTCAAGATTTAAACTTATTTTTAAAAATTTTGTCAACTTTTTTTTCTGTCGTACTTTTTTTGTTGTCATAATTATATATATATTTTTTTGATTTTTTTTTGTCATACTTATTTTTTTGGTGTTCAATCATGAATTTTTTTGTTTGTGTCGACTTTTTTTTTTGTCGACTTTTCTTTTCTTTTTTGAGCAAAATAAGTCGAAAAGAAAAAAAAAATGTTGACAAAAAAAAATCCTAATTATATGACACAAAAACTATGGCTGTCATAATTATTAATACATTTGTTTTTGTCCAAACAAATTTTGTAAAAAAAATTTTTGTCATACTTTTTTGTTCTCATAATTATATATAGATGTACTTTTTTTTTTGGCAACTTTTTTTTTGTTGTTGATTTTTTTTGTCACTTATTTTTTGTTGTTATAATCATAAATGATTTTTTTGGTGTCGACTTTTTTTGGAAAAAAAAATGTTGCCAAAAAAAAAATCATAATTATATGACACTAAAAATGATGGCTGTCATAATTATTAATAAAAAAAAGTATTTTTTTGTGTCCAACATTTGTACAATGTTTACACTTTACATTACATGTTATATTCTGCTTCTTACTCTGCACTTTTACTGTTTTTTGCATGTAGAATGTGCATGTGAATGTGCACATTGACAATAAAGTTTGAATCTCATCTTTGACTTTGACCCTCACCTGCGACCCAGCAGCGGTCCAGAAGCCCCTCCTTCCTCTCCAGGACGAAGGACAGCGCAGTGAGCCCCACGGCCAGGTAGAAGGTGATGCTGGAGGAAGAGGAGGGCAGGGAGGAAGAGCAGGGAGTTAAACGTCTGGTCTCTGAGAGGTTGCTGGTTCATTCATAAAGCGCTGCTCGGCTGACCTGAGGACGGCTCCCGGGGTCACAAACGTGGTGAAGTCGGTGTCGCTGCTGCCGTAGATCGGTTCCTCGAACTGACGCAAAGATTTAAATTCACTTTTATGACACAGTTCAAGCTGAATATGAATGTATTCACTGTTATTACTTTATGTACTGTCATCGACGTGTTTGTGTGTCTTTAAAAGTTGTAACACAAACAGGTTTTATGCCTTTATGAGCTGTTGTTATTATTTTACCTTTATCGGCAGCGCAACCAGGTACGACAAACTGCCCATTTTATTCTCCACAAAAGACTGAAAAGAGAATGAAGTGTTAACAAGAAACAATAAATACAACTTAAAATAAAACTTTATTAATACAGAACAAATACAATCAGATAAAACAAATCAGATAACTAAAATTACAAAAGTAAAAAAATATAATATAAATATATATTTTTTTTGCAATTTTAAGTAAAAAAAATAGTATATATATATTTATATATATATATATATATATATATATATATATATATATATATTTATATATATATATATATATATATATATATAAATATATATATATATATATAAATATATATATATATATATATATATTCATATTCATATTCATATTGTGTATTCGTACCTGAAAGGCCTCGTGTAACTTCTTCTGCAGCATAAACGCAATTTGTCGATCTAAACAAAAAACACACAAAAATGAACAACTTCTGCTCGTCAGAGTCACAGGACATGATCTCTGGCTGCTTTGTTCCTGTTGAGGTTGTGTGTTTTTATAAATGAATATTTTAGTGCATACACAAATGTTCAATCCACTTCTGCAAAAAACCACAACAGACTGAGAACAGCCATACTTGTGAGGTCCAGCCAGACGTGCACTGATCCTCCGTCCACCACCTCTCTGGAGACCTGCCGCTGCACCATCCTGCAGACACACACTGTGTGTTATGATGCAGACACACACCATCCTGCAGACACACACTGTGTGTTATGATGCAGACACACACCATCCTGCAGACACACACTGTGAGTCATGATGCAGACACACACCATCCTGCAGACACACACTGTGTGTTATGATGCAGACACACACCATCCTGCAGACACACACTGTGTGTTATGATGCAGACACACACCATCCTGCAGACACACACTGCACGTTATGATGCAGACACACACTCACTCAGCAAATATTAAACACAATGTTGCAACACAAAGAGACATTAATATCAATACATGTTCTGACTTTAGAGAAAAAGAAGCTGTAACTACATTCAGACACACACTTAAACTTATAACACACACACACACACACACACACACACACACACACACACACACACACACACAAAACTAAAAGTTTACTCCAAACAGACCAACGTGAGCCTCACGGTGGCGCTAGAGGACAAGTCCTCAACAACTAAACAACAACTAAATGATATGACACATCCACCCTACAAGCGTGGAGGTTATTAGTAATGAGTTATTAAGTTATTAAGTTATTAAGAGCTGACTCCGCCCACCTTTTGGTCAGGTAGCTGGAGAAGTTCTGTCCGAAGCCGACGACGCCCCAGTACTCTCCGTTATGGATCCCATCGAACGCCTCCGCGTGGGATAAGGCCACCTGTGTGTGTAAAGCATGTAAACATTAGGAAACAGCATATTTTATTGTGTTAATATGAACGCTCAAGACGTTGCTCCAGATGGTTTGTTGTTCAGCAGCTGCACACGCGTGTGTTTTTAATACGGAACGTTAGAGAGAAACGAGGAAATAAAAAGTCTATTTGCTCTGCAGAAGTGAAACTCTGCTTTAACCTTTTGGAAACCGCCTTACAGAGAACATTCAGGCGAGGACTCACTGGGGCCAAATAGCCTCAATGGACCTATTGGGGCTATTTGGACCCATTGGGTCCGTTGGGGCTATTGGGTCCGTTGGGTCCATTGAAGCCATTGGGGCCGTTGGACCCATTGGACCCATTTGACCCATTTAACCCATTTAACCCATTGGGGCCATTGGGTCCATTGGAGCCATTTGGTCCGTTGGGTCCGTTGGGTCCATTGGACCCATTGGGGCTATTGGGTCCGTTGGGTCCATTGGGGCCATTGGACCCATTGGGGCCATTGGGTCCATTGGAGCCATTTGGTCCGTTGGGTCCGTTGGGTCCATTGGACCCATTGGGGCTATTGGGTCCGTTGGGTCCATTGGGGCCATTGGACCCATTGGGGCCATTGGGGCCATTGGATCCGTTGGGTCCATTGGGGCCGCTGGACCCATTGGGGCTATTTAAATGCTCTTTAAATTTTCTTATGTACCAAACCATGTATTTCACTTGAGGAAGAGAAACCTGAAAGCAGCCACTTCCTTCCTCCAGACTTAAAACCCCCACTTCCTGTTTGGGGTCGTGTGTACCTGTTGCACGCTGGCGTTGTCCAGGAAGGAGAGCAGCGATTGGCTGTAGGCAGAAGGGGAGGTCTCGTTGTTCACCACGGCCACCTGGACCCCGTTGGGCTCTCCTCCGATGCACAAGCAGATCAGAGACACCTGGATGACCGGCAGCAGGAACTGGAAGCACAGCGAGCTGTGGGGCGCACCATGACCTCATGTAACGTTGCATTATGGGTAAACAAGAATAGAAAACCCATTCTGAGAGGAAGTTGTTGTTGGTCTTGTATTAGTGTAATATTTCCTTTTAAAGCAACATGACAACAGTGAAAGGACGCCATTTTTGAAGAGACATTCGGGATTGGCCCTGCAGCAGCGTGAAGAGGTCAAAGGTCAAATTCTGTAGTCATCAGTGTCATGGAAATGTGACCTTTACATGATATATGACTGCATGATATTCTGTGTAGGTTCATGTCTTTAATACTGGCTTCATGTGTAAAACGGGGGGAATTTGTCATGATGGAGGGATGAAAAAAGGAGTGAAAGCTTCAACGCTTTCAAAGCTTTCGTCATCGTCGGAAAGGGCCGTTTATTTTGTTGCAATAATGTAATAAAATCAAGTGTTTGTAGCTCCTCTAGAGAGAGGATTTTATATTGTTGCATCTTGGTGAACTGAATATTTTTGGAGTTTTAAGGACAAGACAACAAAATGCAACTTCCTGGATCTCCTCTGAACAAAACGTACACATTTAAATCTCCTCCTCAAAGGAAAAACGCACCCCGGCATTCTCTTCATCCGCACCAACGTCTTGATCATCAGGGCGGCGATGTTCCTCCACTTGGGCAGAACGTGCCGGGCTCGCACCTTCCAGTCCGCTGCCGGAGGAACACAGAGAACGCGTTCAGTGACGGACGAGGAACGCGCCGGAACGTTTACAGCGACGCCTCCCGCCTTCTTTCAGCCCCGTCACCTGAGTACGTGGGAGCGTCCGGCTCCACCGCCAGCAGGATGGGCCGGCTCTCGTCCCGGCCGCTCTCGAAGGACTGGCTGCTCTCCAGCGGCGGGCCGGAGCCCTGCTGGGGCCCGGAGCCCTGCAGGGGCCCGGAGCCCTGCAGGGGGCCGGAGCCCTGCTGGGGGCCGGAGCCCTGCTGGGGGCCAGAGCCCTGCAGGGGGCCGGAGCCCTGCTGGGGGCCGGAGCCCTGCTGGGGGCCGGAGCCCTGCTGGGGGCCAGAGCCCTGCTGGGGGCCAGAGCCCTGCTGGGGGCCGGAGCCCTGCTGGGAACCCTGCCGGTCCCACGACTGGCACAGCTGCAGGAAGGCGTGCTCCAGGGTCTGAGGAGGAAGGTCTTCTGATTTAAAATGGCTTCTCTCTTTTAGGGCTCCTTTGTTCTTTTCTAACTTTTACTTTTGTTTGTATTTTGTTGTTTTCTCCTCAGGCCTCACCGTGGCGTTGTGCTGCTTCATGACGGCGTCTGGAGCTCCTTCAGCCAGCAGACGGCCGCTCCGCATGAGGCCCACCTGCAGGGAGCAGCAGCATTAAAGTTCAAAAACCATAATAATTTATCTCCATCCTTATTAACAGTTAATAAGGATGTATATGCTCCCAGGGGAAAGCAAACCATACCTTTAAAAATATGTAATAATCCACAGCACAAAGTCACATGTGAAGGTTTTATCGACTTAATATTTAAAGTAGATTACTGAGAAACAATGACGGGATTCTGTGTGTGTGTGTGTGTGTGTGTGTGTGTGTGTGTGTGTGTGTGTCCTCTCACCACGTTGGCCTGCCTGGCCTCCTCGATGTAGTGCGTGGTGATGATGACGGACACTTTCCCCGTCTTCACGATGTCCACCAGGTGCTGCCAGATCCTGGAGACGAGGAGGAAGAGAGAGGACGTCACGCACGAGCCAGAACATGGATGATGTTTACACATAGTATATATATATATATATATATATATATATATATATATATATATATATATATATATATATATATATATATATAGCAATTGCAATTAACTACATTCCATCATATAGCAGACAAACAGTGATATTTAAGAAGTGAAATGAAGTTTATAGGATTTACAGAAAGTGTGCAATAATTACTTAAACAAAAGTAGGCAGGTGCATAAATTTGGGCACCCTTGTTGTTTTATTGATTTAAATACCTTCAGCACTAATTATTGGAACACAACATGTGTTTGTTCAGCTCATTGACCCTTGACCTCCAGACACAGGTGAGTTGTTCTCCTCTTTGCATCCTCCCTGCAGCCTCACAACAACTGTCACATGACCTGAAAACAAAGATGGTTCACATCACGGTTTAGAGGATACACAAAGCCAGCGCAGAGATCTCAGCTGTCAGTCTCCTCTGTGAGGAACGTAGAGAGGAAATGAAAGAGCACAGGCACAGTTCTAGTGAAGGCTAGTCAGTGTCTTTGCACCAGGAGATGCTGGACGGGAGAGTCACGCAGCAGAAGCCTTTTCTGCGCCAAGGCCACAAAAAGAGTCGCTTCAGGTACGCTAAAGCACATTTGAACAAGCCAGCTTCACTTTGGAATAAGCTGCTGTGGCCTGATGAAACTAAATGTGAGTTATTTGGATGTAACCAGGGGCGGTATGCACGGCGGGAGAAGAACACAGCGTTCCAGGAGGAACACCTGCTGCCCACAGCAACATGTGGTGCATCAGGCTGTGTGGCCGCTGCAGCTACTGGCCTCCTGCTGAAGGTGACGGTCACATGGATTCCAGTCGGTATCAGCAGATTGTTGCGAACAATGTTCAAGAATCAGCAACAAAGTTGAAGTTGGAGACTTCAACAAGACAACGACCCTGAACACTGCTCACATTCTACCTGAGTGTTCATGCAGAGGAACAAGTACGACGTTGTGGAACGGCCATCTCAGACCTGAACATCACTGAAAACCTGTGGTGTTTTAAAGCAGGCTGTCCAAGCTCAGAAACCATCAAACCTGACTGGACTGGAGATGTTTTGTGAAGAAGAATCATCAAAAACACCTTCAACCAGAATCCAGACCCTCATTGAAGCTGTAGGAAGCGTTTGGAGGCGGTCATTTCTGCAAAAGGAGGATCTACTAAATATTGATGTAAATTTTCTGCTGGGGTGCCCAAATTTATGCACCTGCCTACTTTTGTTTAAGTAATTATTGCACACTTTCAGTAAATCCTACAAACTTCATTTCATTTCGTAAATATCACTGTTTGTCTGCTATATGAAATATTTAATTGAAATTGCTGTTCTGAACAACCAATGATACATAAAGGAAAAACTTGAAAATGATCAGGAGTGCCCAAACTTTGTCATACCACTATATATATATATATATATATATATATATATATATATATATATATATATATATATATACATACATACATACATACATATATACATACATATATATATATATATATATATATATATATATATATATATATATATATATACATACATACATACATATATATGTATACATATATATACATATATATTTTATTTACCTTAAGTGTATTGTCATTCTGTGTTTTCAGCACCAGGCAACATAACTTTTCATCGTCTGGCATAACTCTGTTATCTGTGCGTATGACAGTAAAACCATGTTGACTATTTGTTTGCAGCTGCACGTCATTGTGTAACTTTTCGCTGCACGCCGACAGTAAACAAACCTCGGACGACCTCGCGCTCTACTTCTCTGAGGAAGTCGTGCGTTTTGGCCGACGGCCCAAAAAGAGAAAGAGAAGCTCATCTAGATATTCACTGCGGGTGTGTTTGCATACTTGGCCCGCAGGACGGGGTCCACTCCCACGGTCGGCTCGTCCAGGATGAGCAGCTCCGGGTTCTGCAGCAGCGCCGCGCCCAGAGACACCCGCCGCTTCTGACCGCCGCTACGACGGAGAGAGAGAGAGGAAACGACGAGGGTCAAAGGTCACCGAGGAGAGAGGGAGGAAGCAGACAGAGAGGGAGCGTCCCGAGAGTCTGCCCCGCACACCACTGCTCTTAAACCCTAAAGCCAGCTTGAACCGAGCGGCGAGGACGCGCGCCGCACGCGCTGTTGTTTCCAGACCAGGAATGTGATGTCATGTGACCCAGAGAGAGGTTTGAACCGCTGAAGTCACATGATCAGAAAGAAAAACACACTTCCTGTTCACAGCGAGCGCTCGGCGGCGGCAGCAGGTCCGTCATGTGTCCTTTTAGGAAATAAAAACCTCAAACGAGCAGAACCTGTCAGGCTCAGGTCGTACCTGAGGTTGCGCACCAGGCTGCGCTTCTGCGGCAGGTCCAGGAAGTCCAGCAGGAAGTGCATGCGCGCCCGCGTCTCCTTGGCCGTCAGCCCGTGCACGCGGCCGAAGAAGGTCAGCGTGTCGCTGATGGTGAACTCGCTGTACAGCGCCAGCTCCTGACGCACAGGGACGCGACACAGGAGGGAGGAACGCGTCACATGTCATAGATTATGTATTTCATCTCTGTGTTTTATAGATTATGTATTTCATCTCTGTGTTTTATAGATTATGTATTTCATCTCTGTGTTTTATAGATTATGTATTTCATCTCTGTGTTTTATAGATTATGAGGAATTCTCTGCGTTGTAACCCGACACCTGGAGGCCGAGTTGTTTGTGTGTGTGTGTGTGTGTGTGTGTGTGTGTGTGTGTGTGTGTGTGTGTGTGTGTGTGTGTGTGTGTGTGTGTGTGACAGTATTGAGACACACTGAAGACCTGAGCACTCAGATGTGGAGCTGAGTGACGGACTAAGTGCCACTAAATGGAAAACAATTCATGGCTTTAATGTATTTTATTTTGTAATATTATTTTTTTTATGTATATTTATTTATTTTCAATTTTTTTAAAGCAATTTATTATTATTTTTAATTATATTATTTGTCTATGTAGTATTTTCCCCAAAACATATTTTTTAATTAATATTTTGTATTTTCCTTAACAATTTATTATTTTCTTTTTTTTAAATGAAACAATTTTTAGCTTATTTGGTAAACATTTTCACCTATTCTAATTCTGATAATAATAATACTAATAATATATATAGATATATATCTATATCTATATCTATATATATATCTATATATCTATATATATATATATATATATATATATATATATATATATATATATATATATATATATATATATATATATATATGACAATTCTAATAATAATTAAAAATATATTTTATATTTTTTATATATATGAAAATTCTCATAATAATAATTAAAAATGTTTTCCAAGTAAAATAAAAAAGTTTAAAAAAGCATTGTTGTTTCATTGTGAACATAAACATGAAGGCGTGGCGTGTACCTGCGGCATGTAGCCGACCATCTTCCCCGGCACGCCGTGTCCCGGGTACGCGGGCGGCTTCCCCAACACGCAGATGTGACCCCGCGAGATCTTCAGAGTTCCCACAATGCATTTCAGCAGCGTGGTCTTCCCACAGCCGCTGGGCCCCAACAGCCCGTAACTGCAACGCAGCGTCAGAGAGAGGAAGAGGAAGAAGAGGAAGAAGACATCGATGAGCTGTTTCCATTATATTTAAAGAAGAAGAAAAAAGCCCAAATGATCTGATTCCAGCTTCTTTGAGGTGAATATCTTTCTAATTTCTTCCCTCCTGTGACAGTAAAATGAGGTTTTATGACGTCACCTTGAGCTTCAGGAGACATTTATCTCCATTTTCTGTCATTTTTGATCAAACAACGAAACCATTGATGAGAAACAAACGTACAAACTGCTCAACCATAAAACATAATCGATGTCAATGAGGAATGAAAAGTGCAACTTCAACTTCCGTTGAGACGTCACACGTGGAAGCAGCTCAACGAGTTCCTCCTCTGTGTTTCCTCAAAGGAAGCGGAGGATGAAGAAGATATATTATTAATATTACATATGTATATGTACTAAAAGGTGTGTGTCGTTAGCTTTTACTGACATGTGTTTCTTCTGCTCTCTACTTCCCGCTGCTTCTTTCGTCCACTGTAATAGTAATCCTTTGTAATTTATGCGTGAATGAATACCCAGCATGCAACAGTCCGATCATATCCAGGCATAAAGGTTACATTTTTTAACCGTTTTTTGACTGAAACTCATTCCTAACTCCCAAAACTTTGTGTCACAGTGATCATTCTTACATATTCTGATTATTTAGGTCATTATCTTCACAAAGAGGCGTCTTATCAGCGCGTGGGCTGCTGTTAAGGCGCTGAAGCAGACCGTTTCAACGAGTCAGCGACGGCTATTTCGTGAAATCCTGCCTGCGTTGCACGCTCAGATCACGCTCGATGCTCACGGTTACAAATCAATACACATGATCAGCAGTATTAGAACTCATTCGGGTTCACACGACTACATGTGGGGGCTCTAACATGGCAGCGCTCCACTCACATGTGTCCCTGCGGCACCGTCAGGTTGAGGCCGCTCAGCACCTTCAGCTTGCCGTACGACCGGCACACGTCTCGGCACCGGATGGCGGCGGCCTCCGGTCCGATGGTCGGAGGAGGAGGAGGAAGAGGATGAGAAGGAGGAGGAGAAGGAGGAGGAGGAGGCGTCTCCACGTCGACCTTCATGTTGTCCTCTTTCTGCCGGGAGAGAACAGGACGACAGATGATGTTTTCTTTCTGCCAAACAGACGTTAGAAGGTCTGATGAAAGCCAAAGATCAGAGATAGTGGTGAGGAGAGGCGCCTGCACAGAGCTCTCAGGACGTTGAAGACCCTCCAGGTGTTGTGTTGTGTGTGTTATCGCATATCGACACACTGCGCGTTCTCCTCGTCCTGCAGTGACGATGAATGAACATTTTCAGCTGGTAAATTTGATGGCAAACGCATCAGCAAACACCTCAGAGAGGAAGTTGCAGCTTTGCGCTGCACATGTTTGGATGAGGAACCATGAAGCATAAATAACATTCATCCTCGTGACTGAGTGGCTCTGCAGGAGTGTGTCGCTCCATCCGGTGGCTCAAAAAACGATCGTTTACTGCGAGAATCTGGAGGAGCTATCGCGGCTTATTAAAGGCCAGAGCGCAGGACGCATCCACAGCTCTCTGCTGGTTTCTTTGCGTCTTGCGGAGCAGCAGCAGACAAAGTATTTGGGTCGTGAACACAATCCTTTCCCCCCTCAGTAATCTCTAACAGCCTTCTTTTCCAGCTCTAACTCTCCTTCCCTTTAATCCATCTCAGAATCAGCATCTCTCGTTTTCCAGCCGGCAGATTAAAGAGTTTGAGTTAGTCGCGTTTGTTCGGCTTCACCTTTGGCACCGTAGCCTACATCTGCAACACACACACACACACACACACACACACACACACACACACACAGAGACTGGTCTCCCGCTGGAGGTTGAGCGTCAATAGGAAACACACAGACTGCAGAATACAGATTTATAGATGAAAGCATGAATCTAAGCAAACACTCACCAGACAGACGGGAACATAAACACAATGACAAATGAAGAGCAGCTGATGAAGAGGAGCTGATGAAGAGCAGCTGATAAGTCCACTGACTGAAGAAATCTCCAGAAACATACATGACACAAACATCTCCGCCCACTAATGAAGAGCAGAAGAACTGGTTCTTGTCACCAGCTGCAGGATGCTGTTCTTAGTACACACACACACACACACACACACCTGCACAGACACACACACACACACACACACACACACACACACACACACACACACACACCTGCACACACACACACACACACACACACACACACACACACACACACACATCCCATAATTGATGATTCTGCTTCACAAGTTGTCAGATTCACTTCATGAAGTCAAAGAAGGAAAGAACACATCTCTCTCTCTCTCTCTCTCTCTCTCTCTCTCTCTCTCTCTCTCTCTCTCTCTCTCTCTCTCTCTGTCTCTCTCTCTCTCTCTCTCTCTCTCTTAGTAACAATACCTCTTCACCTGCCAAGTTGTTGCCAAGTTGTTGCCAAGTTGCGTCACTGCTCTACCGGAACCACACGGGCTCGACGGGCGCGCGCTCCAAAGTCTCTGGATTCAGCAGCGCGAGACACACACACACACACACACACACACACACACACACACACACACACACACACACACACAGCTGAAGAATGGCCTCCGTCCCTCTCTGTATAAGCCTCCCCCAGTAGCTCACATCCTCCTCTAACCGACCAGCTGCTGCACTTTCGCTTCTGCGCTGCTGTGCGCGCTGCCGCGGCGGCGCACGCGGTAACGCGCGGCGCAACCCTCCCTCCCCCTTCCCCTTCCTCTCCTCTCCTGTTTCTTAAACGATCAGACTCACCCTCCCTCCATCGCTTCACACTGATTGTCTTGCTGCACGTCGCGCCAAAAAAACATGACATGCATCGCTGCGTGTGCGTGTATGTGTGTGCGTATGTGCGCGTGTGTGTATCTTGCAGAGCATCTTGCTGCAGCAGCGACTATAAAAGGCCTCGGTCTCGTTTCAAGAACGTTTTTTTTTATATATATATATATATATATTTTTTCGTATGTTGTTGTTGTTGTTGCATAAACGCGCATCCTGAATGACCCAGCAGCATCTCACCCGCTCCTCCATCTCGGTGCCGTCTGCAGGACCACACGACGCAGCATCCAGACCGGCAGCCTCCATAGCAGCACGGGGAGGGTGGGAGGGAGGGAGATAGGAGAGAGAGAGAGAGAGAGAGAGAGAGAGAGAGAGAGAGAGAGAGAGAGAGAGAGAGAGAGAGAGAGAGAGAGAGAGAGACGCTCACTTGTATGATTCAACAGTAACTATGTAGAGACCACGTGACCTAACCTATAGGAGCTGAGGATGCTGGTGACGAGATTGTGCATCCGGTTTTTCTTTCATGAAATTAATTGTATTCGTATTGTTTCTTTCAATGAGATGACACCAGTTACCCGGATGTGATTGATTGAGCAGCCTGGCGGTTGCGTCACCTCTCTCAGCCTCTCTCACCTGACGCGTCCGCGGCCACGGGGCTCGTTCTGCGGCATTTCTCCTCCCCTCCCTCTCTGAGGGGCAGAACATGCGTCAGGCCGCTTCATCCAGGTGTGGGTGACGTTTATTCTCCTGCCAGAACTCTGCGAGAGAAGATTTATGAACAAGTTAAGGAGGGAAATGTGTTCGGGACACGGTTTGAGATTTTTGGTGTAGTTCCTGCAAAACGCCACCAGATGGCAGCAGGAAACCAGAGCGGAGCCAGACGAGCCTGAAACCGCTGAGGAAGAATTTAAACAGACTTTATAGTTAGGAGGACAATATATATATATATATATATATATATATATATATATATATATATATATATATATATATATATATATATATATATATATATATACTAAGTGATATCTGTTGAAATGGCAAACTAATCAAAATATATATACATAAAATAATGATATATATGATATCTATACATTAAAAAAATAAAAAATATTTTTGTATATATACACTAATAAAAATATTCTTATAAAATATATATATCAATATATCTATATATAAATATATATATATATATATTTATACACACAAATAAAAAATATCTCATAATCTGACTAAGTTATGTAATTCAATGTATTAAATCCCAGAAATAAAAAAAATTGATTTGATGCATCGACCATCTGGGACTCTGATTCAGCTTGTAATGACTTTACATGTCCACAGGGGGGCAGCAAGCACCAGGACACACACACAGACACACAGCATTAAATATTTATACAAGAGAGAGAGAGAGAGAGAGAGAGAGAGAGAGAGAGAGAGAGAGAGAGAGAGAGAGAGAGAGAGAGAGAGAGAGAGAGAGAGATGTGATAAAAAAGACAAGGAAGGGGAGGTGTTAGTTGTGCTAAATCAGATCGTGCTTTGCATTTCATTCAATGAAAAGCAATCAAACCGATCAGAAGTGGATCTATTTATAGCTCTTCGTGCCTCACAGGGTTTTGAGTATTGAGTGGCGTCACATTTAACCTCATTCCAGGACACGCGAGAGCAGCGTGCCATGACGCTTTATCCAATATCACTGTATCAAACAATGGATCTGTGTTCCCGTGAATTATAATCCGAACGAAACGGAGTCCAAAGAGCGCAGATTGGGTCTGATTAGCTCCAACAGACGGGGATTAACGCCTTCTGGTCCGTCATTATTATACCAGCACACGTCAGCAGATATCCACCCATTTCCACCCAGAGAGGGAGGGAGGGAGAGAGAGAGAGAGAGAGAGAGAGAGAGAGAGAGAGAGAGAGAGAGAGAGAGAGAGAGAGGACTATCCTGAGTCTGTGCCACGACGCGGACCCTCCACGCTCTCCTCCCCGGCTGCTGCCTCTCTGCGCCGACAGCAGCATCCTGCGCTCTTCTGCTCAAGATGGCGGTGCAGACAGCGGGAAAGGACGCAGTGGTGAGTATTGTTGCGGCGCTTTTTCACGCGCGTCGTACGCGTGTCGGTGTTTATTAACCCCCCTCCCCGCGCGCGTGGCGCCGGGTTGGATGTATTCAGCGCACCGCGGGGCGTCTGTCTTTTAATCCAAGCGCCGCGCGCAGCGCGTTTTCACAGCCGAGAGGCGACTCTCCTCTTTCACATTGAGGGGAATCCAATATGTTGGAGGTGAAATGTATCGGTGTGTGTGTGTGTGTGTGTGTGTGTGTGTGTGTGTGTGTGCTCTCCTAGGCCGCTCAACCAGGTGCAAAAAAAAGACAAAAAATGCGTAAAATGTGTAGTTTATCGGGAAGAATGTTCACCCACAAGGCTCGCGACAGGATCCTTGAAAACATGACAGTCTGCTGCACCGCGAGGCCACACACCAGCGCAATAAATATCAATAAACAGGCCCGCTGCCTCGCGCGGTTTCACCTCACATCGACCCACTTTCACGCCCCACATTTACCTGTTTGCGTGTTTTTTGTTGTTGTGGTCGCTGCGTTTGTTTTAGCCCCCGGTGATGAAGAACGTGGAGGATGACCACCTGAACGACTCGCTGGGGAACCCCGGCCTCATCTCACCCGACAAGGAGGACATATCTCACCAGCTGGTATGCAAAGAACTGTCTGAAAAACACACACTATATCGTGTTTGACGCGTCGCCGTAACGGAACACGTCTCTCTCTCTCTCGCTTTGGCGCAGACGGTTCCGTTCAGCGGGCGCATCCGGAGCGGCATGCGGCCCGGGAAGAAGATCCTCGTGATGGGCATCGTGGACCTGGAGCCAGACAGGTGAGATAACTCCACTAAACAATGCATGACCCCGCACTTTATCAAATCCATCTCTCCGCATGTTCGACATGCTTCGAAAGAGATACGCTTGTTGCGCTTCTAGTCCGACTTGCACACGCACTGCGTGGGCAGACATGCTGGCTCCTTACGTATGCAGAGACAGGGCGTTCCCCCTGAAACCAGCAGGGAGGGGACGTGAATGGGGGTTAAAATGGAACTTGTTCTGGGTGTGTCCTCCCTCCCTTCAGCCTTTCATGGAAACTTGCTGTCAGACTTTTGGATGAAACGTCCTCGATGACCTCATCATGTTCAGAAGCTGCTGGCAACGTTCAAGTGGCCCTGAATGCAGCATGATGCCCACTTAGTAAAGTGTTGTTATTATTGTTATTACTTGCACAAAGGAGGCAGCAGCTTCAGGGGGTGAAACTGCAGCAGCAGGGATTATGCATAATTAACACACAATGTGTTTGCTCTTACGCAGCGGCAGCAGAATTCTGCATTTGACTGATCCCAGATTAGAGCCCGACCTCATATGCTGCCTGTCTGACCTCCTCTTGTGTCGCCCTCCCCCCCCCCCCCTCCCCTCTTTCAGCCTGGACGTGAGCCTGACCTGCGGCCGAGACTCGGAGAAGGCGGGCACGACGCCGCACGATGTGGCGCTGAAACTCACCGCCCGCTTCGCCGACCGCCAGTTCCTGCGCAGCGCTCGCGTCAACGGGAAGTGGACCGGCGAGGAGGCGTCAACGGCTTACTTCCCCTTCATCCCCGACCAGCCGTTCAGGGTAACGACTCTCTTATTCACACGCATTGTGTCTTCTGACCACCAGGGGGCGACTCCTCTGGTTGTATAGAAGTCTATGCTTCATGAGTTAAAGCTGCATTCTTTCTCCTGACCACCAGGGGGTGACTCCTCTGGTTGTATAGAAGTCTATGCTTCATGAGTTAAAGCTGCATTCTTTCTCCTGACCACCAGGGGGTGACTCCTCTGGTTGTATAGAAGTCTATGCGTCATGTGTTAAAGCTGCATTCTCTCTCCTGACCACCAGGGGGCGACTCCTCTGGTTGTATAGAAGTCTATATAAGTGACTCTACTTCTCTCTTGATGTATTCCCTCAGTAAACATTGTAAACATGAGTTTATGTCTCAATCTCTAGTTTCTAGTCTTCTTCTATACAGCACGATGTTCATTTAGTACATTATGGTCTGTTAGAGTCAAACAGACCATAAAGTACTGAGCGCACCGGCTGCCTCTATTAGCGCTGCATCAGGGTCATCAGCTGTGTGTGTGTGTGTGTGTGTGTGTGTGTGTGTGTGTGTGTGTGGGGCAGCAGCACGATGAGTAATTCTCATAAGACCTGAGGACATCGTGTCCGCTCCAATAATTCTGAAAAAGCTCATGAATAACACATGCGGCGTTCGCACTGGAAATATCTGATGCCGTGAACTCAGCGGCCTTCAACCGGCGGCTCCTGCTTCAACGCAAAGACACACAACTGTGTTTATTATATTGTTTAAAGACACAGCAGCGACCATCTCTGGCCTATTTTTTGTCGCGTTGATCCCTGCGTCTCGTTACGCAACGCCAGCGCTGTGATGAGGTGTCATTGTTCAGCGGTCGCGACCCCGCGAGCAGCTGGAGGCGGCAGATTAAAGCTGTCGCTCTGACACCAGACGCTTCGTGTGGTTTCTCAGGAAGTGAGATCACAGATATAAGTTTCCTTACAGTTTTTTTGACTCCATGTTTTTGTTTGGTACAAGTTAAAACACGTTTAAAAAAAAGCAGCTGAAATTAAGCATCGAATCAGACTCTTAGTCACACTTTTTATTTTGTTAAATGGTTTTTAAATCTACAACCGTTATCATTAACCCACTAAAATCTATTGTTTAAAACTGCACTATTTATTTACTTAAAATAAATAGTACTAGAGTCGCCCCCTGGTGGTCAGGAGAGAGAATGCAGCTTCAACACATGAAGCATAGACTTCTATACAACCAGAGGAGTCGCCCCCTGGTGGTCAGGAGAGAGAATGCAGCTTTAACACATGAAGCATAGACTTCTATACAACCAGAGGAGTCGCCCCCTGGTGGTCAGGAGAGAGAATGCAGCTTCAACACATGAAGCATAGACTTCTATACAACCAGAGGAGTCGCCCCCTGGTGGTCAGGAGAGAGAATGCAGCTTCAACACATGAAGCATAGACTTCTATACAACCAGAGGAGTCGCCCCCTGGTGGTCAGGAGAGAGAATGCAGCTTCAACACATGAAGCATAGACTTCTATACAACCAGAGAAGTCGCCCCCTGGTTTTAACCTTTATTTAGAAAATCCAGAGTCTTTCTTGCATTAATCAGCTGCATCGGTGCTAACGGCTGCCGTTGCTTCTCTACACGCTAATTTATTAATTTGTGTTTTTTTTCTTCTTCTTTTCTTTCGGGCAGATCGAGATCCACTGCGAGCACCAGCGGTTCCGCATATTCGTGGACGGACACCCGCTCTTTGACTTTTACCACAAAGTGAAATCCTTCTCGTCCATCGACACGATACAGATACGAGGAGATCTGCTGATCACCAAGCTCGGTTAGCCACGCCCCCTCATCAACGACCCATCATGCAACATCATGGTGCAGGCGCATAACAGCTGGATGACGAGTCAAAGTCCTCCTGCTCCGTCTCTCCCGTTCCCTTTTCTATCGAAGATGCTTTTTTGGGGAGTTTTTGTTGTGTTTCTCTGTGTCGCTTCTGGTTTTTTGTCCGATCAGGGATCCTGCAGATTATTAATAACGCGTTCATTTTTCCTGGAGGGACGTGGAGGAAGACGCAGGCTTGGGAAACCCAGTTTACTCAGGAACAAACATCTGACTCTTGAGCGGATACCGCGGTGCTTGTCGGTGGAAGTCTGGATGTTTTTAACTCTGCAACTCTTCCAGGAACCTTTTGGATAAACGGATTGGACCTTTTTTTTAATATCCAAATCGGAGCCCAGAAACATGACTTTTCATATCAGATGAAACCGTTTTTTTTTAAAGGAAAATGTTGCACTCTTTCAGTATTTATTGTTGCGGTTATCCTCTAAAAAGTCTCATGTATATGATGACATCACAACGGGGGTGTGTGTGTGTGTGTGTGTCACACGCACGCCATTCACCCCGAAGATGGACGTAATTCTACTTCCTGTTCCTGTCCAGCCTCCTCTGGGTGAAACACTCCTCCGATATGCAACCCATCCTCCTCTCAGAGGAACTCCCCCCACCTTTTGAGCAGAACGCGTTGCGGGCGTCAAACCAACGACCTTCAGGTCCCGGCGGTGCATCGAATGTCCAGTGTTCATGTTTCTATAGTAGCATAGCGATGCGCAGGAAGTATCACGCAACCGAGCCGCTAACAGGAAGTGAGTTCAGTTTTCTGGTCCGAGAGGCGATGAGACGTGTCGGTGTCGTTTTCGTTTGTGTTTTTTTTATACTGTTGTTTTTGTGTTCTTTCTATTTCGCGGGTGAGCATCCGTTTGTATCGTTAGCTGTAATGTTGTAAAGCGTGCGGCGATCGAACGGTTCGATCGGCGGCCATTTTGATGATCGGTTTGGGTCGTTTTTTTTTAAGGAAATCAGCTTAAATGGTCATATTTTCTGGTTTTGTATGGAAAATATATTGTCTTTGAGACTTTTTCAGATTTGGGAAATGTTTTTTTCTGAAATTTGACAAAACAAACTAATCAATTGATCGAGAAAACAATGAAATATAAACGTTAGCCGCGGCCCTGGTTCGAGTTTTTTGCTCCTCGGCTTTGAACCAATGGGAGACGGAGATGAACAATACAAGCCTCCAACCAGGGTGTGTGTGTGTGTGTGTGTGTGTGTGTGTGTGTGTGTGTGTGTGTGTGTGTGTGTGTGTGTGTGTGTGTGTGTGTGTGTGTGTGTGTGTGTGTGTGTGTGTGTGTGTGTGTGTGTGTGTGTGTGTGTGTGTGTGTGTGTGTGTGTGTGTTTCTCCTCAACAAAGCACACACGTGTGTTCTTTTCTCTCCATAATGATCGATACTGAAGCTCCTGATGATCCTGCAGGTCTGTTGAAGATACTTGGAAATGATTCTTGTCTCTTTTAATTGTTCTTTAACCCCTTAGAAAGAAAAGAAAAGTGCAACTGAATGTTATTCTCATCCTGATTGTAATCTGATTATGAATAATAAAATACCCACAGTGGAAACACTGTTTGATATAATTTAGGAAATCAGCCACAAACAGTGTGTTTGATCCTGCTGTTGGACTTTGGATGTACAGATTTATAAAGCCAGGAAACCCGAGCAGAGTCACAACGTCGTGTCGTGCATGTCAGCTTTAAACCTGCAGTCGACTAAAGGTTAAGCACACGCTTTCCATTTTATTTAAACCAAGATTCCAGTTTAACAAATTAAAATGTAAGGTTTTTTTGTGGGGTTTTTCTCCTCCGGGACACGACTTCCTAAAAAAAAAAGTGCTAAAACATCCGTTTATGAAGCGTCCTATTGAGTATACGGTTCAGTTTTTTACAGTGTCATAACGTGTGTGTGTGTGTGTGGTAACTTCATCACTACTGTATTGGTAACATACTATTTTATGCTCTTTATATGAAGTCATTTTGAAAACGGTTGTTTTTTTTATATATGTATATAAATGATGAAAGTATAGCTGAGGTCAGATATTACACATTGAATAAAGCGTAAAGGGTTAATCATCATTTTGACGGGTGTTTTGGATGTCAGCGAGCATCTTGTCGCCCGTTTGATCCTCTAAAACCACTAAAAACTAAAAAAAAACATCTCGTGTTTGACTGTATTCCTCCTCATGCTTTTGTACAAAAAGAAAAAGAAAAGGCGACTTTGCAGATCAATAAACTTCTCATCTTGGAAATGTTCCTGTGCTCAGTGTCTCTGTCTGAAAATCCACCAGATACAAACAGAAAAGATCAGACCAATACAAAACAATAAAAAAGTCTCCGGTCACATCAAATAATCTGAAACTGTCTTTTAGAATCTGAAGAGCTCAAAACTTCTTCACCTTTACAGTCGGAGCGATGCGTCTTCAGCTTCATGACAATGAAACACATTCAATATTTAATGTTTATGAGGAAGAAATGACGGATCAGAAGATCCAAAGAGGCCAAAAATATATAAGACGACCAATAATTCACAACCGCCAACATATCAGCTATTATATCAGCTATTATTTCAAGTGCAATACAGTTCACATTTATTTCACACACCAGATACAAAGGGTACCAGTGAAATAGTTTGCAACACCCGTAAAGAATTAACTTGAGCTGATGAGCAAAGTGTTTTAGCCAAAAAGTAGGAGATCCTATGAGCTTTGTCCAAAATAAATCTTGACTTACTCAGGAACATACACCCTGTTGCACAAAGCAAGTGCCTCTCTGCGTCGGACAAGCAGGTCATTCTTACTTTCCCCAAAACATGCAGCCTTTCCTGACCTTTTGAGAGACGATCCTTAACTTTAACTCTGGCTAGAATTGTTTAATATCAATATGTAATGACGCTCAGGACTAGTTGGCAACACCTGCTCAAAGCTCAAGACAACCGAGGACACCTTCCAGTGACCTCTCAGTCGTACACACTGACAACGCGTGTGAAAAAGGAATGACACCGTAGTACAGATTAGATCAGTTAGACACATGAAACATGGATTATATCGTGGATTGTAATACAGGTGAATCAAATCAAGCATTCTGATTGGTTGAGAGTGAGTCACCAGGTGTTTATTGAAGCAATAAGGTACGAGAGGCAGTACTGTATCATCAATAATGTACTGGGTGTAGTTAGGTAAGACGTGCAGCAGCTGCAGTACATTCAAGGGTGTTATAATGTACACCCTTCATCAGTACATTACTGACGATACAGTACTGCCTCTCGTGCCTTATTGCTTAAGTCAACACACTATATAGGCACTCTACCACAAGGTTAATAACTGCTCCCGTTATGCAGTCTCCACCGCTAAAACACCTCAGAAATAAAACATACGTATTAAAGATTGATAATAGGTAATGCAGAAAAAAGTGAATATATAAACCCAGCAGATTCTGATTCTTTAGGTCCTAATCTTTCTAAAAAAAGATGCCTTATGAGTATGTGGGTTGTTGTTCAGGCAGTAGTTTATAATGTTGAGTAAATACCCTGTGCCCTAATCACTGGAGCGTTAATATAGAGATGTGTCAACGAACAAAGGCGACCTGTCGAGGCAACCTAGATCAACCTGTTGCTGTAAATCTGATCCTTTATTTCTTTGTCTTGGAGGCTCTCCTCTCCATAGCCTTACGCAAGGCCTCGAGGATGTTCTCCTTGTTGTTTAATATGTTGTAGGTGGTCAAGTCCACCAGAGCATCATAATTCTCTTCTGAGTAGGTTAACTTGTAGGTCTTGTATGGAGAGAAGAAGCCGCTCACATCCACCTCCCCAGCTCCGATCTCTTCCGTCGTCTCACGCTTGACGCCTGTAAAGTCATAAGATAATAATCCAATTGATTAAATCATGTCCTATGAAGCACATCATAACAATTATATGCCTTATTCTTATTGGATGTAGGAATACATGAGGCAGTTTCATTGCCTTTCAAGTTGAATGGCACCGAGTCGTCCAGTAATACAGCAGATCCTTAGTATTTTAAATTAATCTGGATTAGTAGCGTCTCCAATTTGTAGTGCTTAACATTAGCTGCAATACACCAGGTAGATTGTTGAGTACAGGTCTGTCACCCTGTACATATGTGCTGCAATGCTCTGATGAAGTATTGTATAATTGTAGTATGGAATAAAGAAATACAGGTACACCACTATCAGCCCCTCGCCCTGTAAGAGATCCTCAGGTGACTTCCATGATAACGAGGCAGAGAAAGCTCTCTTCCCATCGCTACATTGCTATTGTTTCACGACAAAGTAAAAAAGAAGGAAGCAACAGAAGCAACATTGTTGCGGTGAGCTTCAGCTACTTTAAATGGGCATACCTGGGCGTTTGAAGTGCTTGTACGTGACATTGACCAGCGGGAAGTGAACCACTATCGGGGCCCTGGGGTTCTCCTTATCCTCGAAGATGTAGAACTCCTTTTGAGGCTCCTTTTGCAGACTGGCAAAATCGGCATTGGGAAAGGGGATGTCATGTTCTTTACAGTGATCAGCTGTCTTCTCCAGGACCTGATAGATTAGATATGATCAAAGAGTATTGTTAATGTTGATTGAATACAGTCAGGACATCATTTTGCACCTCCTCATTCTGTTTACCGCGAGGATGTCGTGTGGTTCCCACGAGTAACTCAGAGATATGATGAGGTCCACGTCTCTCTCTGGCCGCAGGACAGGCACGCAGGCAATATTGATCACATGACCGGAATCAATCAGGCGCAGGCTGGAGTCACTGGGAGTCAGCTTGTTTGGGAAGGCATCTGGATGTGTTTCTGGACAGGAAAAAGGAGGAAATATCAAACAGATCTTCAACTAAGATTGCAGGAATAGGTTGACTAGGAATACAAAATGAAATAACTGGCTTATGGCGTATGAAGTCAATTGTGTTCTGTGCTGAACTGTTTTTTACTCCGGCAACCAGCATGTGCAGGATTGCTGCCTTGCCCCAGCAGCTGAGTCCTCATACTCAGTCCTCATTGGTCCTCATTGCATCAGTGTTTGAATTGGTGTGAATGGGTGAAAAGCGCTTTGTCTGGTCAGAAGACTCCAGAAGCACTTCTCAGGTACAAGCCATTTACAGTTTACTCCTGAAAAGCTCATGTTACTTGAACATAATGCAGCCTTTGCACTTGTAGCTCGAGGCTCAATATTGTTTCAACTTTTTTGAATTATGGGTGAAAAAAAAACAACTGTGAGTGCCTACCGTCCCCGTCAACAAAGTTGTTGTGTTGAATGTAGTCCCTGTGCATGGAGAGCCCACGCATGAAGTTGTTCATTTCAGCAACCAATGGACGAGTTGTGCAGACATCAGTAACAAAGTTTTTCAGTCGCATGCAGGGCTCGTCCTCCGGATTTGATGGTTCTGTCATCAGTCAAAAGAACAAAAAATCTCAGTTTATTACAATTCTTATATGGTTTGTTGTATAAACATTGAATTTATGTTGTGTAAACATGTAATCATTTAAATGAAATAGGAAAAATGCATAATTATCATCGCTCTACCTATTCTGGTGATCTCTGGTTCTGGTTTGAACCAGGTGCTCAAAGAAGGCAGAGACCATGGAGTCTGCGTAGATATTTCGCACAAGTTGACAGAAATAGCACTGCTCCATATTCCTGATTAAGTTGGAAAAAAATGGATTGTAATTTCCTGAAATTACCATTGTACTACGGTACGTTGACATTGCAACAGAAGCAGTGGTCTTACCAATCAGATAAGGGAGGTGGACTTCTGGGAGTTTCTTGACGACATTACCGAGAAAGAAATGACTCCCGAAGTCCTCCGTTCGGACAAATGCCCCGTACTTCTGGATGCCGACCTCATAGGGGGTGAACTCACACCACTCTGTCGACAAGATGTGTGATTAGAAAGTCAATCAATCCTTCACAGGTTTCAATTTTGTTCAAGTTCTTCTTGTAGTCTGTATGTGTCCTGAATCTGTATCATGTCATCAGTCTGGCCCTCCTGAATATTCCCATATTTATTTCAGTTACAAAATGAATTAAATACATTTCATATAAACTAGGTCTTCATATGTGTCACTTGAGCTTCATTCAATACATATTTGTCATGCAATGTAAAGTATATTCATTGGGCTTTAGTCACCTTGCACAAAATACTTTCAGGAATACAATGTAAAGTGTCATAAATAGCTATTACAGTAATTACAATACAAATGCAAAATATCATGCAGGATAGTTACCAGCAATATGGTCAAAGCTATCTCGTATATCCCTCATATTGACAGCAGTGTAAATGGGAAGAGGGTTTTGGCCTTCATTCACTGCTCTCCGCTGCTCAGACAGGGTACTGGTGACTTTCTGTAATTCCAACCAAATAAAGATGTGTTAATGACACACCCTAATTTGACATGTGTATCTTAAAGCAGCCTGTGGACTCATTCATATGTGAAGGCCCCAGGATATTTACTACCTGATCTGGCTGATAAAAGCAACCACAGATCCAAGAAGCAGAGACTATAGCAGGGTGGCTAACCGTGGCTTCATTACTTGCTAATTTTTATCGTGAACAAATATGTTAGTTGGAGAGCTTGCATGTCCGAGCAACAGAGGAAGACAGGAGCTGTGCAATGAGAAAATAAGCTAAAAGGGAAAACGTTCTAATACATGTACTGTAGTGTATTTGTGAAAACAATTAAATTATAAAATAGCTATAACTTTGTGATTCTGTTTAGGCCAGCAGAGAAGACTTAGCTGGCCCTGACGTCCCACCAATGGTGTAATAAAGTGATTAAGTGTTCAACCGCTCACCTTCCCAAAGACAAGTTGCTCAAAAACCAGGCCCAACCTATCAATGAAGGACGTAGTGTAACCATCTTGCTCTTTCTCAGCAATTCGTTCTGTGTTAGAGAAGTGTTTCTCAAGAGATACGAGATTCCGGAGGTGTTGGGTCATCTGTTCTTTCTTTGCTGAGATGACACTGTCCACATCTTGCTGTGACCAGTTAGGTTCCTGGTACAGATCAGACATAGCCCTGTTCACATGGGAAGTAAGTGTATAAAAGGGGTACAATGAGTCAAAATCAATGCATATTCAACCAGGCATACTTATATATTACATACTTCATAAAATACATAACATAACTTTTTAAAGAGGTCTCCAAAATGCACCAACAGCACAGAGGTTAAATATAATGAACTCAAATTTTCTCAGGGGACAGCTAGCAGCTTCGATGGCACCCACCATTCATCCAACACAGCCACAACCTTAATTATGCATAACTTCAAGCTTAGATATATTTTAAACGGGTGAGTTTGATGCAAATTCACCATGTTGTCCTAATCAAGGATATTAGCTAACCAAACCGTTCTTTGCAAACATGTTTATTTCTGCTGTAAAGCTGAGTCTTTTAAAATGGCGGTCTATGGGGATTGACTCGGAGCCAGCCGAAAGTGGCAATTCAACGGCCCTGGAGTTTTTGGCAATTTCGCATCGTTTTTTTCAGCCTCGGAAGTTGCTGCTTGTTCATGACCTGTCTTCTGCCCCACTGCCCTGTTTCCCTGTGTTTGAGCACAACCTTTCCATAAGGCACAGCCCAAAATTGTATGGATTGCCTGTCTTTGTCTATGTAAAATGAGAAGATTGCAATTAAGACAAGGTGGAAACTTGCCGATTCAAATGGTTCACTCACCATGTGGATCCAGAAACACCTGTGATGTAAGTGACAGCATCCAGGACCCCGATGTCCTTCAGGCCTCTCAGACTCCCGAGCAGGCCCGTCATTGCTCTGGACCCTCCCCCTGAAGCCACCACTGCTATTTTTGGCACCTGAACAGAGAATACAGGTGTGGCTCGAGGGGCTCTTTGAGTTTTACCGAATGCTGAACAATTTAGTACCTGGAGAGGAAGCAGCCACAATTGTGGATGCTTGCAGCCTCGCCCACTTTCCCCGTCAGTCTTCAGGGCATCAGCTTTCAGATTGTGGTGGACAGAGGTGCAAGGGGCAAAAATAACAAAAATAGTTGAACTCTACCGTTTTAGGATCAGTTGAAGCGCCAAAAAGCTTCTGCAAAGCCTGTGACACGACAACGCTCCTCTTCTTCAGGAACTCTTTCTCTTGAGTTGGGATGTCAAAGCCCAGACGAATTCCAAGACCCTCGCTGTGGATTTCCAGGGTTAACAAAATCAGAAGAGGTCAGTGAAACAATGCTGTTTAGCTTCATGTTGGCAGTTTCAAGTTTTTTTGCACAGCTGAGCACTCACAGCACACAGGATGCCCATGTACTTTGGGTCTGGGGCTATTTTAGTGGTTTTGCTCAAAGCCTCTTAGCTCCTATTGAGGGAAATCTTAAAGGTGCTCTTTTAAAAATTCAGATATTGCAACTATAGCAACTTACAATATGTTTACTTTTCACAATAGCAGTCTAACTGAGCAGAGAATGAAGTCCCTCTTCCTTTGTGTGTGTTGTAATCATAGACTGTATATAAGAATTTGATGTAGTCAATGTGACGTCACCCATTGTTTTTTGACTGATCTTTTGCCATCTTAAATACAGCCATTGCCATGTTGTTGTTTTTTGGAACTGATGACGCACAGGAGGGACGTAGTGACGCCGTTCACAGATCTGGTAGCTGATACCTTAAAGCAGGGGTGCTCAATACGTCAATCGCGATCTACCAGTCGATCTCCAAGGTACTATTGGTAGATCGCATGACAAGGTGAGGTGACATTGTCATGAACTGATGCTATACAAATAAAGTTGAGTTGTTTTGAATAAAAAAACTAGACGTCAGCCCATCAGCCATCCCGTCACTTGATTGATACACAGGACAACCAGTCAGATGACATCTGATTTTTTTCCCCGTACAATTAGGTCACTGTGCGTGTTCAAACAACGCCCCTGAGCGCTGCAAAGCTAACAAGCTAGTCGTTAGTTACATCCTAATTTTTCGCTCTGTTTTTTCCTCTTAAACGTAAGATAGGGTATAAAAATGAGTGGGGGAGCTGGACCAAGTAAAAAGAAAAAAACCTATCACTTTCATACGGAATGGGAGGAGGACTTTTTTTTCACGATGACATTTTCAAAGTGCGTTTGTCTCGTCTGCCAGTCTACCGTCGCAATACCAAAGAAGGGAAATGTGGAGCGGCATTTTCGGACTCTTCATGGAAAATACGACACTGAATTCCCGAGCGAGCTGAGAAAGACAAAGGTGAAGGAGCTAAAATCCCAGTTATTGGGACAGCAGTCATTTTTCACACAAGCTACTTCTAAAGCGAAAGCTGCCACCGAAGCATCATTCCGAGTAAGTCACATCATCGTTAAAAACAAGAAGTCATTCCAAGATGGAGAGATGGTAAAAGAGGCATTCGTTGAAGCAGCGGACTCATTGTTCCGGGACTTTAAAAATAAAGCAGAAATCCTGTCTTCGATCAAAGCTCTCCAGCTGTCAAGGAGTACAGTTACACGGCGTTGTGAAGCCATGGCTGAGGACGATGGCAAAAAATGTACATAATTATGTTGTTCAGTCTGTTCAGTTCTGAATTATGTTGTGTTGTGCAACATATGTGGTTATACATCAACATAAGTTGTAAGAATCCTCAATATATTTCTCAATAAATATAATGGGTAGATCATTTTGACTTGGTCATTTCAAAAGTAGCTCCCATGCTGAAAAAGTGTGAGCACCCCTGCCTTAAAGCATACCCTACTCAATGGTCTATCTGACTCTAAATGGATCTGAATTTACTAAATGAACATCATGCTGTAAAGAAGAAGACTTGAAACTCGAGATTTCAACTCTCGTTTACTGTAGTTTATAGCACTTTTCTAGTCTTCACAATACACAGTATCATCCACCCATTTACACAGTGAAGACAGTGTAAGGTGCCACTAATGCAAGGACGAACTATCCATTCATACACTGCTTGCGGGAGAAATTTTGGGATTAAGTGTCTTGCCCGAGTGTCTTTTCCAAAGACACCTTGACATGGACGAGCGGAGCCGGGGCTCAAGCCACCAATGCTATGATTGAATGACCACTGTGCGCCACATTTGCCCACGTAGGCTTAAGGTGTAATATTTGTTAAAAGTTCCCATACTTTTGTTAATACTGTATAGTGGAAGTAGGAAGCACCTTACCCTTCTTTTGTTTCCAGGTCAAAATCCACTGTGTCCTGTGATGAGAAAAAGTCACATTGCTATCAACATATATTATTTAAACTACAACCCGATATTATCAAATTCCGCAATGGGGCCCATAAACGCTTGGACCGGCCTTTCCTCAGATCTTCATCTGGTCGAAACAAAAGGACCAGTTAATCCAGCCGCAAACAAACTTCTTACCTGATCAATACAAACGGACACTGTGCTTCCATGTTTTCCTGGTTGTGGCTGCAGATGAGTATACGTTTCCAGTGGAGTAAAACTAGAGGGCTGACAGAGAACCGGGAAAATGGCATGCTATGTTATACTTTCTTTCTAGATCGATGTATGCTGTGTCAATTATTGAAGAAAAACCTTTGTTTTCTTTCTTCTCTTTCCTTGTCCAAGGAGGTGACAAGTAAAGTTCACCAGTAACACCTTATACTTGTGACATCTCTCTGTCAAACAGGTCAAAAGAGAAGACAATTAAAACTCACTGCTACTCCTAGTTCTGTCTCCAAGTCTCTGTTTACGTAGAAACGCAGTTTTTGGGGTTCCTTTGCATTAAGTGTGCCAGTCTCATCATAGGCACCTCTCAGTGTCAGCTCCTTGTCACACAAACCTGATGAAAGAAATGTACCCACAGGAGAACAGTCAGTGCGTTTACATGCTGGTAATAATTCGAATCTTGCTTTAGTCGGACTATGCTCTCTCTCGGGGCAACTGCTGTTATCCGAATATACATGGCAGTGAATAAATCGAATCATTGGCCGAATGCATGTCATATCCGCTACGACAGGTGGCGCTGTTTTCATTACATGTAGTGGTGATACAGCCATCTCCGCTTGACCTCTTCACTCTTCATAATGGAGAGAACCCCGCTAGCTTCGGTGGTTGTCGGGGAGCTAGCGCAGAGCAAACAGGGAACTAGCAGCAGCGCTAGCTGGCTACATCAGGGAGCTAGCAGAGACACCCACCGAAGGTAGTATCGGCTCGTAACCCGACTTTTACGTTTGTTTGTTTCTGCCGGCCGTGACAACTTATCGTCTCTTTCGACTTCCGGGTCACGACCTGGGAGGGAGGGAGGGAGGAGGCGGCGGGATCTTGAGCATGCCACAAACGCATTGTCCAGTTCCGATCCGATTCAGCGTTTACATGCAGCGTTATTCGAATTATCAATCGAATCGAATCGAGTTATCCAGGGGTGTTAATCGGATCGTAGTCGGACCGCAGTTATTCGAATAAAGGTGTTTACATGAACTGGATAATTCGATTTTAGTCGGACTAAGCCAGTTATTCGAATCCATGTAACCGCACTGACTGTCATGTTAATCTGTTGAAACTGATACATATACATGTTGTTGATGCTTGACAAGTCATAAGCAAAAGAAATTGTACTTAAGTCATCCATTTATTTGGTGAAGTTTTTTCCTAGGTTTCCTGATTTTTGTTATTGGATTTCTTCCCACACTGGATGAAATGGCAAAAAGTGGAAGGGTCTGTACATCTTAAAAAGCCTGAGCAGCCACACTTACGGTGCTTTCGCACCAAAACACATGCCAATATCCGCATCGCTTTTTTGCCTGGTTTTACTCGCTCAATTTCATTTGGTAAATTTGCTTTTTCGCAACCATTCGCGGCAGAAAAAGGTGCTACTACGTTACCCGAAGTTACCAGCACATAGCCTCATTAGCTAACCTAAACTGACCCGTTCACGTCCATGTAGCTACCAGCACATAGCCTCACTAGCTAACCTTAACTGACCCGGTCACGTTCTTGTAGCTACCAGCACATACGAGCCTCACTAGCTAACCTAAACTGACCCGTTCACGTCCATGTAGCTACCAGCACATAGCCTCACTCGCTAACCTAAACTGACCCGGTTACATTCCTGGGGAGGGGGGGAGGACGACGCCAAACACGCATCGCGACAAATACGCGCCGCGCGCCGATCAGGTCCTGTCCCGTATTCCAATCACAGCCTTTTTTATTTGTATCCGTGAAAAGAGAAACGTATAACAAAGAGAAACGTATTACCAGCACATAGCCTCACTAGCTAACCTTAACTGACCTGGTCACGTTCTTGTAGCTACCAGCACATAGCCTCACTAGCTAACCTTAACTGACCCGGTCACGTCCATGTAGCTACCAGCACATAGCCTCACTAGCTAACCTTAACTGACCCGGTCACGTTCTTGTAGCTACCAGCACATCGCCTCACTAGCTAACCTAAACTGACCCGGTCACGTTCCTGTAGCTACCAGCACATAGCCTCACTAGCTAACCTTAACTGACCCGGTCACGTTCTTGTAGCTACCAGCACATAGCCTCACTAGCTAACCTAAACTGACCCGGTTACATTCCTGGGGGGGGGGGAGACGCCAAACACGCACCGCAACAAATACGCGCCGCTCGCCGATCAGCTCCTGTCCCGTATTCCAATCACAGCCTTTTTTATTTGTATCCGTAAAAAGAGAAACATATAACAGTTACGTGTAATCTGTGCCCTGGAGCCTGGCGCCTTGACTCTCCCCGTTACAGTTGCTTCTGCTGAGCGACGTTGTTCAAAACTAAAGCTCAATAAAACATACCTGCGTTCAACATCGCGGCAGGAACGTCTACGTGGTCTTGCTGTCACCAGCATCAATGGTGAAGTGGCTCAGAAGCTCATCTGATGACCTAATGAGTGATTTTGCAGCAAAGAAACGCAGACGTGTGCCTCTATAGAGCCTCCCAAAACTGGTGGAAACGCTTAGTCCATACAGAATAGCATTATGGCTCTCTCAAAAAGGATTTTGCACTTTACATGAATGTGTGTTTTAGCCGTTGTGACTTTTCGTCCTCTAAATCTTTCTTTTAAGAAGATTGACTATTCTTGTTTGTACATATTATTATTACCATGACGGAGTTACGCTTAGGTCACCAAAATGGCTAGCAGCAGCACTGTCCGTAGTCGCACACAGCTCCGACTCCTCCAGCACGAGTGTCTGGATGAAGCCGCTTCCAGCGCTCCTTCAGGCGGACCGGCGGCCATGTTGAATTCAGCTACGACTGAATTATAAGCTTTCTCAATGACGATTGGCTGTCGCAACTCAGTGCTGGGCGTATTTTTCGCCCGAGTTGAAATATTTTATGACTTTACATGTAATATAAGGCCGTGATACTGACTTAATGAATTGGATAGAATTGTAGAATACGTACAGTCGTCACGTTGTAGGTTGTCAATGTTAATGTCCAGTACAGATAACGGGGCAGCCTGAAAGACACAAAGAGAGATCAGTTACTGTGCTGAGGGTAATAAAAATAAGTGTAGATTAAATGTATTAACCAGATTCATGTATTAGCCAGTGATCCTTCAGCAGTATCAGCAACAAAAAGTCAATATTTGAAATTAAACTAATTTATCTTTGTTTATATTTTGAACCATAGTTGATTTTACAGTATTAATGGGCCAATCACATTGTTTGTGAGGAGGCGTAATCTATGAAATGTTGCACTAGAGGGCAGCACTGAGCTGAAACATTCATGCAAGGTCAATGTATGAGGCACTGACACTTTACGGTCATCCAGTTGTGAAACACCATATTTTGATGATGCCAACACTTGATTTCTTTAGGCAGCATATAATGCAACAACTGAGTTTCATGGGTATTAATTGACAGTTGAGAAGAGGAGAGGAAAACACTGATAATTCGAGAATAAGTATAAATATTTCTTACTTCTACCGGCACTTCCTACAATCTTTATCCTGTATATGTCTCTGCGTATTCATTACAAACCATTTTTACTGTTCATACTGCTCATCTAGCATATTCATACCTGTAATATAATATATTTATGCTGTATTATATTCAGTACATTGCTTTCTACTACTCTGCTTTTTGCACTTTTGTTCAGAGACTAATGTACATTTTGTGGTTTCGATACCTGTATCTGTGCAATGACAATTATTAAGCTAGAAACCACAATTTTCATTATATTTGGGAATTAAATGGCTTCTCATGTTGCAAATTGCTGATCCTCCATACTTCTTCACAGTTCCAGCCAACATGGAGAATGGAGTACTGGTGGACCAATGGTTCCTGGAGTGTGTTCGTTAAGGTGTACATTGCTGATGTCATTTGAGAAATCTTACCAAAAGGACACCGTTAGTGAGATATTCACAAGGGGGGTCCTCACTACAAAAAGACAAGTTATATATTTTTAACAGTGAATTTTAAGGACACAAAAAGAACAATGTCTGTAAATGTGTTGATAGAGGACAACAAAGTAAAAACAGTAATTTACAGTTACCTCTGAAGTAGCTCAAAGGCTATCAGAAGTTTTTGCTCCGTCTATAGCAAAGTGAACAAGGACAATCGTTCAACCATAATCATTTGCTTCGCGGTCCATTTGTAATAACTCAGCCATCAGTGCATTACAATCATACAGCGCAAGTGTTGTTCTCTTGTTGCTTTTACCTGTGGTTGTATAATGAGCTCCTTGGTCTCCATCCCATTTGGGAGATTTGGGACATCAAACTGAAGCTCCTCATACAGGGTTTCACCTGTAAAGCCCTGATCATATAGCTTGATATCTAAAACGTTCTGGGGAAACAGCAGAAAAGCTCACTTAGTCACACAGCTTTTGACTTTTACTCTTCTAACTGACCTGGTTCTTTCCACAGTGGACTGAATACATTTTACTTCAGCGGTATTTCAGAAAGGATGACTCTCTTTACACCGTTTCATTCATAAATCTCTTAGTCTCTATTTCTCCCTTATTCATCATCGCATTGCAGCAACTCCAGTGTCTGGACTTCAGGGGGATTCTGCCTTATCAGAACTGTCAAAATCGTCAAATTGCCAAAGACTTTGCAATATCCATCCATCCATCCATCCATCCATCCATTCATCCATCCATTCATCCATCCATCCATCCATCCATCCATTTATCCATCCATCCATTATCCAAACCACTTATCCTGTTTAGGGTCGCTGGAGCCGATCCCATCTGTCAGGGGCGAAGGCAGGGTTCACCCTGGACAAGTCGCCAGTCCATCACAGGGCAGACATAGAGACAGACAACCATTCACGCTTACATTGACACCTACAGGACATTAACCTAAGCTCCGCCCCAGACCGTGCAGCCAATGGTGGGTCAAGGACTTTGTATGATGATGATGACTTAGCAATATTCAAATGTTATTCATACGTGATAAAATATTGCTTCTGACGCTTGTGTTTTACGTCGCACTAATATTGAGAACTCACTTTCACATGGGTGGGAACCCGAAAGGTAAACGTTTCGTTCCATTCTGGGTTGTTGTTGCTCGACACAGTTTTTGTACGGTAGCTTTTTGCCGTTGCTGTCGGGAGAGTGAGTTCCACGGAGCAGCTGGGAGAAGACGCTGAAACAGAGAGACAGGAAAGTAGAAACATACAGTTTCAGTTCTGCAATGATTAATGATGATGTTAAGTGTCATTACAAAACATGCAAAGTAGATATTGTTACTTGAAAAGTGAAAGCCATACCTAAATATTTGTTGGAAAGTTTTTCTGCTCTCAGTACGGTGATATTAAAGCTCAGATAGGAGATCACTTCCTTCTGTTGAATAAGACACCCAAAAGCAATTATGAAAAGACTTATGTACAGGATACATTCCAGGTGTAACTTATGTGAACTGAACGCGCTACACTTCAAACTATAATCAATTACACTCTACAAACATTGTATTTTGGCAGTATACCAGCTGATGGGTGTTGAGAAACTTTATCTCGTACATAGCCGTTCGTAGTCTGCAGTGTAGTACTTATGGACTGGTTTTTGGGATCTTGTTAAACGGTGGAAAGAACTCATTGACCCATATGTCCTCTGTGGAGGAGGCAGAGTTTGAAGACTTGGGGGAAGACCCATCCATATTCTAGGTGGAAGAGAGTTTAGAGTTTGGGGACCTCAGATATTGCGTCTCGACTCTTTGCAGACGATGTGGCTCTGTTTGACTCCTCCAGAATGTGACCTTCACCAAGCACTGAGCAGGTTTGACGCCAGGTGTGAAGGCTATGGTTTGGTGGATTGCACCTTCCGGATTGGCAGTGAATCCCTGCCTCTATTGTTTGCAGGATTTAGTCATGCTTTCAATAATCCATGAAGAACAATGTATACATTTTAAGTGGAAATAAGGGACCTGCTAAAGTCTGCTCTGCTCATAGAACCCTTCGGCTCAGCTACGAGCCAGAAAGCTAACGTTATGCTAGCAAGATTCAGAGTCAATGACATTGCGTAGGGTTGACAAACAGTAAATATAAATGAACAGAATGTTTAACAGAAAATTAACATGATGATATGTCAGAAGACTGGAAAAGTGATATAGATGTAGAGCCTGTTTACCATTTAATGAACACCATGCAGCCTGTCAGAATGGAATATCTACCCACACTATGATTTAGGAAGATTGTAGGAGCCCTTACCACATCTTTGAGGAGACTGAAATCTTTCACCTCACTAAAAAACAAACACAAAACATTTCAATGTTTTAAATCAACATTCACAAAGTAAAAACTAGAGACTTTTGGAGAGATCTTCCAAATAACAAAAAATAGTTTTCCGTCACGACCAGATCATTTGCCCACACTGTTTCTGTTCATCTTAAGTGGCAGATGAAAGGAAAATGCATACTTGTATTAAAGAGACATGATGATAGAGGTAGGTAAATCAAAGAAACTTTACCTTTCCAGGAGCTCAAACTCCATCCAGAGTTTACCCTTTGACCAGAGAGAAAAACACAGGAAAATGTCTGAATATATAATCATGGAAACAAAAAAACTACAAAAGAAGGTGATGACACATCATATCCAGGTATGAATCCATCAAAACAGTTTTTAGGTATGCAATCTGATTCATGTCCTCCCTTTTAAGGTATTATTCGTGGGTCAGGTGCCTTCCTCACGGGTTAAGTGTCTTTCCCAAGGACACATCTACATGGATTAGCAAAGTCGGGGTTCGAACCACCGATTGAAAGATTGGATTGTAACCACTGAGCCAAAGTTTTCCCAAAGACCCCTATCATTCTCTAATTCAGAGTTACTTCAGATTGGTAATTATTGACAGTCCTGTCTGCTTTTTGTTGTCTGGCAATCCAGTTCCCCTCCCCGAGAAACAGGATTAGTGGTTTCAGATGATGGATGTATGGATCATGCAAATGTATAAAATATGTTTGATATTTGTTTGTACCTCAGGTTTGATGATGACCTCCCTGGTTTCCTTCTTTCCCACAGTCAGACTGCTGACATCAAGCTTCATGAAGGAGATCAGGTCATCATACTTAAAGGGGTCCTCATCATAAAGTTTCACCTCGAGATCGGTCTGGAAAAATAACAGTGAAAATAACAGTCCTTAAAGCAGGGTACGGCTTCACTTGGAACATTTGACATGAGTATGGAAGCCCATCTCCGCCACTACTAGCTCATAACTTTGATGTTTGTTTTTTTTCGTTTGTTTTTTTTTTCCCCCCCGATTTTTTGTTGCCTATTTTTTTGGACACAAAAAAAAGATCACTAAAAAAAAAAAGTCAATAATTTTTTTTTGGTCCTATTTTTGAAAAAAAATCTACGGAGAAAAAAGGCTTTTTTTAAAAAATAAAAAAAAATTGTGCAGAAATGGGCGTCCATACTTGTGTCATGTGTGTCCTGAAAAATTTTTTTTGTTGAAATTTTATTAGTCAGTTATGGTGGAGTTTTAAAATAATAATAATAATAATAATAATAATAATAATAATAATAATAATAATAATAATAATAATAATAATAGTAGAGAGCGGGAAGGAAAAAATAAATTAACCCCAAACAGAAATATGTTATTGTGGTTTGTTTGCACACACAGTTAACAATCTCTAACAAAAACAACCCAATGTCAGCAATATTGTGGACATTTGTATCACAGAAAGCTTTTCAAAGGCGAACATGATCAGATCCGTCCAGGTTTATTTTGTGTGTATTTGTAAAACTATTTCACACCAGTTCAAATTGCTTGGCATTGTGTTTAGATTAGAACGTGCATTTATGAACACCAATGTTAGACACTACATTTGTAAATCCTACTTTTCAATGAGACTTATTTCACTTCAGAGGATCCTTCAAATGTTTCCAGAGTAACTGATGTTGTAGTTCATTACAGAAAGATATGATGAGATATTAGTGATAGCAACCTACTGTACTGGGGTCTTACCTTGAGATTGCCTTTTACAGTTAAAGTAAAAGTTTCGTTCCACTCCGGGTTTTTGCTGTTTGCCACACATTTTGTCCTGTAGAGTTTTTTAGATGTCGAGGGCAGACACACCGTAACATAGCAGTCTGACTCCGAACCTGATGAGAAGGATTATTAGGGTTCATGCGACAAGCGTCGATCATACAATAATTGCCCTGCTCATAACTAAACCCAAGTATTTGTAACTAAAGTCATTCATTCATTCATTCATTCATTCAACTGATCCACGCAGGCCTGATGAGGATGAACTTCAGTTTAGATATTGGCTTATTTAGTCAAGAATATATGTAGAAATACATAAGATTTTGAAACCCTGTTTTAGAGAAAAGCAGTGTTTCCCTGGCTGACCTGATGATATTCTGGAACAGGAAACATAAGTGACTTTGAGTGAAACGTTTGTAAAGAGAACTCCACTCGGAGTTCTTGCAGACACTTTTACATCAGCCACCTTGTATATGTGGAAATTAAGTAACATGATTCCATAATAACATAAAATGTGCACAAAAATGTTCATTTAGATCAAACTGATAGCAATGCGTACCATAATCCATGGAGATGATGTTCTTTGCTCGCAGTACAGTGACACTCAGCGTCCACCTGTTCACATCTCTCTTCTATTAAATAAAAGCAAAACATGAAATTGTAAGGCCATGAAACATATACAAGAATAGATGAAATGTGTCACTTTAAACGTATAAGTTCAAATGTGGGGTTTGATTGTTAAAGTGGCTCAAATAAGCACAAATAACCAAACAGTTAAAAAGCTTGAAATTGTTATTTCTTTTTCATTTTCACAGGAAAATGAGATAACAAGCGAGAGCGTTCACTGTCGCGGAGATTCATTGGACTTAAAAATAATGATCCGCTCATTAATGAAAAATAGAATAAACAGCACCACAAACTAAATACAACCATCTATGAATATGGGGATGATTTTTATTTTGTACTCACCGCTGCCATTATGAACGTCAGACACTTTCACAGAGAGTTGCAGGAAAGCAGCGGTACTCTCGTCTGGATAAGTCGACTAATATCTGGACTGGAGACTGGGGACGGTTACAACATCCTGAGCCGAATCCCTTTCATGCATTCTGAATCCTCCCTTTATATTCAGTCAGAAACTACATTACACTGGGTCTTGTTCTGATTGGGTGAACGTCTCTCCCTCCTCTTGTGCGTCGTTAAAAATTAACTGTAACGCAACAATAAATTATGCAAGTTTTCAACAGTGCAATATATTATGCAAATATGCATAAGTCACAACACAATAAACTCCTGCTTGAAGTGCTTTAAAACTTTTTTTAGTTTTTGAAGGACAAAAACTAAAAAAAAGTTTTAAAGCTCTTCACATTGGGGTTTGAGGAATATTTCTATCTTGATTGTGTTCAAAAAACTCGAATGACTCTGATTAGCTGCGTCTACGTCTAACTGGGCCGTGAACTTCTCCTCAACAGTTTTACCCAAATAACCACTGAAGGATAACTGTACAATGTTCAAAATGTGGATACACAAAAAGGTATCGCAAATGTGAAATCATGTCAGTAAGCACAGTGTTACACTGACTCTCAACCAACTTTTAAAAGCTCAGTGTAACTAAAGCAAAGTACAGTATTTGTAATCACTTCAGTCCCATTGTTACCTCTTTCGACTGGAACACTGCAGACTGAACAAGTATCTTATTAGTTTTGGCAAAACTCTGGAATATTTAATTATTTTTTCTCACAAAGACAAAGTACTGTGGATTATGTCCTCTATCATTTACATAGAAACTACTTTAGAAAGTGATCTGTTTGTGATTAGCATGTGCAGGTGAAACAATCACAGTGATCCTTTTGAGTTCAACAAAGACTGCAAGCGTTGAGAGGGAATACACAGCCTTGTTCCTCTGTTATCAAGGCGTTATCAAGTACTGTGGATTATGTCCTCCATTTACACATAGAAAACCTAAGTCCAAGTCTTGCCAACTGTCCCCATACACACGCCAAATTAAATTGTTTACAAGGCAGCTGTGCAAGTTTTTACACTTTATTGCTTCACGTTAACAATCACTATCTTCCTTGGAACCATAATTGCTTGACTATCACTATGTTCCTTGGAATCATAATTGCTTGACTATCACTATGTTCCTTGGAACCATAGTTGCTTCGGGCGCTTCACAGCCACCGACTGCTCCTTATTTACTCGGTTGAACAAACTTTTCTCCTGGTGTTTTTTGAGCAGCAACACAAGACGTTCCTACATCTGTGAACTCCGTTCTCAGCTCAAATGTAATGCAAATGTAAAGAATGCAGATGTAAAAAACAGTAACACAATCAGCATTTCACTCTCCACATAACCCTCCGTAACTATTTGTGGGAAAGAGGTCATCAGTAAATCCTGAGCTTCTAGGTTCGAGATTCTTGCTTCACTGACCAATCACAGCGCATGTTAAAGGTCACGCGGGATCTGTGACCAATCAGGCGTCCAGACCGTCTAGACCTGTGGTTCTCAACTGGTCTGGCTCCGGGACCCACCATCACCCTTAATGACAAGCCGCGACCCAAATGGAGAAACATTCTCAACATCTCCAATGTATTTCATGAAAAGATGGAGCAGTTTGAACCTGAGATAGTATGGAGACAGTAGTGTTGCATGCCGGGTGTGTGATTGTGTGTGTGTATGGGTGTTTTGATGCTGCATAACAAAACAATAAGATAAGTAACAGAACCTAAACTAACTGTGCGGCCCAGGTGCATATTAGTCACATGGGAATAAAAAACAATATCAGTCTACTCCTTTAAAGGATTTACATTTTGGTGCCATACTGTTGAATCACGCTCAAAAACGTCTTCGTCTGTGAGCGAGTGACGCAATGTCCCGTTGGTATCAAGCTGCACAGAAAGAATGAAAATTAAAAAAAAAACAAGGCCGGTTTTATTTTGAAAAATTACCGGATACATCCGTCTGTGCGTCTGAGCCTCTTACTCTTGACACATGTCAGAGGCTACGTGAAAACATTACCCCAAAAAGGAAACTTAAATGTACGTTTCAAGTCTGCTGAAGTGCCGGTGTTCTGGATTAAAATCAAGGCAGAATGTCCTAAAATCGCCAAAAAGCTCTGAAAACCTGCAAGAAACATCCAAACCATGAGTGTGAATACAGATCGTGATCGGTAGTGTTGCATGCTGAGTATGGAAACATTGAGTGTGAACACAGATTGCAAGGAGTGGTATAAAAGTCAGTCAGTGATTTCTTCAATATAGGGTTCGAAGTCCATTTTACGTGTTCTGTAAAGCACAGAATGTAGACAGCTGGCGATGTCAAAATAAAATCACAGGATTTAAAAAAATAATAATAATTAATTCCATTTTTTTTTCAAGCAAAGGCCCGCGACCCATCGAAAACGGGTCAGCGACCCACCAGTTGAGAAACACTGCACTGAAGGATAGCTGTACAATGTTCAAAATGTGGATACACAGAAAGGTATGGCAAATATGAAATCTTGTCAGTAAGCACAGTGTTTTACTTATTCTCCACCACACCAAAGTATGACCAACTCTTAAAAGTTCACTGTAACTAAAGCAAAGTACAGTATTTGTAATCACTTCAGTCCCATTGTTACCTCTTTCGACTGGAACACTGCAGACTGAACAAGTATTTTATTAGTTTTGGCAAAACTCTGAAATATTTAATTATTTTTTCTCACAAAGACAAAGTACTGTGGATTATGTCCTCCATCATTTACACATAAAAAAACTAAGTCCAAGTCTTTCCAACTGTCCCCATACACACGCCAAATTAAATTGTTTACAAGGCGGCTGTGCAAGTTTTTACACATTTATTGCTTCACGTTATCAATCACTATCTTCCTTGAAACAATAATTGCTTGACTATCACTATGTTCCTTGGAACAATAGTTGCTTCGGGCGCTTCACAGCCACCGACTGCTCCTTATTTACTCGGTTGAACAAACTCTTCTCCTGTTGATTCCTGTCTGTCTCTGCCATCTCGCTTCTGAAATCATGAAAAAGGAGAGAATAGAAATCCACTCGACTGCAACGAGCTGCTCGCGATGTCTCTGGTGTTCTGAAAGGACTCGGGGTCAACATGTGAAACATGTTTCTTCATCGCTTATCGATACTTTGATTGTTTTTTAAGGGGAGGCGGGGGGGACTTCTATCATAGACTTCTATACAACCAGTGGAGTCGCCCCCTGGTGGTCAGGAGAGAGAATGCAGCTTTAACACATGAAGCATAGACTTCTATACAACCAGATAAGTCGCCCCCTGGTGGTCAGGAGAGAGAGAATGCAGCTTTAACACATGAAGCATAGACTTCTATACAACCAGAGGAGTCACCCCCTGGTGGTCAGGAGAGAGAATGCAGCTTCAACACATGAAGCATAGACTTCTATACAACCAGAGAAGTCGCCCCCTGGTTTCAACCTTTATTTAGAAAATCCAGAGTCTTTCTTGCATTAATCAGCTGCATCGGTGCTAACGGCTGCCGTTGCTTCTCTACACGCTAATTTATTAATTTGTGTTTTTTTTCTTCTTCTTTTCTTTCGGGCAGATCGAGATCCACTGCGAGCACCAGCGGTTCCGCATATTCGTGGACGGACACCCGCTCTTTGACTTTTACCACAAAGTGAAATCCTTCTCGTCCATCGACACGATACAGATACGAGGAGATCTGCTGATCACCAAGCTCGGTTAGCCACGCCCCCTCATCAACGACCCATCATGCAACATCATGGTGCAGGCGCATAACAGCTGGATGACGAGTCAAAGTCCTCCTGCTCCGTCTTTCCCGTTCCCTTTTCTATCGAAGATGCTTTTTTTGGGGAGTTTTTGTTGTGTTTCTCTGTGTCGCTTCTGGTTTTTTGTCCGATCAGGGATCCTGCAGATTATTAATAACGCGTTCATTTTTCCTGGAGGGACGTGGAGGAAGACGCAGGCTTGGGAAACCCAGTTTACTCAGGAACAAACATCTGACTCTTGAGCGGATACCGCGGTGCTTATCGGTGGAAGTCTGGATGTTTTTAACTCTGCAACTCTTCCAGGAACCTTTTGGATAAACGGATTGGACCTTTTTTTTAATATCCAAATCGGAGCCCAGAAACATGACTTTTCATATCAGATGAAACCGTTTTTTTTTAAAGGAAAATGTTGCACTCTTTCAGTATTTATTGTTGCGGTTATCCTCTAAAAAGTCTCATGTATATGATGACATCACAACGGGGGTGTGTGTGTGTGTGTGTGTGTCACACGCACGCCATTCACCCCGAAGATGGACGTAATTCTACTTCCTGTTCCTGTTCCAGCCTCCTCTGGGTGAAACACTCCTCCGATATGCAACCCATCCTCCTCTCAGAGGAACTCCCCCCACCTTTTGAGCAGAACGCGTTGCGGGCGTCAAACCAACGACCTTCAGGTCCCGGCGGTGCATCGAATGTCCAGTGTTCATGTTTCTATAGTAGCATAGCGATGCGCAGGAAGTATCACGCAACCGAGCCGCTAACAGGAAGTGAGTTCAGTTTTCTGGTCCGAGAGGCGATGAGACGTGTCGGTGTCGTTTTCGTTTGTGTTTTTTTTTATACTGTTGTTTTTGTGTTCTTTCTATTTCGCGGGTGAGCATCCGTTTGTATCGTTAGCTGTAATGTTGTAAAGCGTGCGGCGATCGAACGGTTCGATCGGCGGCCATTTTGATGATCGGTTTGGGTCGTTTTTTTTTAAGGAAATCAGCTTAAATGGTCATATTTTCTGGTTTTGTATGGAAAATATATTGTCTTTGAGACTTTTTCAGATTTGGGAAATGTTTTTTTCTGAAATTTGACAAAACAAACTAATCAATTGATCGAGAAAACAATGAAATATAAACGTTAGCCGCGGCCCTGGTTCGAGTTTTTTGCTCCTCGGCTTTGAACCAATGGGAGACGGAGATGAACAATACAAGCCTCCAACCAGGGTGGGTGTGTGTGTGTGTGTGTGTGTGTGTGTGTGTGTGTGTGTGTGTGTGTGTGTGTGTGTGTGTGTGTGTGTGTGTGTGTGTGTGTGTGTGTGTGTGTGTGTGTGTGTGTGTGTGTGTGTGTGTGTGTGTGTGTGTGTGTGTGTGTGTGTGTGTGTGTGTGTGTGTGTGTGTTTCTCCTCAACAAAGCACACACGTGTGTTCTTTTCTCTCCATAATGATCGATACTGAAGCTCCTGCAGGTCTGTTGAAGATACTTGGAAATGATTCTTGTCTCTTTTAATTGTTCTTTAACCCCTTAGAAAGAAAAGAAAAGTGCAACTGAATGTTATTCTCATCCTGATTGTAATCTGATTATGAATAATAAAATACCCACAGTGGAAACACTGTTTGATATAATTTAGGAAATCAGCCACAAACAGTGTGTTTGATCCTGCTGTTGGACTTTGGATGTACAGATTTATAAAGCCAGGAAACCCGAGCAGAGTCACAACGTCGTGTCGTGCATGTCAGCTTTAAACCTGCAGTCGACTAAAGGTTAAGCACACGCTTTCCATTTTATTTAAACCAAGATTCCAGTTTAACAAATTAAAATGTAAGTTTTTTTTGTGGGGTTTTTCTCCTCCGGGACACGACTTCCTAAAAAAAAAAGTGCTAAAACATCCGTTTATGGAGCGTCCTATTGAGTATACGGTTCAGTTTTTTACAGTGTCATAACGTGTGTGTGTGTGTGTGTGTGTGTGGTAACTTCATCACTACTGTATTGGTAACATACTATTTTATGCTCTTTATATGAAGTCATTTTGAAAACGGTTGTTTTTTTTATATATGTATATAAATGATGAAAGTATAGCTGAGGTCAGATATTACACATTGAATAAAGCGTAAAGGGTTAATCATCATTTTGACGGGTGTTTTGGATGTCAGCGAGCATCTTGTCGCCCGTTTGATCCTCTAAAACCACTAAAAACTAAAAAAAAAACATCTCGTGTTTGACTGTATTCCTCCTCATGCTTTTGTACAAAAAGAAAAAGAAAAGGCGACTTTGCAGATCAATAAACTTCTCATCTTGGAAATGTTCCTGTGCTCAGTGTCTCTGTCTGAAAATCCACCAGATACAAACAGAAAAGATCAGACCAATACAAAACAACAAAAAAGTCTCCGGTCACATCAAATAATCTGAAACTGTCTTTTAGAATCTGAAGAGCTCAAAACTTCTTCACCTTTACAGTCGGAGCGATGCGTCTTCAGCTTCATGACAATGAAACACATTCAATATTTAATGTTTATGAGGAAGAAATGACGGATCAGAAGATCCAAAGAGGTCAAAAATATATAAGACGACCAATAATTCACAACCGCCAACATATCAGCTATTATATCAGCTATTATTTCAACTGCAATACAGTTCACATTTATTTCACACACCAGATACAAAGGGTACCAGTGAAATAGTTTGCAACACCCGTAAAGAATTAACTTGAGCTGATGAGCAAAGTGTTTTAGCCAAAAAGTAGGAGATCCTATGAGCTTTGTCCAAAATAAATCTTGACTTACTCAGGAACATACACCCTGTTGCACAAAGCAAGTGCCTCTCTGCGTCGGACAAGCAGGTCATTCTTACTTTCCCCAAAACATGCAGCCTTTCCTGACCTTTTGAGAGACGATCCTTAACTTTAACTCTGGCTAGAATTGTTTAATATCAATGTGTAATGACGCTCAGGACTAGTTGGCAACACCTGCTCAAAGCTCAAGACAACCGAGGTACAGATTAGATCAGTTAGACACATGAAACATGGATTATATCGTGGATTGTAATACAGGTGAATCAAATCAAGCATTCTGATTGGTTGAGAGTGAGTCACCAGGTGTTTATTGAAGCAATAAGGTACGAGAGGCAGTACTATATCATCAATAATGTACTGGGTGTAGTTAGGTAAGACGTGCAGCAGCTGCAGTACATTCAAGGGTGTTATAATGTACACCCTTCATCAGTACATTACTGACGATACAGTACTGCCTCTCGTGCCTTATTGCTTAAGTCAACACACTATAAAGGCACTCTACCACAAGGTTAATAACTGCTCCCGTTATGCAGTCTCCACCGCTAAAACACCTCAGAAATAAAACATACGTATTAAAGATTGATAATAGGTAATGCAGAAAAAAGTGAATATATAAACCCAGCAGATTCTGATTCTTTAAGTCCTAATCTTTCTAAAAAAAGATGCCTTATGAGTATGTGGGTTGTTGTTCAGGCAGTAGTTTATAATGTTGAGTAAATACCCTGTGCCCTAATCACTGGAGCGTTAATATAGAGATGTGTCAACGAACAAAGGCGACTTGTCGAGGCAACCTAGATCAACCCGTTGCTGTAAATCTGATCCTTTATTTCTTTGTCTTGGAGGCTCTCCTCTCCATAGCCTTACGCAAGGCCTCGAGGATGTTCTCCTTGTTGTTTAATATGTTGTAGGTGGTCAAGTCCACCAGAGCATCATAATTCTCTTCTGAGTAGGTTAACTTGTAGGTCTTGTATGGAGAGAAGAAGCCGCTCACATCCACCTCCCCAGCTCTGATCTCTTCCGTCGTCTCACGCTTGACGCCTGTAAAGTCATAAGATAATAATCCAATTGATTAAATCATGTCCTATGAAGCACATCATAACAATTATATGTCTTATTCTTATTGGATGTAGAATACATGAGGCAGTTTCATTGCCTTTCAAGTTGAATGGCACCGAGTCGTCCAGTAATACAGCAGATCCTTAGTATTTTAAATTAATCTGGATTAGTAGCGTCTCCAATTTGTAGTGCTTAACATTAGCTGCAATACACCAGGTAGATTGTTGAGTACAGGTCTGTCACCCTGTACATATGTGCTGCAATGCTCTGATGAAGTATTGTATAATTGTAGTATGGAATAAAGAAATACAGGTACACCACTATCAGCCCCTCGCCCTGTAAGAGATCCTCAGGTGACTTCCACGATAACGAGGCAGAGAAAGCTCTCTTCCCATCGCTACATTGCTATTGTTTCACGACAAAGTAAAAAAGAAGGAAGCAACAGAAGCAACATTGTTGCGGTGAGCTTCAGCTACTTTAAATGGGCATACCTGGGCGTTTGAAGTGCTTGTACGTGACATTGACCAGCGGGAAGTGAACCACTATCGGGGCCCTGGGGTTCTCCTTATCCTCGAAGATGTAGAACTCCTTTTGAGGCTCCTTTTGCAGACTGGCAAAATCGGCATTGGGAAAGGGGATGTCATGTTCTTTACAGTGATCAGCTGTCTTCTCCAGGACCTGATAGATTAGATATGATCAAAGAGTATTGTTAATGTTGATTGAATACAGTCAGGACATCATTTTGCACCTCCTCATTCTGTTTACCGCGAGGATGTTGTGTGGTTCCCACGAGTAACTCAGAGATATGATGAGGTCCACGTCTCTCTCTGGCCGCAGGACAGGCACGCAGGCAATATTGATCACATGACCGGAATCAATCAGGCGCAGGCTGGAGTCACTGGGAGTCAGCTTGTTTGGGAAGGCATCTGGATGTGTTTCTGGACAGGAAAAAGGAGGAAATATCAAACAGATCTTCAACTAAGATTGCAGGAATAGGTTGACTAGGAACACAAAATGAAATAACTGGCTTATGGCGTATGAAGTCAATTGTGTTCTGTGCTGAACTGTTTTCTACTCCGGCAACCAGCATGTGCAGGATTGCTGCCTTGCCCCAGCAGCGGAGTCCTCATACTCAGTCCTCATTGGTCCGCATTGCATCAGTGTTTGAATTGGTGTGAATGGGTGAAAAGCGCTTTGTCTGGTCAGAAGACTCCAGAAGCACTTCTCAGGTACAAGCCATTTACAGTTTACTCCTGAAAAGCTCATGTTACTTGAACATAATGCAGCCTTTGCACTTGTAGCTCGAGGCTCAATATTGTTTCAACTTTTTTGAATTATGGGTGAAAAAAAACAACTGTGAGTGCCTACCGTCCCCGTCAACAAAGTTGTTGTGTTGAATGTAGTCCCTGTGCATGGAGAGCCCACGCATGAAGTTGTTCATTTCAGCAACCAATGGACGAGTTGTGCAGACATCAGTAATTAAGTTTGTATTTCGCATGAAGGGCTCTTCCTCCGGATTTGATGGTTCTGTCATCAGTCAAAAGAACAAAAAATCTCATTTTATTACAATTCTTGTATGGTTTGTTTTATAAACATTGAATTTATGTTGTGTAAACATGTAATCATTTAAATGAAATAGGAAAAATGCATAATTATCATCGCTCTACCTATTCTGGTGATCTCTGGTTCTGGTTTGAACCAGGTGCTCAAAGAAGGCAGAGACCATGGAGTCTGCGTAGATATTTCGCACAAGTTGACAGAAATAGCACTGCTCCATATTCCTGATTAAGTTGGAAAAAAATGGATTGTAATTTCCTGAAATTACCATTGTACTACGGTACGTTGACATTGCAACAGAAGCAGTGGTCTTACCAATCAGATAAGGGAGGTGGACTTCTGGGAGTTTCTTGACGACATTACCGAGAAAGAAATGACTCCCGAAGTCCTCCGTTCGGACAAATGCCCCGTACTTCTGGATGCCGACCTCATAGGGGGTGAACTCACACCACTCTGTCGACAAGATGTGTGATTAGAAAGTCAATCAATCCTTCACAGGTTTCAATTTTGTTCAAGTTCTTCTTGTAGTCTGTATGTGTCCTGAATCTGTATCATGTCATCAGTCTGGCCCTCCTGAATATTCCCATATTTATTTCAGTTACAAAATGAATTAAATACATTTCATATAAACTAGGTCTTCATATGTGTCACTTGAGCTTCATTCAATACATATTTGTCATGCAATGTAAAGTATATTCATTGGGCTTTAGTCACCTTGCACAAAATACTTTCAGGAATACAATGTAAAGTGTCATAAATAGCTATTACAGTAATTACAATACAAATGCAAAATATCATGCAGGATAGTTACCAGCAATATGGTCAAAGCTATCTCGTATATCCCTCATATTGACAGCAGTGTAAATGGGAAGAGGGTTTTGGCCTTCATTCACTGCTCTCCGCTGCTCAGACAGGGTACTGGTGACTTTCTGTAATTCCAACCAAATAAAGTTGTGTTAATGACACACCCTAATTTGACATGTGTATCTTAAAGCAGCCTGTGGACTCATTCATATGTGAAGGCCTCAGGATATTTACTACCTGATCTGGCTGATAAAAGCAACCACAGATCCAAGAAGCAGAGACTATAGCAGGGTGGCTAACCGTGGCTTCATTACTTGCTAATTTTTATCGTGAACAAATATGTTAGTTGGAGAGCTTGCATGTCCGAGCAACAGAGGAAGACAGGAGCTGTGCAATGAGAAAATAAGCTAAAAGGGAAAACGTTCTAATACATGTACTGTAGTGTATTTGTGAAAACAATTAAATTATAAAATAGCTATAACTTTGTGATTCTGTTTAGGCCAGCAGAGAAGACTTAGCTGGCCCTGACGTCCCACCAATGGTGTAATAAAGTGATTAAGTGTTCAACCACTCACCTTCCCAAAGACAAGTTGCTCAAAAACCAGGCCCAACCTATCAATGAAGGACGTAGTGTAACCATCTTGCTCTTTCTCAGCAATTCGTTTTGTGTTAGAGAAGTGTTTCTCAAGAGATACGAGATTCCGGAGGTGTTGGGTCATCTGTTCTTTCTTTGCTGAGATGACACTGTCCACATCTTGCTGTGACCAGTTAGGTTCCTGGTACAGATCAGACATAGCCCTGTTGACATGGGAAGTAAGTGTATAAAGGGGTACAATGAGTCAAAATCAATGCATATTCAACCAGGCACACTTATTCCTACTGAGACAACACACATAATCAGTTAGGTTTTGCCAATATTATATTACATACTTCATAAAATACATAACATAACTTTTTAAAAGAGGTCTCCAAAATGCACCAACAGCACAGAGGTTAAATATAATGAACTCAAATTTTCTCAGAGGACAGCTAGCAGCTTCGATGGCACCCACCATTCATCCAACACAGCCACAACCTTAATTATGCATAACTTCAAGCTTAGATATATTTTAAACGGGTGAGTTTGATGCAAATTCACCATGTTGTCCTAATCAAGGATATTAGCTAACCAAACCGTTCTTTGCAAACATGTTTATTTCTGCTGTAAAGCTGAGTCTTTTAAAATGGCGGTCTATGGGGATTGACTCGGAGCCAGCCGAAAGTGGCAATTCAACGGCCCTGGAGTTTTTGGCAATTTCGCATCGTTTTTTTCAGCCTCAGAGGTTGCCGCTTGGTCATGACCTGTCTTCTGCCCCACTGCCCTGTTTCCCTGTGTTTGAGCACAACCTTTCTATAAGGCACAGCCCAAAATTGTATGGATTGCCTGTCTTTGTCTATGTAAAATGAGAAGATTGCAATTAAGACAAGGTGGACACTTGCCGATTCAGATGGTTCACTCACCATGTGGATCCAGAAACACCTGTGATGTAAGTGACAGCATCCAGGACCCCGATGTCCTTCAGGCCTCTCAGACTCCCGAGCAGGCACGTCATTGCTCTGGACCCTCCCCCTGAAGCCACCACTGCTATTTTCGGCACCTGAACAGAGAATACAGGTGTGGCTCGAGCGGCTCTTTGAGTTTGACCGAATGCTGAACAATTTAGTACCTGGAGAGGAAGCAGCCAAAATTGTGGATGCTTGCAGCCTCGCCCACTTTCTCCGTCAGTCTTCAGCTTTCAGATTGTGGTGGACAGAGGTGCAAGGGGCAAAAATAACAAAAATAGTTGAACTCTACCGTTTTAGGATCAGTTGAAGCGCCAAAAAGCTTCTGCAAAGCCTGTGACACGACAACGCTCCTCTTCTTCAGGAACTCTTTCTCTTGAGTTGGGATGTCAAAGCCCAGACGAATTCCAAGACCCTCGCTGTGGATTTCCAGGGTTAACAAAATCAGAAGAGGTCAGTGAAACAATGCTGTTTAGCTTCATGTTGGCAGTTTCAAGTTTTTTTGCACAGCTGAGCACTCACAGCACACAGGTGGATGCCCATGTACTTTGAGTCTGGGGCTATTTTAGTGGTTTTGCTCAAAGCCTCTTAGCTCCTATTGAGGGAAATCTTCAATTCAGATATAAAAATTCAGATATAGCAACTATAGCAACTTACATTATGTTTACTTTTCACAATAGCAGTCTAACTGAGCAGAGAATGAAGTCCCTCTTCCTTTGTGTGTGTTGTAATCATAGACTGTATGTAAGAATTTGATGTAGTCAATGTGACGTCACCCATTGTTTTTTGACTGATCTTTTGCCATCTTAAATACGGCCATTGCCATGTTGTTTTTTGGAACTGATGACACACAGGAGGGACGTAGTGACGCCGTTCACAGATCTGGTAGCTGATACCTTAAAGCATACCCTACTCAATGGTCTATCTGACTCTAAATGGATCTGAATTTACTAAATGAACATCATGCTGTAAAGAAGAAGACTTGAAACTCGAGATTTCAACTCTCGTTTACTGTAGTTTATAGCACTTTTCTAGTCTTCACACTACACAGTATCATCCACCCATTTACACAGTGAAGACAGGGTAAGGTGCTACTAATGCAAGGACGAACTATCCATTCATACACTGCTTGCGGGAGAAATTTTGGGATTAAGTGTCTTGCCCGAGTGTCTTTTCCAAAGACACCTTGACATGGACGAGCGGAGCCGGGGCTCAAGCCACCAATGCTATGATTGAATGACCAGTACGCGCCACATTTGCCCACGTAGGCTTAAGGTGTAATATTTGTTAAAAGTTCCCATACTTTTGTTATTACTGTATAGTGGAAGTAGGAAGCACCTTACCCTTCTTTTGTTTCCAGGTCAAAATCCACTGTGTCCTGTGATGAGAAAAAGTCACATTGCTATCAACATATATTATTTAAACTACAACCCGATATGATCAAATTCAGCAATGGGGCCCATGAATGCTAGGACCGGCCTTTCCTCAGATCTTCATCTGGTCGAAACAAAAGGACCAGTTAATCCAGCCGCAAACAAACTTCTTACCTGATCAATACAAACGGACACTGTGCCTCCATGTTTTTCTGGTTGTGGCTGCAGATGAATATACGTTTCCAGTGGAGTAAAACTAGAGGGCTGACAGAGAACCGGAAAAATGGCATGCTATGTTATACTTTTTTTCTAGATCGATGTATGCTGTGTCAATTATTGAAGAAAAACGTTTGTTTTCGTTCTTCTCTTTCCTTGTCCAAGGAGGTGACAAGTAAAGTTCACCAGTAACACCTTATACTTGTGACATCTCTCTGTCAAACAGGTCAAAAGAGAAGACAATTAAAACTCACTGCTACTCCTAGTTCTGTCTCCAAGTCTCTGTTTACGTAGAAACGCAGTTTTTGGGGTTCCTTTGCATTAAGTGTGCCAGTCTCATCATAGGCACCTCTCAGTGTCAGCTCCTTGTCACACAAACCTGATGAAAGAAATGTACCCACAGGAGAACAGTGTCATGTTAATCTGTTGAAACTGATACATATACATGTTGTTGATGCTTGACAAGTCATAAGCAAAAGAAATTGTACTTAAGTCATCCATTTATTTGGTGAAGTTTTTTCCTAGGTTTCCTGATTTTTGTTATTTGATTTCTTCCCGAACTGGATAAACTGGCAAAAAGTGGAAGGGTCTGTACATCTTAAAAAGCCTGAGCAGCCACACTTACGGTGCTTTCGCACCAAAACATATGCTAATATCCGCATCGCTTTTTTGCCTGGTTTTACTCGCTCAACTTTATTTGGTAAATTTGCTTTTTCGCAACCATTCGCGGCAGAAAAAGGTGCTACTACGTTACTCCAAGTTACCAGCACATAGCCTCACTAGCTAACCTAAACTGACCCGTTCACGTCCATGTAGCTACCAGCACATAGCCTCACTAGCTAACCTAAACTGACCCGGTCACGTTGCTGTAGCAACCAGCACATAGCCTCACTAGCTAACCTAAACTGACCCGTTCACGTCCATGTAGCTACCAGCACATAGCCTCACTAGCTAACCTAAACTGACCCGTTCACGTCCATGTAGCTACCAGCACATAGCCTCACTAGCTAACCTAAACTGACCCGGTCATGTTCCTGTAGCTACCAGCACATAGCACATTCCTGGGGAGGGGGGAGGACGACGCCAAACACGCACCGCGACAAATACGCACCGCCCGCCGATCAGCTCCTGTCCCGTATTCCAATCACAGCCTTTTTTATTTGTATCCGTGAAAAGAGAAACATAACAGTTAAGTGTAATCTGTGCTCTGGAGCCTTGACTCTCCCTGTTACAGTTGCTTCTGCTGAGCGACGTTGTTCAAAACTAAAGCTCAATAAAACAAACATACATATTATTATTACCATGAACGAGTTACGCTTAGGGCACCAAAATGGCTAGCAGCGGCACTGTCCGTAGTCGCACACAGCTCCGACTCCTCCAGCACGAGTGTCTGGATGAAGCCGCTTCCAGCGCTCCTTCAGGCGGACCGGCGGCCATGTTGAATTCAGCTACGACTGAATTATAAGCTTTCTCAATGACGATTGGCTGTCGCAACTCAGTGCTGGGCGTATTTTTCGCCCGAGTTGAAATATTTTATGACTTTACATGTAATATAAGGCCGTGATACTGACTTAATGAATTGGATAGAATTGTAGAATACGTACAGTCGTCACGTTGTAGGTTGTCAATGTTAATGTCCAGTACAGATAACGGGGCAGCCTGAAAGACACAAAGAGAGATCAGTTACTGTGCTGAGGGTAATAAAAATAAGTGTAGATTAAATGTATTAACCAGATTCATGTATTAGCCAGTGATCCTTCAGCAGTATCAGCAACAAAAAGTCAATATTTGAAATTAAACTAATTTATCTTTGTTTATATTTTGAACCATAGTTGATTTTACAGTATTAATGGGCCAATCACATTGTTTGTGAGGAGGCGTAATCTATGAAATGTTGCACTAGAGGGCAGCACTGAGCTGAAACATTCATGCAAGGTCAATGTATGAGGCACTGACACTTTACGGTCATCCAGTTGTGAAACACCATATTTTGATGATGCCAACACTTGATTTCTTTAGGCAGCATATAATGCAACAACTGAGTTTCATGGGTATTAATTGACAGTTGAGAAGAGGAGAGGAAAACACTGATAATTCGAGAATAAGTATAAATATTTCTTACTTCTACCGGCACTTCCTACAATCTTTATCCTGTATATGTCTCTGCGTATTCATTACAAACCATTTTTACTGTTCATACTGCTCATCTAGCATATTCATACCTGTAATATATTATATTTATGCTGTATTATATTCAGGACATTGCTTTGCACTACTCTGCTTTTTGCACTTTTGTTCAGAGACTAATGTACATTTTGTGGTTTCGATACCTGTATCTGTGCAATGAAAATTATTAAGCTAGAAACCACAATTTTCATTATATTTGGGAATTAAATGGCTTCTCATGTTGCAAATTGCTGATCCTCCATACTTCTTCACAGTTCCAGCCAACATGGAGAATGGAGTACTGGTGGACCAATGGTTCCTGGAGTGTGTTCGTTAAGGTGTACATTGCTGATGTCATTTGAGAAATCTTACCAAAAGGACACCGTTAGTGAGATATTCACAAGGGGGGTCCTCACTACAAAAAGACAAGTTATATATTTTTAACAGTGAATTTTAAGGACACAATAAGAACAATGTCTGTAAATGTGTTGATAGAGGACAACAAAGTAAAAACAGTAATTTACAGTTACCTCTGAAGTAGCTCAAAGGCTATCAGAAGTTTTTGCTCCGTCTATAGCAAAGTGAACAAGGACAATCGTTCAACCATAATCATTTGCTTCGCGGTCCATTTGTAATAACTCAGCCATCAGTGCATTACAATCATACAGCGCAAGTGTTGTTCTCTTGTTGCTTTTACCTGTGGTTGTATAATGAGCTCCTTGGTCTCCATCCCATTTGGGAGATTTGGGACATCAAACTGAAGCTCCTCATACAGGGTTTCACCTGTAAAGCCCTGATCATATAGCTTGATATCTAAAACGTTCTGGGGAAACAGCAGAAAAGCTCACTTAGTCACACAGCTTTTGACTTCTACTCTTCTAACTGACCTGGTTCTTTCCACAGTGGACTGAATACATTTTACTTCAGCGGTATTTCAGAAAGGATGACTCTCTTTACACCGTTTCATTCATAAATCTCTTAGTCTCTATTTCTCCCTTATTCATCATCGCATTGCAGCAACTCCAGTGTCTGGACTTCAGGGGGATTCTGCCTTATCAGAACTGTCAAAATCGTCAAATTGCCAAAGACTTTGCAATATCCATCCATCCATCCATCCATCCATCCATTCATCCATCCATTCATCCATCCATCCATCCATCCATCCATCCATCCATCCATCCATCCATTCATCCATCCATCCATTATCCAAACCACTTATCCTGTTTAGGGTCGCTGGAGCCGATCCCATCTGTCAGGGGCGAAGGCAGGGTTCACCCTGGACAAGTCGCCAGTCCATCACAGGGCAGACATAGAGACAGACAACCATTCACGCTTACATTGACACCTACAGGACATTAACCTAAGCTCCGCCCCAGACCGTGCAGCCAATGGTGGGTCAAGGACTTTGTATGATGATGATGACTTAGCAATATTCAAATGTTATTCATACGTGATAAATTATTGCTTCTGACTGAACGACAGCAGTCAGTCAGACGCTTGTGTTTGACGTCGCGTTAATATTGAGAACTCACTTTCGCATGGGTGGGGACCCGAAAGGTAAACGTTTCGTTCCATTCTGGGTTGTTGTTGCTCGACACAGTTTTTGTACGGTAGCTTTTTGCCGTTGCTGTCGGGAGAGTGAGTTCCACGGAGCAGCTGGGAGAAGACGCTGAAACAGAGAGACAGGAAAGTAGAAACATACAGTTTCAGTTCTGCAATGATTAATGATGATGTTAAGTGTCATTACAAAACATGCAAAGTAGATATTGTTACTTGAAAAGTGAAAGCCATACCTAAATATTTGTTGGAAAGTTTTTCTGCTCTCAGTACGGTGATATTAAAGCTCAGATAGGAGATCACTTCCTTCTGTTGAATAAGACACCCAAAAGCAATTATGAAAAGACTTATGTACAGGATACATTCCAGGTGTAACTTATGTGAACTGAACGCGCTACACTTCAAACTATAATCAATTACACTCTACAAACATTGTATTTTGGCAGTATACCAGCTGATGGGTGTTGAGAAACTTTATCTCGTACATAGCCGTTTGTAGTCTGCAGTGTAGTACTTATGGACTGGTTTTTGGGATCTTGTTAAACGGTGGAAAGAACTCATTGACCCATATGTCCTCTGTGGAGGAGGCAGAGTTTGAAGACTTGGGGGAAGACCCATCCATATTCTAGGTGGAAGAGAGTTTAGAGTTTGGGGACCTCAGATATTGCGTCTCGACTCTTTGCAGACGATGTGGCTCTGTTTGACTCCTCCAGAATGTGACCTTCACCAAGCACTGAGCAGGTTTGACGCCAGGTGTGAAGGCTATGGTTTGGTGGATTGCACCTTCCGGATTGGCAGTGAATCCCTGCCTCTATTGTTTGCAGGATTTAGTCATGCTTTCAATAATCCATGAAGAACAATGTATACATTTTAAGTGGAAATAAGGGACCTGCTAAAGTCTGCTCTGCTCATAGAACCCTTCGGCTCAGCTACGAGCCAGAAAGCTAACGTTATGCTAGCAAGATTCAGAGTCAATGACATTGCGTAGGGTTGACAAACAGTAAATATAAATGAACAGAATGTTTAACCCTCCTATTATCTTTGGGGTCAATTCGACTCCATTCAATGTTTAACGTCTCTAAATAAACGGCTAACATCATTGTTTTTGCTTCATATTTCATGACTTTTCCCAATTTAATGGGAACAACTGAGTAAATGGAAAATTAACATGATGATATGTCAGAAGACTAGAAAAGTGATATAGCCGTAGAGCCTGTTTACCATTTAATGAACACCATGCAGCCTGTCAGAATGGAATATCTACCCACACTATGATTTAGGAAGATTGTAGGAGCCCTTACCACATCTTTGAGGAGACTGAAATCTTTCACCTCACTAAAAAAACAAACACAAAACATTTCAATGTTTTAAATCAACATTCACAAAGTAAAAACTAGAGACTTTTGGAGAGATCTTCCAAATAACAAAAAATAGTTTTCCGTCACGACCAGATCATTTGCCCACACTGTTTCTGTTCATCTTAAGTGGCAGATGAAAGGAAAATGCATACTTGTATTAAAGAGACATGATGATAGAGGTAGGTAAATCAAAGAAACTTTACCTTTCCAGGAGCTCAAACTCCATCCAGAGTTTACCCTTTGACCAGAGAGAAAAACTCAGGAAAATGTCTGAATATATAATCATGGAAACAAAAAAACTACAAAAGAAGGTGATGACACATCATATCCAGGTATGAATCCATCAAAACAGTTTTTAGGTATGCAATTTGATTCATGTCCTCCCTTTTAAGGTATTATTCGTGGGTCAGGTGCCTTCCTCACGGGTTAAGTGTCTTTCCCAAGGACACACATCTACATGAATTAGCAAAGACGGGGTTCGAACCACCGATTGAAAGATTGGATTGTAACCACTGAGCCAAAGTTTTCCCAAAGACCCCTATCATTCTCTAATTCAGAGTTACTTCAGATTGGTAATTATTGACAGTCCTGTCTGCTTTTTGTTGTCTGGCAATCCAGTTCCCCTCCCCGAGAAACAGGATTAGTGGTTTCAGATGATGGATGTATGGATCATGCAAATGTATAAAATATGTTTGATATTTGTTTGTACCTCAGGTTTGATGATGACCTCCCTGGTTTCCTTCTTTCCCACAGTCAGACTGCTGACATCAAGCTTCATGAAGGAGATCAGGTCATCAGACTTAAAGGGGTCCTCATCATAAAGTTTCACCTCGAGATCGGTCTGGAAAAATAACAGTGAAAATAACAGTCCTTAAAGCAGGGTACGGCTTCACTTGGAACATTTGACATGAGTATGGAAGCCCATCTCCGCCACTACTAGCTCATAACTTTGATGTTTGGTTTTTTTCGTTTTTTTTTTTTTTTTCCCCCCCGATTTTTTGTTGCCTATTTTTTTGGACACAAAAAAAAGATCACTAAAAAAAAAAAGTCAATAATTTTTTTTTGGTCCTATTTTTGAAAAAAAATCTACGGAGAAAAAAGGCTTTTTTTAAAAAATAAAAAAAAATTGTGCAGAAATGGGCTTCCATACTTGTGTCATGTGTGTCCTGAAAAAAAATTTTTGTTGAAATTTTATTAGTCAGTTATGGTGGAGTTTTAAAATAATAATAATAATAATAATAATAATAATAATAATAATAATAATAATAATAATAGTAGAGAGCGGGAAGGAAAAAATAAATTAACCCCAAACAGAAATATGTTATTGTGGTTTGTTTGCACACACAGTTAACAATCTCTAACAAAAACAACCCAATGTCAGCAATATTGTGGACATTTGTATCACAGAAAGCTTTTCAAAGGCGAACATGATCAGATCCGTCCAGGTTTATTTTGTGTGTATTTGTAAAACTATTTCACACCAGTTCAAATTGCTTGGCATTGTGTTTAGATTAGAACGTGCATTTATGAACACCAATGTTAGACACTACATTTGTAAATCCTACTTTTCAATGAGACTTATTTCACTTCAGAGGATCCTTCAAATGTTTCCAGAGTAACTGATGTTGTAGTTCATTACAGAAAGATATGATGAGATATTAGTGATAGCAACCTACTGTACTGGGGTCTTACCTTGAGATTGCCTTTTACAGTTAAAGTAAAAGTTTCGTTCCACTCCGGGTTTTTGCTGTTTGCCACACATTTTGTCCTGTAGAGTTTTTTAGATGTCGAGGGCAGACACACCGTAACATAGCAGTCTGACTCCGAACCTGATGAGAAGGATTATTAGGGTTCATGCGACAAGCGTCGATCATACAATAATTGCCCTGCTCATAACTAAACCCAAGTATCTGTAACTAAAGTCATTCATTCATTCATTCATTCATTCATTCATTCATTCAACTGATCCACGCAGGCCTGATGAGGATGAACTTCAGTTTAGATATTGGCTTATTTAGTCAAGAATATATGTAGAAATACATAAGATTTTGAAACCCTGTTTTAGAGAAAAGCAGTGTTTCCCTGGCTGACCTGATGATATTCTGGAACAGGAAACATAAGTGACTTTGAGTGAAACGTTTGTAAAGAGAACTCCACTCGGAGTTCTTGCAGACACTTTTACATCAGCCACCTTGTATATGTGGAAATTAAGTAACATGATTCCATAATAACATAAAATGTGCACAAAAATGTTCATTTAGATCAAACTGATAGCAATGCGTACCATAATCCATGGAGATGATGTTCTTTGCTCGCAGTACGGTGACACTCAGCGTCCACCTGTTCACATCTCTCTTCTATTAAATAAAAGCAAAACATGAAATTGTAAGGCCATGAAACATATACAAGAATAGATGAAATGTGTCATTTTAAACGTATAAGTTCAAATGTAGGGTATGATTGTTAAAGTGGCTCAAATAAGCACAAATAACCAAACAGTTAAAAAGCTTGAAATTGTTATTTCTTTTTCATTTTCACAGGAAAATGAGATAACAAGCGAGAGCGTTCACTGTCGCGGAGATTCATTGGACTTAAAAATAATGATACGCTCATTAATGAAAAATAGAATAAACAGCACCACAAACTAAATACAACCATCTATGAATATGGGGATGATTTTTATTTTGTACTCACCGCTGCCATTATGAATGTCAGACACTTTCACAGAGAGTTGCAGGAAAGCAGCGGTACTCTCGTCTGGATAAGTCGACTAATATCTGGACTGGAGACTGGGGACGGTTACAACATCCTGAGCCGAATCCCTTTCATGCATTCTGAATCCTCCCTTTATATTCAGTCAGAAACTACATTACACTGGGTCTTGTTCTGATTGGGTGAACGTCTCTCCCTCCTCTTGTGCGTCGTTAAAAAAACAATTCCCCTAAGGGAATAAACGTATGAAACATTCCAACAAGCCTGAACAAGCCAGACGAGCCTGTGCAGCGTGATCGGAGATCTTGCCGGGGAAAGAGGAGAGGATGGGAGGAGAGTGGGAAGGCAAGACCTCTTAGCCTAACACGGTGGTAACTCCTTTGACTAATTATATCAGTGATCCCGGAAGAAATAACAATCTTCATCCAATATGAGTATAATGTCTTAGGTCTTTTATCTCACCCCGGGCTCAATCGTTAGGACTTTTGATTATTTCGAGTTAAATTACAGGTTTTGTTGAGGGTGTTTCACAGCTCTGTGCTGTCAGGTCCCCACAGTGGGCTGTAACTTGTCTCAACCCGTATAGCGAGTGTGTGCATCGTCTACACCTTCTCTCTGCCTGTTTGACACCATCTCATCATTATGCTGACACTGCACAGTTTTACACCCAAAGATACTTACCTTCAGTGTCTTTGGTAGATTCAGTCGTCACTTCTGTATCTCACGGTTGGTGGACAGGGAAAGAGGGTTAAATTGTTCTAAAGAACCAGAACTTTGTTTGGTGTCAGTCACTCACCCAATAGTAAGGCTGAGATTTTTTATTTGCGCTCCAATCACTTACAACAATTTCAACTCAATGAAACAGTGCTCAGTGTGAAAAGTAAAATGAAAATAAAAACTAAGTTCAGAGCTGGTTGAAAACCACTTTCTCTGGTTCGTGTTCCTGTCCTGCCGCCAGGCTCTCTGCTCCTGATAGCAAAGTTTCCTCCAGACTGAGTCTGGGTTCCCTGTCCCAACCCCTAAGGGCTGGGACAGATAAGATTTTTCTCCTGTTCCAGTAAAGTTGCATATTAAGTCTAATCTTCTCTAAATCTGTTCTTCCAGACCGTGGTCTGGTGAACAAGAAGAGTAAAAAGTGCATCTCTGTGCATCACCTCTTGCTTTAAAACTTTTTTTAGTTTTTGAAGGACAAAAACTAAAAAAAAAGTTTTAAAGCTCTTCACATTGGGGTTTGAGGAATATTTCTATCTTGATTGTGTTCAAAAAACTCGAATGACTCTGATTAGCTGCGTCTACGTCTAACTGGGCCGTGAACTTCTCCTCAACAGTTTTACCCAAATAACCACTGAAGGATAACTGTACAATGTTCAAAATGTGGATACACAAAAAGGTATCGCAAATGTGAAATCATGTCAGTAAGCACAGTGTTACACTGACTCTCAACCAACTTTTAAAAGCTCAGTGTAACTAAAGCAAAGTACAGTATTTGTAATCACTTCAGTCCCATTGTTACCTCTTTCGACTGGAACACTGCAGACTGAACAAGTATCTTATTAGTTTTGGCAAAACTCTGGAATATTTAATTATTTTTTCTCACAAAGACAAAGTACTGTGGATTATGTCCTCCATCATTTACATAGAAACTACTTTAGAAAGTGATCTGTTTGTGATTAGCATGTGCAGGTGAAACAATCACAGTGATCCTTTTGAGTTCAACAAAGACTGCAAGCGTTGAGAGGGAATACACAGCCTTGTTCCTCTGTTATCAAGGCGTTTGACATGGGACAAAACATGGAATAGACACATGGTGGCTGGAAATATTGCCCTCCCAGTGTGAGAAGCCCGAAGACGTGCTGTTGCTTCGCCTGTTGACCTGCACACGCCGGCCAACACGAGCACCCCAATGCAGCTTGCAGGTGGATCACATCCAAGTCTTTCCAACTGTCCTCATACGCACACCATATGAAGTTGTTTACAAGGCGGCTGTGCAAGTTTTCACACGTTTGTTGCTTCACATTAACAATCACTATCTTCCTTGGAATCATAATTGCTTGACTATCACTATGTTCCTTGGAACAATAGTTGCTTCGGGCGCTTCACAGCCACCGACTGCTCCTTATTTACTCGGTTGAACAAACTCTTCTCCTGTTGATTCCTGTCTGTCTCTGCCATCTCGCTTCTGAAATCATGAAAAAGGAGAGAATAGAAATCCACTCGACTGCAACGAGCTGCTCGCGATGTCTCTGGTGTTCTGAAAGGACTCGGGGTCAACATGTGAAACATGTTTCTTCATCGCTTATCGATACTTTGATTTTTTTTTTTTTTGAGGGGGCGGGGGAGAGGGTTACTTTGTATTTAAATTAATAGTGTTTCTTGAGCAGCAACACAAGACGTTCCTACTTGTGTGAACTCCGTTCTCAGCTCAAATGTAATGCAAATGTAAAGAATGCAGATGTAAAAAACAGTAACACAATCAGCATTTCACTCTCCACATAACCCTCCGTAACTATTTGTGGGAAAGAGGTCATCAGTAAATCCTGAGCTTCTAGGTTCGAGATTCTTGCTTCACTGACCAATCACAGCGCATGTTAAAGGTCACGCAGAATCTGTGACCAATCAGACGTCCAGACCCTCTGGAAGGCTGTTTCATGTATTTTAACCAGAGAGGTGAAATGTGATTGGATAAAGATGCTGTCAACTAGCTCCCAAGCCAAGAGTACGAGAGGCCTGAAGGAGCAGAGGAACAGAGGAAGATGAGCAGTGCAATGACAAAATACGCTAATAGGGAAACATAATTATAACACATGTAGTGTATTTGTGAAATATAACTTTGTGATTGTGTTTAGGCCAGCAGAGAAGGCTGAGAAGGCCCTGACGGCCCGCCACCGCAGCTCCATGACGGGCAATGAGGTCGATTTCGTTGACTTCTAGGGGAGTCCGGAGCTGCCGCGTTCGCAATAACTTCCATCGCGTCCGACGGCGGTCTCAGACGACAAATGAACCCACGGTCTACTCCAATATTGTCTATAGAAAATAAAAGACACACATGGCGCAAACATGTCCAGACGCATCGACTGGATGCAAGCCATGAACTGAGGCAAGAATATTCCTTGGAATCTCTCTATGGTGACACTGACGGATGGGACGCTGGATGTGTGCCAGTGGTGTTATGTGTGCAGGCTCCTGTTGTCTAATGTTTCGGGCTCGACTGGTTTTGTTTGTAAACTATGTGTAACTCACCTAAATCTACGTGAATTGAACTTTAAACCAAACTCTCTGTGTTCTGTGGATGTTTGAGTCCCTGTGGCGATCAGCTGGAGGGCTGAGGTTAGACAGGTTACCTGGTAAATGTGTGTTTCTATAACAAGTCCTGACCTAAAGTTATGTTGAAGCCTATTTCTCATGCAACTGACATCTTTTGCCACAAGGGGGCGATGTTGTGTTAAGAGTGAGTCTCCCATCTGAAGCTTTACAGTTTAAAAGGTCAAAGTTCAAGATTGGTGATCACAGGAAATCCAAAGAGGCCAAAAATAGGATGAAACACGTTTGCTGGTAATAAACTCTGGAGGTCAGGTGTGTTTTCATTCATACAGAAACACAACTTAACAACTGTGTTGCAGCAGGAACATTTTATATACATTACTTTTATTCAAATATCTCAACACAATGCATTGTGGGACAGCAGTCACTCATAGGGAAGCTTTATGCATCAGGTAAATGTATGTTTCTAGAACAAGTCTATAACAAAGTTATGTTGAAGATGAAATCTATTTTCATGCAACTCTTTAGCCACAAGGGGACGGTGTTGTGTTAAGAGTGAGTCTTAACCTTTTAAAAACCATGGCACCCATGGGTGTTATATGGGTGTTTTTCGTATTTTTTGTAATACAACATATAAATCAGAAGAAAATATATTAATGTTTTACACCAAATTAAACACCAAAGCCTTTGCTACAAGAATCAGTCAGCCATTTAAAAAAAACTCAAACAGAAAGAAAGATAATCATAAAAGTATAAAACAAAAAAAGCCCAAAATCAGCATGTTTCCAGAACCAATAACCCTTAACTCGGTGCTATCAGAAAAAAACCTGATATCCAGAAGCGAGACAATTCCACACAGATTCCTGACATGCCTTCAAAACCCTTCTACCTCAAAGAACCAAGGGGATATGAGCCAATGAACACAGAAACATGAATGGCTTTATTGCTTTACAACCAGCAAATACTGCTTATGTTTGTTTTACAGTTTGATAATTGTTCATTTGTGTGCTTGTTTTATTTTAAAGGGAAAATATAGGTTGTTTTATGAATTTAAAAAAAAAAAAAATCTGAATTTTTGTATTTCTTCTTCTCCAAATGTTACAAATGTGAGCCCTCGCCTGACTTTTTTCTGTACTAAATCCTCTCTAACTTTGTTCTGCTTCACTTTATCAAAGTAAAACAATACAAAAATTATGTTAAAACTTTCAGGTAGGATTTGGGAGAATTTAAAAGCTTACGAACGCATCATTTCAAGGTAAAAATCATGCTAAAAGTGCTTTTTTCCCAGGCGGACCTGAAAACTTTACATTACACACTGTGTGTCATCTTCATTTACTCTTAACCAGTAACACATAGCCGGATATTTACACATCTGAGCAAATTATACTTGTTTATTAACTCCAAGATTATTCAAATAGCTCCAGTGGTTGCAGAGACACAGCCATTTTAGTTTATGTCATTTTCAAGCAGAAACCTAAAAAGAGGGTCGGGGTTTAAAATATGAAGTTTTAAAGTTTTAAAAGTCAAATTTCACGAGTTCACTGTGTTTCTTTATAGTACACTGTACATTATAGAAACACAGTAATGTATTTTTTTATTGTGTTTCTATCCAGTACATAAACTGTATAAAGAAACATGAACACCGGCTCCTTCATGCAACAACCTTCAACCCTGTGCTTGCTGGGGGAATTCTCAACCCCCCCCCCCTCCCCTCCCCCAAGCGCGCACCAATCACAGTCCAGGAGCGTGCCTTCAAGAGCCGTGCAGCGCGCAAGGCGCGTGCAGTCAGCTGCGATATCCACAGGACTCTCTGCAGCGGGCACACGTCTATTCCCTCGTTTCTTCTTTTTTTATTCATTTATTTAAAACATTTTTTATAAGCTGGTGGATGTTACAGGAGCTCCTTCGCGAGTACAAACCGGAAAGACAGTTCTCAGTTCTCAGCCAAGATGCAGCTGATCCGTGTGTGCATTTCTACACGTGAGTAAACCTCCCGTTATTTTACAGTTGAATAACTTGACTCGCTGACTTGCACGCTGTGCCGGGTTATTGCATCACCGTCTGAGAACAGGGGGTGGGGGTGCGACACCGGGCCGGCACACCGCCTCGGCTGGTCTGCTCAGGAGAACCGAGGCGCGGATAAAGTCGTCCGGCCGAGAGCAGCGCATTGCTCCACGGGAGAGTACTCTGCCTCCTTTCGCCTTTTTGTTCTTCTTCTTCGTCAAAGTGGTTGAAGTTTGAGTGTGTGTGTCCACGCGCGACAGTCTGTATCGTGAACACGCCGCGTAGAGGACAGCGTGTTAGTTTCATAGTAGTAAAGTTTTCATCATTCCAGGAAACACCCGTGGTCACGTGTTACGTCTTATTTGTCCTTGAGGCGACGCGCTATGTCTGCTGGAGACGAGAGGTGATGAAACTACAGAAACATTTCATCATCCGTCAGGTGGTTGTGGAGGGGGGAGAGGAAGAGGAGGGGAAGAGGAGAGGAGAGGAGAGGAGAGGGGAAAGGGAGAGGGGGGGAGAGAGGAGTCCTCTTGTTCTTGTGTGTGCGTGTATTTTTGTGCGTGCATGTATGTCTCTGTGCGTGTGTGTTTTTCTGTGTGTGCATGTAGTTGTGTATGTGTGTGTGTGTGTGTCGGGGTGTGTGGATGTCTCTCGGTGTGTGTGTATTTGTGTTTGTGTGTGTGTGTGTGCCTCTGCCTGCTCTGGTGTGTGTGTGTAGTGTAGCGCTCAACCAGAGTGTCATAGAGTTGTGTAGCAGGAAGATGTCACGAGAGAGAAATGGAACCAGCCCCTCTGCGTGAGGCTCCTTGTTTCCTCCACTTCTCAGTGTCTTATCTGATGGTTCTCTTTAGTCTGAAGAGGAATCCGACAGGGAACTTTATTCAAGTGTTCAAGGAGCATTCAGTGTCATTATGCAACACAGGGATGCACATACAAATCACTTACAGACAACAAACACACAACAACAAAAATAATGCATCGTAAAGAATGAGGGAAAACATTGTCCCTCAACTTTGACTGCATCGTGATGTAAAAACCTGCTCACCTGATCAGGGGCATGCTGGGTAGTGGAGTACCTCTGGTCCTAGCTGTAGCTCCAGGGCTCCGTCCCGGAGGACTTTTTCATGCTCTTCTCTTTGCTTTTCCCCCAGTCTTCATCCTGAAGTTTTGCAGACCTGAACAGATCCCCTGCACCTGCTCTCAGGTGGGAGGGAACACGCATTGCAGCATCCCAGAGTTCAATGCGGCGGTTCAGTGCGAGTACCAGTGGACCAACGGCAGCGTGAGTGAGACTCACCTTAAGTGTGTGTTCAGTGTTTACTTCTGACATGATGTGTGTGATAAAGACTCCCAGGGCAATTGTGACACACACACACACACACACACACACACACACACACACACACACACACACACAACTTGCTCGTCAAGCCCTCATGATTTGTTCGTCCTCCGTGTCGACTCTAGAAATCCGTGATGGCCGACAATGAGGAGCAGGATGACGAGCGGGTGCTGAGCAAGAGCAACCGGACCCTGGTGACCCGCGGGTGCTCGCAGCTGAGCCTTTACAGCTGCAGCTGCTTCTCTGAGGTATTACACTGTAAAAACACATGTAAAAAGTACAGCTATACACTAATATACTCTACGAATGGATGAGTCTTATTGATACTGAAAATCAATTATTTCTGCTTAGGGGATAGAACGAAATGCGAACTGCACCTGTGAGTACTGTTGTTGTTATTATTATTATTATTATTATTATTAGTAGTAGTAGTAGTAGTAGTAGTAGTAGTAAAAGTAGTAGTAGTAAAAGTAGTAGTAGTAGTAGTATTAACGGTCAGATGTTTTTTATCCTCCAGTTAGAAGTAAATGTGTATTTTTATTTACACAGTTTTGTGTTTTTACAGCAAACTGCAGCTCAGAGGTTCAGCCTACGAAAGAAGACAGTAAGAACTAAAAGGATGGAAATGATTTTGTATATTAGTATATTATTATATTTGGATGAATAGACTGAAACTCTGTTCTTTTGGACAGAGCTGGTCGTTTCTGTGTCCGTCTCGGTGCTGGTGGTGCTGGTGGTGCTGGTGGTGGTGCTGGTGCTGTACATGAAGGGAATCATCAGGTACTTTTAAATATCTCACTGCGTAACATGACCAGTGTCGGCTAATTTGATTTTTTAAGAGTCACTTACACATTACTGTCACTGGAAAAAAGCTGGAAAGCTGCAGCTGATGACTCATTTCACGACGACGCTCTTATCATAACTTCCTTATTTGAAAGCATAAGAAAATAAGCAGTTACTTAAATTGCTAACTAAGTGAATCTGAGTGCTCTTAACGGGCTTCATGAGGGTCGTCAACAAGCAGAATGATTTTTTCATCGGCTTTTATTTAACTTTGTGTATCTGAGTTGGACCTTTGTTAACGTCTGTGTTGGTGTGATAATGGTAGCCTTCTTATTACTGGTTTAGAGATAATGCAAGGTGAGCAGTGATAAAGTTTTTTTTACCTGGTAACGCCTTAACGACCTGAACGTGACCCTCGCTGTCCTCTGGTTGTCTGCAGCTGCTGCAAGAAAAAGTACAACGCCGCTGCGACTGATGAGGAGCAGCAGCTTTAGTAGAAAACCTTCCAGTCCATCCAGTACCATCATTCAGCTACAGTAGTAAGAGTAGTAGTAGTAGTAGTAGTAGTAGTAGTAGTAGTGTTTACTCAGCAAATACTGTCGCACACTTAAATCTGGTGCTGTGTTTATTGACTGTTATGATCTCTTTCATTTTTATTGGTTTCAATTATGTTTTTTCTAACTTCAGATCAGAATTCCTGCCGTTATGACAACTATAATATTCTGCAACACATACATGCACACACACACAAACATACCCATGCAATCGCACACAAACACCCTCCTCTATGTTTACACATTACATAGTTTGATTTAATTTAATACAGATTTATGTTTGTTGTCTTGAACGATGTAACCAGCTCATAGGCTTTATTATTCTACTCACTTTTAAGCTTTAGACCAAAACTGTCTCCTGATGCTCTCACAACTACCTATGCCATGCCCGAGTTTCTATTTCTTCCAAAAAACTCTATTCATGTCGTATGTGTGTGTGTGTGTGTGAGAGTGTGTGTGTGTGTGTGTGTGTGAGTGTGTGTGTGTGTGTGTGTGTGTGTGTGTGTGTGTGTGTGTGTGTGTGTGTGTGTGTGTGTGTTCCCGTTAGAAAGTAGTTTTTATACCTCAATCAGACTTTCCAGAACAAATTAAGAAAACTTAATCATCAAAGTGCAACGTGAGCCTTTTACAAACATTAAGACCAAGTTCTGCTTTTTGTTACATTCGAGAAAGCAGCTTCTCAGTCCAGTAAAAAACGTTTTTTAATATCTCAAAGCACAACTATTGGTGCACATGGATAGCTCTAGAGGCTGTGGAAGCTAACAGGCTCTCTGCGGCACCAGCGCGTGCACATTGAGGACCAACGGCCACTAATTGCCTCCGGGGCCGGTGTCACGAAGCCAGACCCACGTAGTCAGGGACCCTGTGCTGCGGTTAGCAATTAGCGGTTAGCCCAACTTACCGTCAGAATCAATAAGAGGTATGCAGCACTGTGTTGCGGTAGCTCCGTTAACGGTTAGCAGTTAGCCTAACTTATCGTCCAAAACATGAAGAGGTATGCAGCAGGGTGTGTTGCGGTAGGTCCGTTAGTGGTTAGCAATTAGCGGTTAGCCCAATTTACCGTCTATAACAATAAGAGGCATACAGCGGTGTGTGTCACAGTAGCTCCGTTAGTGGTTAGCAATTAGCGGTTAGCCCAAGTTACCGTCCATAACAATGAGAGGTACGCAGCAGAGTGTGTTGTGGTAGCTCCGTTAGTGGTTAGCAATTAGCGGTTAGCCCAAGTTACCGTCCATAACAATAAGAGGTACGCAGCAGTGCACACGCGTGCTCCTCCTGGCCGAGACACTAATAATGATTTACACATTAAAAGTAAGTAGTCTGGCTTCGTGACGCAGACTCCGGGTCCACCAGAACCGACACTAAGCTGTGGAAGCTATCTGACCCGTAATGGAGCACCAGAGCGTGCGCTTTCAGGGTCCTGTAGCATCGCAGCAAACCCTAAAGAAATAGATATCTATTTATTATAAAGGTTATCCCACCAAGTGATGATGACATCTAATATTGCATTATATTATATATAATACATATATTACTTATATGGGTATTGGATACTCAATATAGAGAGTATGGAAGCTCATTCCCGCACAAAAAAAAATAATTAGGACCAGAAAAATAAAAATAAAAATAAAAATTAGTACCAAAAAAAAAATAAAATAAATTTGGGCCAAAAAAAAAAAAAAAGAATTAGGACCAAAAAAAAAAAAAAATTAGGACCAAAAAAAAAAATACAAAAAATGGGGAGAAAAAAAAATATAGATTTCTTTTTGTTGACAAAAATAAAGAAAACATCTAAGCAATACGTTATTTCATCACTTCGGTTTTACAATACCTCAATTTAAATGTAAATATGTATTGTCCATACAACAAAACAAGTACAGGTAAAAAAAAAAAAAAGTCCAATCTTTTTTCAATTCAAAATATCTTTTAGTAAATAACAAGAGCACTTAAATATAAAACAGTGCTTGCTTGGCAATGTCAACCACCTGTAAGCCCGTATTGATGGGTTACTTTAAAGTAAATAATTCATTCAATATATGTGTGGACTTTGCATTTTACTCAGTTCTTAAAAATGGTCAATGGAAGGTCAACAATGTACTTTGTCTGTACATATATTAGCTACAATTATATTTAGGCTGTAACTGTAATTTTGACATTTATAGTCAGTAGTCAAGTTCTCATTTCTCACCTGAAATGAAACTTTTTTTTGGTGCCTTTTTTCAAGTCAATGGAAAAAAAGACAACAAAAAAAAAGTTGGGTTTTTTTGGTCCAAATTTCTTTTTTCTTTTTTTTTGGTCTTAATTTTTTTTTTTTTTTTTGGATCCTAATTTTTATTTATCTATTTATTTTTTGGGTCCTAATTTTTTTTTTTTTTTGCGTGGCGGGAATGGGCTTCCATAAGAGAGAGAATTGTGAATGTGATAATGATACTAAAACTAACTTATATAATATATTTAACTTCATATATATTTGTACTTGGATGCTTTATAGTGTGTGTGTGTGTGTGTGTGTGTGTGTGTGTGTGTGTGTGTGTGTGTGTGTGTGTGTGGTGATTTTGTCCAGCCATTGTATGTGTTTTACTAATAAATGATCTGTTTACTCTGTGCCTTATGAACTGAAGCATTACAACCAAGCAGCATTCAGTTCAACACCTTTTTTATTGTCATTTGCTTTTGTTGTCAAAGAGAAAATAAACATACTGTTTTACAAACGAGAGTTGTGTTCATTCCTTGTTGTGCAGCAGCAGAGCTGCTGAAGGTGGGGAGGTGGTGGGGTGATGAGCCTCGTGACAGGAAGTGACTCATGCAGGAGAGTTACCTAACGACTGCATGTACACACATATCTGTCATGTGAGCGTAGAAAGTGTTGGAAAGTCCATTTCCATTCTGTCTGCGTTGCTCCTCTGCAGGCATTCAATGCATTTAAAAGCTCTTTCAGTCCTGTGGTCAATCCAGTAAAACTGTATTCATCCAACGGCAACATGACTTTTGGGAAAGTAAAAACACACTTGCTTGTTTCCTGACAGAATTGAAAAAACAAAACGAATTCCAGCAAACAGCAGTCTGAAGGTGAAACGGTGTGATTTCCTGTATTTCATGTCATGTGACGTTTATAACAGTAAGTCATGTTCTGGAGGCTGAAGCAGGAAGTGACGGCGATGACGACGTTGATGAAAAAAGAAGTCGTGCTCGTGTAACTGACGTTGGATTATGATCCTGCAACACACACAATGCTGTAGATTATAAATAAACAACTAGAGATAACTGCACATTTTGTTTTCACAAAGAAATTAGTTTTACGCCTGCCGTGATTAAAAACAATACATATATACATGCAGTATGTATTGGTTAAGAAGAATCAGCGAGTGTTCGTGCTGCTGAGAATGTGATATACAAAAAGGAAATCCAGTTTGAGTGACAGACTGAAGCGTCTGAAGGCCTCAGGACATCACGCTGCGACTGTTATTTTCTCTAATAAAGTCAGAGACAGGATCCTACAACTCGGAGACGTTATCCCAGTGACATTAAAACCAGTAACACATCATGGCATGAGGGCAGGGGGATGGTAATGTCACAACGTGTTTTTAATTTACTGAATGTTTAAATACAGGTTAGCATCTCAAAAGTCAAAATGAAACCTGCTGCGTGTGAAAAGTGACTCACTCATTTTAATGAGTTATCGTTGTTTAACTTGTACAGACAAAAGCTCGGGGGAATTTCTCAGAGAACTGGTTTGGTTCCTTTGACTTTCATTCACACACTCACATTAAAACACAGCTGAGTCATGATTGAGAAGAGGGTGTTGTCGTGATGAAGAGGACATCGTGGTCACTGGGGTCACTTCCAGCACGTCGGGGGTTTCCTCTCCTGCGTATTTTCTTGTATGGAGTTATTGACTTTGCCCCGTTTGAAACACACAGCTGTGCAGCCTCCGTTCTAAAGTTAGCTCCCGTCCTCTTCTTTGACTCTCCGTCACATGTTGGACTCGGCGTTTAAAGCACTGCGCTGCGTCCAGTAGAGTTCAGATTCCAGAAGAGCTGGGATCCGGCCAAGGAACACAGAGCGAATGCCAAAAAAAAAACTGAATACAACCTAAAAGTTGGTTTTGCATCGTGTATCAGGATCCAGCACCCAGGAGAACTTTGTCTCTGCTCACGGGGAACGACCTCGATGGTGAACTGACGGAGACTCTCATCAGCCCCTATTCACAAAGCACGACACGGTTTTATGGGACTTTGTGTGGACTCAAAGGTCGAGGAGGGACTCGGCAGGTGTCTATGTCGGCCTGGTGAAGAGATCTCCTCCTAAAATTATTCATTTTATAAAAAAAGGACGGGAGTAAATGTATTTTATGATCAAGCTGTGATATAATCAAATGAAGTAGGTAAGAGATGCTATGCCCCTGCTAATAATCCTGCAATACACACACACACACACACACACACACACACACACACACACACACACACACACACACACACACACACACACACACACACACACATATATATATATAATCAAATGAAGTAGATAAGAGATGCTATGCCCCTGCTAATAATCCTGCAATACATATATAATGCCATTAACTGAGGCGACTGACAGCTGCATTCGACACATCTTGTACACACACGACCTCCATGTGTGACCTCGGGTCAGCAACAGCACTCGGCTGGACAGAAGTAACAGTAGCTGATGATGTTCAACCTTCACCGCCAGAGATTATTCTTATTGCTTCAATCTTTATATTCATATCTTTATAAGTTTACGTGCTCTTTATTTTTATCTCTGTTTTGAGTGTGATTGTTTTTACCTTATAAATTACCTTTTATTTCTATTTTATTGTCACTGTTTTAGGGTTTATTGCATGTGAAGCACTTTGTAACAAACTGGACAAATAAAGTAATTATGAATCTTTATGGATTGTTTAAGATGAGTATCACAGAGAGCTTTACTGACCTATTAAAGATAGAAGGTGGTCTAAAGATCAAAACCTCCTTTTCTTTTTCCAACAGTAAAAACAACTCAAAGCTGGGTCTGCTTTAGGGGCGGGGCTTACTGTGATTGACAGTTTTCTAGGTGTTTTCCGCTCTGGGAGTCGCCCGAGTTTGCCTGAAAACGTCTGCCCGTTCACTTTAGAAAGTTTATTTATAGCATTTTTGTTCACCTCAAAGTGTCTGACTGTGCGTACAGTCGTCCTTTACAACACCATCAAAAGGAAGCAGAGACTGCAGGTGGAACCGACTTAAACAATTAAAACAAACATAAGTAAACAATTAAAAGTCAGCTTATCTTCGTTATCATCCCTCTGTTTTTTACTTCCCAAAATAAACTCAGTAAGTCTGAAGCAACTGTTTACAGGAAGACCCTGGTTTACCAGAAGGGGAATGGAGCCTTCAGGAACTCTGTGTTGTGTAGTCAGGGTTGTGAAGTCAGTGTTGTGTAGGGTGTTGGGAGGATGTGTACACATCTGCAACTTCATCATGACTCAGCTAGAATAAAGATGCTTTTCCTTCTTTGTCTTTTGCATTTCATGCTCCACATCACATCCTATATTGTAAGTCTTCTATGATAATTAGAATATTTTATTTTCTCATGACGGCGTCAGAAAGGGGATGATGTTTGTGTCCTATAGCTGAGACGCGTGGAGCTGCTACTGGAGTGCAGGTGTTGTGTCTGAAGCCTTTAAGTGAGTCCTGAGTGATGTCATGGTGCGTTCATGGGGGTCTGCTTTTATAACGCTCTCCTTTATTCATGCCAGTCTATCTTTCTGTCATTCCTGTGATCAGCATGTTCAGTGGGCGGTGATGTCATCAATAAGGAATTTCTCATTAATGTTTAATAGTGCATTGTGGACTCATAAGCAGAGGGCAGGTGACGTTGGCAGTGAAGACAAACTGTAAGCATGAGTCACAACTTCATATGCTTCTACGGCCTCCACACAGCTTTCAACATGCCGACAGCTGGCGGCGTGGACCTGAGGGAGGGAAGGAAACCGTGTAACTACAACGTCCAGTAAAGATCAGAGATGTAACTCAGCCGGTCATCTTGTTTGTTTCAGGGAAATCAACTTCTCCATTAAAATCATACCTTGTTTTATGAGAAAAAAAGAGTCCAAAACTGCTGTATGTGGATGTATTGAACACCATAAGTAATGTAGAAGTGAAATATATGGTTTGATATATGGTTTGGTAAAGTGAGGCAATTCAATTAGCCCCAATTGACCTAATGGATGCAATTGGCCAATGGGCACATTGAGGCCATGGCCCAATAGCCCCAATGGACCCATTGGGGTCATTGGGGCTATTGGGCCCCAATACGACCTCCTCTGAATGTTCTCTGTACTAAACCCTCTCTAACTTTGTTCTGCTTCACTTTACTAAGTCAACCTTTGCAGAGAGAATGTTCACATATTGAATGTTGAATTAATTTCAAACTAATAATCATCCTGAAAGTCTTTTTTTTTTATTGTTGGACCTGAAACCTTTTCATTTCTTTCTGTGTGTCATCTTCATTTCCTCTTAACCAGAAACATACAGACTGATATTTACACATCTGAACAACATCTCACATGTGTAACTTTTACTATAACACAACATTATTCAAACAGCCATTGTGGCTGCAGAGACACACTGAAAGGAAAGTAGCTGGGTGTTGGTTAATAAAGCAGGGAGTTCCTCTGATAACAGAGAGGGAGATCATTCTCGACTCCAGATAAACTTTACTCCACTGTATATTCATATTATTGCTTTGATTATTGTGTAGATAAACGTTAAGACTCAATACTGAAAAGAGAAAAGACTAAAAAAAAGGCGAAGACTTCTTCAAATGAGTCATCAGAGTTTGATGTTTTCACACTGCTCTGGTAGCAGAACAACCGGCAGAAACCAGCAGGAAATAAAGGTCAAGTCGGAGATTTAAAGCAAGATAGCAGAAGTAGCCGAATCCCCATGAATGACATACAACCAGCTCCTGTGCTTCACTTTATCTGCAGCTCATTCTTTATCTCCAGAGGCCTGTTTTATGGACTACAAGGCTCATAATGTCCTACATTAATAATCCATTTTATACCATATTGTGATCATAACTATGAACATCCAGCATGAGTTTTTCAAACTGTCTGGTTCAGGGCCTAAACAACAGCCCACCTACTAAATAAAAAACATATTTATGGAAAGATTATGACCTAACGAATCAGAATCTGCACCAAAAATCCCAATCCAATAAAGCGTTGGCCTGTTAGGAAGTAGTTTCAGTGCAAAAAACATGTGGTTCGGTTCAAAAATGGAAAGAAATATGTATTTTATGGCAAAACATTGTCCAAGTGGGGCATGTTGGGTTTTAAAATGTTCAGGAGCTTCGGCATGTGCTGTGTGATGTGGTTTTAGGAAAGTGGCCTGACCAGGAAGGCTTGCTGACTTTGGCCGTTTTGTGACTTCACAGGTACTAATAGGAAATGAATGATTTGTGTTGTTTCATTGAATTCCCACAAGCCTGTCGGGTTACTGGGATGTGCCTGTAAGGGGAGTTTACGTTCAACTTAACGGTTACTTTATTTGTTTTTTAAACCACAGGTCTCTTCTCACAAGGGTGACGGTAGCAATTTAAATAAAGTTAAACAACGCTGTGGTTGCGGAGATAATTAAGGTGCCGTTTTAAAAAAAAAAGATTAACGGTCCTCCCTTTGCACAGAAGTCTTCCCTCTCGAGGTCCCGACACACGAAGACAAAGAGAGAAGTCCGCAGGTCATTCCAGGTCGTTTGACAATTGAGATTCAGGAGATAAGTTAAATAAACTCTGCGTGTGCTCAACTTTCATCTGGACGCAATAGCCGTCCTGCAGACCTCCCTCCCTCCCTCGCCACCTGTCAATCAACTGCACCCGCGTGCTCCTCCACTAGCAGAGAGCCGCTCCCTAAAAGCCTGATCTCTTTATTTGCTCTCCGCTGCTGACTCAGGGTATCTCGGGTCAAGTGGAGGGATCTTCGGAGAGACAATAAAAAAATGTTATGCTTCACACTTCATGAAAAAGTGATAAAAATGAAGCACAGTTTACCGGTTGTGCGATATTTGACATTTATAGCTAGATTTTCCAGTCGGAGGACGTGTTAACATGAGTGCTTAACAGCCCATTTGTTTGGCTTGATCTGTGTGTATTTGCATTTAAAACGTGCATTATTGTATCCTGTGTATTGTGACAGAACAAGATTACCAACAAAGTGACCTCCAAAGTCTGAGTGAGCCGTCAAACGTCCCCCCTCCTGTTGTATCCTGTTGTTGGTGCAAAGTGTAACACCTGGTCACACCTGCTCAAAGGGACTGAAGCTCGTAAAACCAGAAAGAGAGAGAAGCTTCAATTAATTCAGAGTATTCAATGTGTTTTAGATTGAACCGAGATCTTTCTATACAGTCAAGGTTACACTTTAAAATGTGAATTTAAATGCGCCTCATAGCTGTACAGTCCTGTGCATAAAGTTAGGGCATAGTTTATATATATTTATATTACCTTTGTGGTATCTTACGTAAACATGAGGCAGCAACCACACCCGACCCAGTGCACATCAGAGAAAACACCATAAAAGGACAACAGTGGCCCTGAAAGGAAATGGCTCCCTGTGCTGCGTCTCAAACTTCCTCTTGTGCCACCGACTCGTTTTAGGTTTTAAATGCTTAAAAAAACAACATTAATGTGTTTATTGCATCAAAGTTTTTTGACTTTGTTGGAAAACCTCTAGTTCAACTAAATGAATCAATGTTTCACTCAATGATAAAATGCTCTGGTTGAAGTGATGACCTTCGTGTTGGTAGTTAAAAACATAAGATTTGTTCAATTGGTTGTTGTTTCTTTGACCTTGTAAATCTATATGTTGTGTTATGACTTGTTCTGCTTTTTATTTTGTGTTTATATTAAAGTTATAATGCTAAAATAAATACTTTTTAGTCTTTTTCTTGAAGTAAATATTCATGGGTCCAAATTGACCCGTAACACCAGAGATGTTACGATAGTTAATAATATTAAAATGAAACAATAAATAACACAAATGTATTGAAGAGATGTGTTGTAATTGCCCTCAGTAACAGTCAGGTAACACAACAACCTTTTATTTATTTATATGATTCTTTTGAGGTTCATTTTTTTTAATCAAAATGGAGAGGTATCCAGATAAAAGAAAAGGCCCAGTGGCCCAAACCAAAAATATTAAAACATACAACAATATGTTCATGGATAAGGAATCCTAACAAGGTCACGAAGAGATGAGACACACATTGATGATAGATCATTGTTTTAGTGTATTTTACAGCTGATTTAAGACACAAGAGACGCTAACAGAAAGCTAAGACAAGAGATGCTAACAGAAAGCTAACACAAGTGATACTAACAGAAAGCTAACACAAGAGATGCTAACAGAAAGCTAACACAAGAGATGCTAACAGAAAGCTAACACAAGAGATGCTAACAGAAAGCTAACACGAGTGATACTAACAGAAAGCTAACACAAGAGATGCCAACAGAAAGTTAACACACAAGATGCTAACATAAAGCTAACACAAGAGATGGTAACAAAAAGCTAACACAAGAGATGTTAAGAGAGAGAGTTTCTCTCCATTAGGCCTGATTTACAGAAGCTACCGTCTGGAGGATAAATGATGAAATGAGGCCACCTTGTGTCCAGATAGAGAGCACAAGAGAGAGCGTGTACATTGTTCTTGATGGTGATGTCGTTCAGACCCCTGTAATCGATACAGGGGCGGAGGGTCTTGTCCTTCTTGCTGACAAAAAAAACCCTGCTCCCACTGGAGATGATGAAGGTCTGAAGGTCTGACAGCCAGGGGTGGACCAAAACGAGGGGGTGTTGCAGATCGTCTCTGTGTGGTGGTCTGGAGAGGTTAGCTGTACAGGTGACGTGCTGCAGAGTAGGCGCCCATTAAGGGCGCTAGCTTCCAGGGGTTTGGAGAGGAGACGGCCCTCCAACCCTAGCTTGCGAGCCAATCCACTGTCCATTAGGTTGGCATCAGAACCAGAATCCACCAACACCTCTTGACTGAGAGAGGCGGTGGAGAGGTGATAGAAAGTCTAGGGAGTAAACGAGGGGGACTTACGGACAGGGCTGTACGGCGGACCAGTGTCGTCCTCTGGCCACAGTAGATGCACCTGCCCTCTCGTAGGCGACACTGCCACTCCTCGGGAGTCAAGCTGGTCCTCCCAAGCTGCATGGGTTCCTCAGCGGGTAAGAGGGGGGCAGAGAAGCCAGGAAGGACAGGGAGGCTAGGGGCCGGTAGAGAGGTTGCTGGGGAATGGGTTCCGGTCGAGACTTGGACCGGATATCCCGAGGAGACAAGGAGGGGCTAAGCATGGACTGGCGAGCTAAAAGAGCGGCTATGTCTCTCCTAAACTGCCCAAGACGGCTCTCTAGCCTTACATCAAGGGCGATTAATGCATCCAGACTCTCTGAATCATCCCTCACTACTAGTGACTCCCATCACTGGGTTAATAAAAGTCCTCTCTGGAGAGATACGTCAGACCATGAATTCTCCTTTCTGTCTTTCCTTGACCCTGTGACGTTTTCCACAGAAGTCAAGGAAAAGTGGTTAGGGTTAGACGTTGGGAGGACATTTTTTGACAATTCGACTGCAGTCGTTGGTCAAACCCGTCTGCATGAATAACAGCCCTCAGGCCTTCAAGCAACCCTCACACAGGGCACCAAATTCATCTCACCCTGTTGCAATCTTCAGGCTGTGAAACTTATTTAGTGGGGACCTGATGATCTCTCTCTGTCTTTCTCTCTCTCTCTCTCCCTCTGACTCTCTCTCTCTCTCTCTCTCTCTCTCTCTCTCCCTCTGACTCTCTCTCTCTCTCTCTCTCTCTCTCTCTCTGTCTTTCTCTCTCTCTCTCTCCCTCTGAATCTCTCTCTCTCTCTCTCTCTCCCTCTGACTCTCTCTCTCTCTCTCTCTCTCTCTCTCTCTCTCTCTCTCTCTCTCTCTCTCTCTCTCTCTCTCTCTCTCTCTCTTTCTCTCTCTTTCTCTCTCTATATCAGACTAACTCTCTTCCTGGAATAAACCACAGCTTGAGAGCCGCACCCTCTCCGACACAGCGAGCTGCGCTCTGACTGCACTTCCTTGTTTCCTCCCCTTCAGATCTACAGTTGTATAGATGGGTGTAACCAACATGGAGCTGAAGTGCAGCAGCTGACGCGACCCGTTCACTGCAGAGACACATGTTGTTCAGGTCAGAGCTCACAGTACAGTCGCTTATGAGGAAATGAAACTTAGACAGACGTTGTCTTTGAGAGGTGAAATGGAGCAGAAAGGAGTTCAGCTGGACCGGGAGAGCTTCTCTTGTTCCATCTGTCTGGATCCACTGAAGGATCCGGTGGCTATTCCCTGTGGACACAGTTACTGCATGAACTGTATTAAAGCCCACTGGGATGAAGAGGAAGGTAAGAAACTCTACAGCTGCCCTCAGTGTAGGCAGACCTTCGCACCGAGGCCTGTTCTGCTAAAAAACACCATGTTAGCAGATTTAGTGGAGCAACTGAAGAAGACTGGACTCCAAGCTGCTGCTGCTGATCACTGCTATGCTGGACCTGAAGATGTGGCCTGTGATGTCTGCACTGGGAGGAGACGGAAAGCCTTCAAGTCCTGTCTGGTGTGTCGGGCTTCTTACTGTGAGAAACATCTTAAGCCTCATCGTGATGTCCCTCCATTAAAGAAACACAAGCTGGTGGAGCCCTCCAACAAGCTCCAGGAGAACATCTGCTCTCGTCACGATGAGGTGATGAAGATGTTCTGCCGTACTGATCAGCAGTGTATCTGTTACCTCTGCTTAATGGATGAACATAAAGGCCACGACACAGTCTCAGCTGCAGCAGAAAGGACCGAGAGGCAGAGAGAGCTGGAGGGGAGTCGACTGAACATCCAGCAGAGAATCCAGGACAGAGAGAAGGACGTGAAGCTGCTCCATCAGGAGGTGGAGGCCATCAATCTCTCTGCTGATAAAACAGTGGAGGACAGCGAGGAGACCTTCACCGAGCTGATCCGTCTCCTGGAGAAAAGAAGCTCTGATGTGAAGCAGCAGGTCAGATCCCAGCAGAGAAGTGAAGTGAGTCGAGTCAGAGAGCTTCAGGAGAAGCTGGAGCAGGAGATCACTGAGCTGAAGAGGAACGACGCTGAACTGCAGAAGCTCTCACACACAGAGGATCTCAACCAGTTTCTACTCAGCTACCCCTCACTGCCACCACTCACTGAGTCTACACACTCATCCAGCATCAACGCCCGTCCTCTGAGATACTTTGAGGACGTCACAGCGGCTGTTTCAGAAGTCAGAGATGAACTACAGGACGTCCTGAGAGAGAAATGGACCAACGCCTCACTGATGGGAACTGAAGTGGATGTTTTACTGCCACAATCAGAGCCCACGACCAGACCTGGATTCTTAAAATATTCATGTAACATCACACTGGATCCAAACACAGCAAACACATATCTGTTGATATCTGATGGGAACAGAAAATCAACATTAATGAGGGAACATAAGTCTTATTTTAGTGATTTTGACTTTGACTTAGACTTTGACTCTCACCCAGACAGATTCAATGAATGCTTACAGGTCCTGAGTAGAGAGAGTCTGCCTGGACGTTGTTACTGGGAGGTGGAGTGTAGAGGAGGAGAAGTTGATATAGCAGTTGCATACAAGGATATCAGCAGATCAGGCACCAGGGTTGAAAGTGGTTTTGGACGAAACAACAAATCTTGGGCGTTATATTGTGACCGAGATGATAGATCTCGCTTTTTGTACAACTATGTTCAAACTCCCGTCTCTGTCCTTCAGTCCTCCACAGTAGGAGTGTACCTGGATCACAGAGCAGGTATTCTGTCCTTCTACAGCGTCTCTGAAACCATGACTCTCCTCCACAGAGTCCAGACCACATTCACTCAGCCTCTCTATGCTGGAATTGGTTTGTATTGTTATGATTCCACTGTTGAGTTGGTTAAACTGAAACGGAAATAGACAGAAGTCCCTGAAGGGTTCAGCTCATGTCGTCTCCATGTTTGTGTCTGAGAGCTGATTGTTGGGGCGTTTCTTCACTGCAGAGATCATCTGTCGTTTCTCTGCAAGAACATTTAAACTTCTCTGAGCTTTTGAATATTGTTGTTTCTCTTCCAATGCATGTTTCTGAAGAGAGAAAGCACCAGACCTTCATTCATCAGAGATATCTTTTCTCTTTATGTGTATTTGTAATGACATCTTTAATTACATGTATTTGTTTGGCAGACATATGAGCTATTATTAATCATAATTAATGAGGAGATACATTATTATTCTCTTTATTATAAATGAGATTCTGGTCCAACTGATTGATTATGTGGATGAATCTGAACATGGAATCTCTGATCAAGAGTCATTACACAGACTTTACTTATGGGATGTGGGAACAAACTGAATGTGTACACATTGAATAAACAAACATGAACAACGTGTTTTTTTCTTGTCTGAGTTTTTCTGTACAGGCATGCTTCCACCGACTGAACGATTAAATATTATATTTCAGTGTGATGTTTTAATATCGACGGTATTCTTTCTGACTGTCAGTGAAACTTCAACCCTTTTAATTGTTTGATGAAAACAAAAAGGCTGAGTGTAACATATGTTGATTAGTTGAAGAAAAAAGCAAAAGAGGATGCTTTTGATTAACTTAAAACAATGTAAAGTTGATCAATGCCATAGATTATTTTTTTCACATCAATCGACAACAAACTGCAGAATCAGCTGGTTCATTCATGTCGTTCTTGATTATGTTTTTTTATGCTATTATTGCAGGATTCTGTGGTGTATTGAGCACATTCACGTTGTTATGAGTACTAATGCTTTTTGGACCTCATGAACCACCGTCCTTTTCTAAGTTTGCTGCGCGCATGCGCGGTGACGACTGAAGTTATTCATGTCCGGAAAAAGTAAACCAGCTACAGCTCGTCAGTTTACTACAGAAGTGAACGTTTTTCGCAGGAGGGAGAGACACTCGGTGTCAGTACGAGTGAGTACGATGAACCTGTTGGGAAGAATTGACGAAAATGAACAACAGTCAGCGGGCTTATAACAGATGAACAATTCTTTGAAGCTAATGACGAAGCCGCGCTTCCCGCGCTACTCACGCGCTTTTGAGAAGTCTCGTGCAGCCCGGAAACCAAAAGATAAGACATTTTACGACATCGTGACCCTAAATAAACATTACTAGCCAAGAGCCTTTATTGGGATCAGAACTGTTTAGTTTTAACCGGTGTAGCCAAAAAGCTAACCAGCCATTGGCCCAGTATGTAGCCGAGTTACAAAGCATGAGGAGGAAGAAAATTAACATTTGGAGAAGTCTTTACCTAAACCAGTGCACGTCCACATTGTGACACACAGTGGGGCGATCGAGTCAAATACAAGTGCTGCTGTTTATTATCTCCTGAAAGTTAAAGTAATCTGTGTTTCTAACAGATAAATGAACTCTATTGTTAGAGTTTATTAGTTAGAGTTAGTTAGTCAGTCTCTCTCTCTCTCTCTCTCTCTCTTTTTCTTTTTGTCCGACTGCTTCTCCTCCTGGAATGAGCCACAGCTTTAAAGCCGCTCCCTCTTCTTCCTGGTCTCCAACACATAGCTCCTCACACATTCTTCGTCTTTGTGAGGTGAAATGGAGCAGAAGAGGACCAACGTCTCACTGACGGGGACTGAAGTGGATGTTTTACCGTCAGGACCAGAGCCCACGACCAGAGCTGGATTCTTAGAGTATTCACGTGACATCACACTGGATCCAAACACAGCACACACATATCTGTTAATATCTGATGGGAACAGAAAAACAACATTAATGGATGAACAACAGTCTTATTCTAGTCACCCAGACAGATTCACTGACTGTGATCAGGTCCTAAGTAGAGAGAGTCTGACTGGACGTTGTTACTGGGAGGTGGAGTGGGATGGAGAAGGAGTTTTTATGGCGGTTGGATACAAGGACATCAGCAGATCAGGCATCTATGAGGACTGTGTGTTTGGACAAAATGACAAATCTTGGTCGTTATGTTGTGACCAAGATGATGGTTCGCTCTTTTGGTACAACAATGTTGAATCTCCCCTCTCTGTTCCTGTGTCCTCCAGAGTAGGAATGTACCTGGATCACACAGCAGGTGTTCTGTCCTTCTACAGCGTCTCTGACACCATGACTCTCCTCCACAGAGTCCAGACCACATTCACTCAGCCCCTCTATGCTGGACTTGGTTTTTGTCGATATGGATCCACTGCTGAGTTGGTTAAACTGAACTAGACAGAAGTCCCTGAAGGGTTCAGCTCATGTCGTCTCCATGTTTGTGTCTGAGAGCTGATTGTTGAGGCGTTTCTTCACTGCAGAGATCATCTGTCGTTTCTCTGCAGGAACATTTAAACTGTGAGGAAAACAACAAGGAGGACGTGGACGACCACCGGAGAAACCATACAAGTGTAAAATGGAAGCCGTGTGGTTGAATCTTCCAGAACCATCTGATGCAGAGGAGGATGACGATGATTGAAGGTCATATCCCCCCACCCCTTCATACCACAGATAATAACACCTGCATTATGGAGGCAAAAAATGCCCTGAAAGATAATCTGTTAATGTTTTAACACCAGCGTCCAACAAGCGATTTCACCGACACGTTATCAATACAAAATATATCAATAACTCCTTTTTTAGCTCTCGATCGTCCGTTGAACTAATTTGTTTGGCAAAAGAGACTTTGTTGGGACGCAACCGTTTTTGTTACGTCATTTATTCATTTATTATTTCTTTCTTTTTCTTACTTTTAACTTTACTAAGTTGTGTCACTCAGTCAGCTTCCTGTGTCCTTTGTGTTTTTTGTAAATAAAGCGGTTCTGATTCTTCTTTATTGGTATTAATACATGTAGAATCTGCATGTGTGCTTTATCACTGTTGTGTATTTTGTTCATTTATTAATGTATTTAAATAAAATGTTTAGACCAAATAACAACTTTTATGATACCAGCTGCTTAAAATATGTCTTTACTCTAAGTAGTCAGAGAAAAGTAAATGAGTTTGTTTACTCAAGTAATGTACTTAAATACAAATTGAAGTACTCTTTGGTTAGTTACTTTGCAGATTAGTAATACAAAATAAATGATGAGCAACTCAACAGACAATAAATGTATTAACTTTACACTTAACTTTACCACTGCAACATAAGCCTGACTTACTTTTGCTGCTTTACTTTAGATGCTAATGTTTTTCACTGACTTTGACTTGAATATTGAGTATTTTGTACTGTAGTGTTGCTACTTTTACTGAAGTACCAACGCTGACAGAAGCAGTGGACGGAAGACAGAAAGGAATGATGGTTTTACCGAGTTCAGAGGAAAGAGGGAGAAAGGAGGTGAGCTGGAAGGACCAGGAGAAATAAAACAGACACACTAAAATGTATATAATATTCAATATATATATATATATATTTATAATTAAATAGTGTAAGTGCTAGACTTCCTCCGCACCAGTTGGTGGCGGTAATGCACCAATTCGTTGTTTACCGACTGCTACAATAACCTCAAAGAAGAAGAAAATGGTGACGTTCAAACGGAAGCGTTCATTTAACGGTCGTTTCCTTCGTGTCGGTGATTTCTGCAGCTTCTCGTCCAAGAACTTTCAGTCCCCGTGGAGTTTATAACTGTGCCCGCGCGCCTCGTCCTCTATTTTTTTTTTTCCCGGTAACGTGTTTCCCGGTTCATCTCTCCGTCATGTCGGGCTCTCAGCTGCTCAGACTGCGGGTCAACGAGCGACTGGAAGCGGCCGTTGAGGAGATCTTTGGTCTCGTCGAGAAGACGATCACGGAGTACGAAGAAGCAGCTGTCCGCTCCAAGAGAGAAATCGGCCAACTGAAGCAGCAGCTCGAGCAGCTGGTCCTTTTAAAACCCGAAGTGATTTTAAACAGAACAGGTTTGTGACGTCATCCATGTTTGACTGGTTGCTGGGTTTGAACAGCAGCCATTACTTTTCTTCACTTTTTTCAACATTAAAAAGTGATAAAATGTAGTATTTAAACCCACAATGAGGATTCAAAGCATACAGTAAACCTTGCATTATACAAATTAATGAGAGAATAGTTTGATTAAAAGAATAAACATCTATATAGATGCCTGTATGTATGCCTTCTTATATTTGGAGCCTCTTTTAAAAGCAGATTCATTATTTCAAGCTCAGCTTAAATGAACATCATGAATATAACACATTTACACAACTTTTATAACACTTTTGGGATTTTATTTTTTTTCAAGCATCTTTCCACGCCTGGAAATAACAATTTTAAAATTGCATGACCGTACGAACTCTGCTATAACCCGTCTTCCTTCTTCTTTTTAGACACCAGACTGCCTCCTCCTCCATCGCAGCAGCGTTGCATAAAGACAGAAGACATTCTTGTTCTGGAGAAAACAGAGATCTCTGGACAGCCGCCGATCAAGGAAGAGCCGACTGAGCGGCGCATCGGTCGGGACGGGGAGGCCGACGCCGTCCATGAGGAGGATGAAGATCCCGGTTCAGAACCGGGCGTTAACTGTGAGCGGCTCCCGTCGCCTGCGGCCGGTACCGCGAAAGAAAACATCTCCGCCGAATGGAATGAAAGAGGCGCTTCGTCCTCGTCCCGTCAGAGCCGAAGCGTGGACGTCTTCGTGGGGCTGGAACAGCCTCCGAGAGGAGACAAGTCCTGCCGTTTCTGTGGCAAGAATTTCCGGAAGGACTCTTTCCTCATAAGACACGTGGCCAAGAGTCACAAAGGGCACAAGGCCTTCAAATGCCTGGAGTGCAAAAAGGAGTTTGAACAGCGGTACCACGTGATCCAGCACACCAGGATCCACACGGGCGAGAAGCCCTTCAGCTGCGACTACTGCGACAAAACGTTCGCCCAGAACTCGAGTCGCATCGTCCACATGCGGGTCCACACTGGAGAGAAACCGTATTTTTGCAACAAATGCGGCAAGAGTTTCGCCATCAGCAGCCACCTGAGGTTCTGCAGAGGGACGCAAAACAAAAGCGCCAGGGACTTCCGCTGTGCGGCGTGCGGCCGAACCTTTCACACCGAATCCAACCTGACGGTGCACATGGAGGTCCACGAGTCGTGGAAGCGGCACATGAGCGAGAAACTCCAAGGGCCGGAATTGGAAGAGGAGAACCCTTAAAGCGGGAAGAGGATACCAAATGCTCTCCAAATGTACAATTCGGTAATCTTCCATTTTTTTTGGGTGGGGGTGGAGCCAGTTCAGCTACAATCTCTCACAATAGCAGCGTATTTGTAAATGTGTTGAAATAAGAATGAGATGCTCACTGTTATTTCATGCTGGGCTAACAGTTTTGATTGGACGAAATCATCTTGAGCTTGTGACCTTCAACTCCCCGCATGACGTAACATCACTGCAGTCGCACATAACTGAGACTACTGCCTTCAGAAGTTATGATCTATCATCTATAAGGTATATCGACAGTAAGCAGGATAATACAGGGTTCTTACAATCATGGAAAACCTGGAAAAGTCATGGAATTTTATTTTGAAAAAAATAAAATAAGTCCCTAAAGTGTAGTAAACGTTGTGTGTGTAAATGTGTTATATTCATGTGTTCATGACGTTCATTTACGCTGAGTGTGAAATAATGAATCTGCTTTTTAAAGAAAGAGGCTCAAAATATCAGCAGCATACATACAGGCATCTATATAAATGTTTATTCTTCTAATCAAACTATTGTCTCATTCAATTGTGTCATTTAACGTTTACTGTATGCTTTAAATCCTCATTGTTAGTTTAAGTACTACATTTTATCACTTTGTACTGTGATAAAATGCATGTTTGGCATGCACATTTGGTTTAAAGTCACAGAAAGTCAGAATGTGTGTGAACCCTGATCATGACCCAGCGGTTTTATGCAGTGAGCTCGCTTTCTTGGGTTAGTCTAAAAATCATGTTAACTTTGATTTACGGTTTGGACACAACATTCAAACTCGGCCCGTCGGCTTGCCGCTTCGCCGCGTTTGGGTTATTTTTGCCGTCGCGTCGGCCATTTTCGCAGTTTCATCTTGGATGCGTTCTAACGCTGTGGCAGCTGGTCGCTCCGTTTTTATGGACGTAGACTCCTAGAGACAAACAGAGATCTGCAAAAATGATATAAAGATACAGACGCAACTAATTCTGTATTACTGATCACACGCAGTCGGTTAAACAGGGACGAAAATGTGGAAACATTGTGGAGTATAACTGTCCAAGATGATGTCATTAAGGATTTAACAATCAACCCTCTAACTGCTTTAAAGAATCGTATTAGCTGGATGGGAATAAACAGTGTTAGTTTAGCCTGAATTACTCTTTAAGAACAGGACATTTAAGTGCCTTGCGTGGACGAACAAGTTCAAACCCTCTTGAAAGAAAGATCCATGTTTTGAGAGATTTGTAAAGCTCATAGTAACACAATTTGTGTTATTGGGTTTTTATAAATAACAAGAAATACACTTAACAAAACCCAGCTGAACTCCCCTTGTTAAAAGAAATCCTTACAAAACGTACAATATGTTATTTCATAATTTGTCTTTTGTTCTTGTTAATTTAAATAAAGGTTAGACCAATCATTGTTTGTTTTGTTTTCGTATATGTGAAAACAGCGCCACCCAGGGCGGAAGCGGAAGCCGGTGGAAATGCACCCTGCCCGTCATGACGTTGAACCCGGATATACTAACGTTCGATTCGTTTAAACCGTAGAACTTCGCGGGTTTCAGTCAAAAAGTGTGTCGTCCTCCAACTTTTAACGGTAACTTGTTTGCCGTTTCATTGCCGTGATGTCGGGCTCTCAGCTGCTCAGACTGCGGGTCAACGAGCGGCTGGAAGCGGCCATTGAGGAAATATTTGGCCTCGTCGAGAAGACGATCACGGAGTACGAAGAAGAAGCTGTCCGCTCCAAGAGAGAAATCGGCCAACTGAAGCGGCAGCTCGAGCAGCTGGTCTTTTTAAGACCCGAAGTGATTTTAACCAGAGCAGGTTTGTGAATTCATTAAAGGCGCTTGGAGCTACTCCTCTGACAGATAGTCTTCCGGACGATTTTTAAGTGTTTTATTCCTTACTAACTTCATTACAAAAAACTAACGTAAGAAATTGTTCCTCTTCAGGGGAGTGCTAAACCGTTTATTAAACATCCCGAATTGACCGATATAAACTTCATTTTAGCCGTTAAACGGCTCACTCCGACTTCCGGTTTAACCGCATTTTTCTCCTTTAAAATAAAAGCACCTTACAACGAACCATGAAACCAAATACATTTTGCTTATGGCAGACCAAAATATGCAACAAAAAACAACTACATTGAATGGCAAACAGTTTATAAGTTTAGCACACATTGAGTTACTGACAGAGCTAGAATTGTCCCTCCATGCTTTAAGTCGAGAAAATATGTGAAAAAAACTGGAAAAAAAGCGGAAACAAAATACATTTCTAAGTTCCAGGTCCGTCGTGCTACGTTATGGGCATAGACCATGAAGTGGTTTGTGTAATGCCAATTTAAACCGCTATCGCCATGTTGGGGTTTTGCGACCAATGAACAGAAAGTTACCATATTTAAGTAAAGTAGAGATGCCATATATGTCTCTGCTAGAGATCTGTCAATCACCTTGTAGCCCCGCCCCTAAAGCGTTGCCTGCTTTATGGTCTGTTTGACTCTAACAGACCATAATGTACTAAATGAACATGATGCTGTATAGAAGAAGACTTGAAACTAGAGATTGAGACATAAACTCATGTTTACAATGTTTACTGAGGGAATACATCAAGAGAGAAGTAGAGTCACTTATATAGACTTCTATACAACCAGAGGAGTCGCCCCCTGATGATCAGGAGAGAGAATGCAGCTTTAACACATGAATCATAGACTTCTATACAACCAGAGGACTCCTGACCCCCTGGTGGTCAGGAGAGAGAATGCAGCTTCAACACATGAAGTATAGACTTCAATACAACCAGAAGAGAGTTTATGGTCTCAAGGGTTATAACGTGTGTTCTCTTTGTCCTTTAGACACCCAGCTGGTCTCAGAGGAACGGCCTCCTTCATTGCAGCAACATGAGACTAAAGCAGAAGAGATTCCTGTTCTGATCCAGCATCTCGGTCCAGACATGGAGGTTGATACTTGCAACAAAGCTGAAGTGAAGAGAGAGATCGACCACCTGAAACAGCACGTTGAGCTGCTGGCAGTTTTAAAAGCTGAAGTGACATCACTCAGAGCAGGTTTGTGTGATCAATGATGAAGGAAAAGGCCACAGATACAGGAGCTAGAAACACTTGTTAGTCGGAGATATTTAGCATTCTAAGACATTCTTGATGGTGGATTTACTGATGACGCCTTTAGCACAGAGGATTACGGGCATGTCGTAAGTGAAACGCTGGTTGTGTTACTTTTTTTACATCTGCAGTATTTAGTGATAAATAAGCCACAGCACTGTTGTTGTTCCTGCTGGTCGAGCCGGGACCGGGGGCTGCGCCTCCACCCTCGACAAGCTTTACCAGCTGCACCAGAGATGTCGTGTGTATGCAGTATTTTCGATTTGTTGTATTGTTTTGTTATAACTAAATGTGACTGGTTGTTGATTTGGACAACATGCATTGTTGGTGACCCGACGGGGTCTGGCTGGTCAAGTCGGTCAGCCAGGATGCACAACAACGCGAGGCGAGGTCGGAGGCATCCGACCGAGAAGCGCTGCGTAATGGAACATTGCTTCACGGATTGTCCGTGAAAAATGCCTCCAAGATGTAATAAGTGTAAAGAAACATTAAAACAAGAATACTCAAGTACCTAAAAAAAAAACTCTGCGTTTTTTTTAGACACCCAGGAGCTTTGTCCTTCAGAGCAGCTGGACTGCCTTGTTACTAAGGAGGAAGTGAAGACTCACGATGTGAAGCAGATCAGAGAGGAGGAGGAGGAGATGTCCATCAGTCCAGACGTGGAGGCTGATGCTTTCAACGTGGATGAAGTCAGAGATCGTGATTCAGAACCAGCCGAGTACTGTAAGCCGCTCTCGTCTTTTGTGGCTGAAGGTGAAGAAGGGACCGAAATGGATCGTTCATTGTCGCCTCTTCAGAGTCGAAGCGCTGAGCTGGAACAGCCTCCAAGAGGAGACAAGTCCTGCCGTTTTTGTGGTGAAATTTTTTGGAAGGACTCTTCTCTCATAAGACACGTGGCCACGAGTCACAAAGGGCACAAGGCCTTCAGATGCCTGCACTGCAACAAGGAGTTTGAACAAAGGTACCGGATGGTTACGCATATGAGAGTTCACACGGGCGAAAAACCCTTCAGCTGCGACTTCTGCAGCAAAACGTTCGCTTGGAAACGTTACCTTCCTGTTCACATGAAACGGCACTTTGGCGTCACAACGGCGGAAAACCCTTTGGTTGGGGTTTCTCCGACGAAAGAGTCACTCACAAATCAGAGCGTATTAATCGCATGCGGAAACACGATGGAGAGAAACCTAATTCATCCCTGTGAGAAATGTGGCAAGCGGTTTACCAGCAGAGGTTACTGGGCTAGGCACGCTGAACGCTGCGGAGGGACACAAAACACAACCGACCTCTGTGTACAACACATAGCCGAACCTTTCACACAGCAGCTGCCGGTACAGGAATGAGAAGAAGAAAGAAACTCACAGCTGTGGGAGAAAACGTCAGATTTCTCCCACATACTTTCTCCCACAAGTATTTCTATACAATCTTCTCTCTAGTTTTCTTTGTTTTATTTAAATTTAGCTGAGTAAGAAACAATATTTGTTTCTGAGGATGTTGGATTGTGTGAGTTTTGACTTAACTGCCTCAAATGCAGTTTCAAGATAATTTATTTTGTTATGGTGAAGAAGCAACTAATCAGCTTGCCTTTAACATCACCACAGTCACACATGACAGATTGTGTCTTCAGTAGTTTAGTTAATTCATTTTTGTAGTGAATGATCAACATCCTTCAGGTGTATTTGTTATGTTTTAACCTGGTAGTTATATAAGGATCCTTTACTGCTTCATAACTAGTAGAAAGTTCTTCAATATAGGGAAAACAAATATTTTTTTTCTCAGTTTATCCTCGTCTCGATGAAGTTTGGGCTGAAACAGTGTTATAAGGGTTGTTCCAAATCTCAATTTACGTTCCTAACATTCAAGCATTACTTTTGTTTTGTTGTAAAGAAAAATAAAACATACAAGTTGTTTTATTAAACTTTGTCTTTTTTATTTGGTGTTTTTAAACGGCAGCCTGTAAACCTTCATCCAGGTCGGCAGGGGGCGCTAGTGGGAATCTCCCCTGTGCGTCATGACGTTGCACCGGAAGTGTTAATTTACGTCGTCCCCAAGTTTATTTATATTGGAGGAAGTATGTGGCTTTCTGTTGCCGTAGAGTTTATTCCTTTTTGTTAAAACTGTCCGCGCGTCTCGTCCTCCACCTTTTTCCCGGTAACGTGTTTCCCGGTTCATCTCTCCGTCATGTCGGGCTCTCAGCTGCTCAGACTGCGGGTCAACGAGCGACTGGAAGCGGCCGTTGAGGAGATCTTTGGTCTCGTCGAGAAGACGATCACGGAGTACGAAGAAGCAGCTGTCCGCTCCAAGATAGAAATCGGCCAACTGAAGCAGCAGCTCGAGCAGCTGGTCGTTTTAAAACCCGAAGTGATTTTAACCAGAGCAGGTTTGTGACGTCATTAACGGAACGTTAGTCTCTAGCCCAGGAGTGTCAAACTCATGTTCGTGAAGGGGTCACATGCTGCCCATTTTGATCTCAAGTGGGCCGTACCAATAAAATCACAGCATAATAACGCATAATTAACGATAATGTTTCTCTATGTTTAAATCATTCGTGAAGGTTTTTAGGTGATAAACTGTATTTTAAGGTCTTTCAACAATTACCGAGAAACATAAAGATCAGAAATTCAGACATCAGCCCTCTGCAGAGGAGAGGTATGTGGCGCCACTTTCATGACGTGATCCATGTTTAACAACTTCTAACACAATATCAGTGCTGACATCAATTGCGACTGTGGCTCAATGGTTTGCATGTCCCGTCTTATAAGCAGAGGATCAGAGGTTTGAATCCCAGCTCTGCTAATTTTGTTCTTAAATTTATATATATATATATATATATATATATATATATATATATATATATATATATATATATTGGGATTGAACACACTGGCGGGCCAAATACGGCCCGTATGTTTGACACCCCTGCTCTAGCCGGTTACTTGGTCCCCTTTGACCGTTATATAGACTCAGGAGTACTATAAACATTTCCAACTTCCGGTTACGTCCCGTTACGTTATGGGACTGTGAACATAGTTTTCGTGAGTCTCCCATTAATTTGTGTACTGCTGTTTCAAAGTAACAGAAGCCTTGAGTACTGCGATTTGGCTGTCGCCATGTTGTTTTTTCGCAACCAGTAAACTGGAAGTTACCATATTTGGAATGCATCAAGATGTTGACAGGTCTGGTAGAAGGCTGTCAATCAGAGAAAGACCCGCCCTAAAGCATCCACTGGTTAATGGTCTGTTCGACTCTACCATAATTTACTAAATAAACTCATGTACTCATAAACTCATGTTTACAGTCATTTATATCGACTTCTATACAACCAGAGGAGAGTTCATGGTCTCAAGGGTTATAACGTGTGTTCTCTCTGTCCTTTAGACTACCAGCTGGTCTCAGAGGAACGGCCTCCTTCATTGCAGCAACATGAGACTAAAGCAGAAGAGATTCCTGTTCTGATCCAGCGTCTCGGTCCAGACATGGAGGTTGATACTTGCAACAAAGCTGAAGTCAAGAGAGAGATCGACCACCTGAAACAGCACGTCGAGCTGCCGGCCGTTTTAAAAGCTGAAGTGACATCACTCAGAGCAGGTTTGTGTGATCAATGATGAAGGAAAAGGCCACAGATACAGGAGCTAGAAACACGTGTTAGTCTGAGGTATTTGTCATTTTAAGACACCTTGAAGTACCATAAGTAAAAGTAGACTATTTTATTCTACTGGACTATGATTATTCACGCCTTAACATAACTCATTTTATTTACATAGCTCATTTTATTCACTGTATTTTCTGATGGTTTAACCTATAACGTAAGTAAAGCTGTGGAACAAAAGGTACATTAATTGTCTCCAAGATGTAGCATGAAACAAGAGTACTCAAATAACAAAAAAAAAATCTCTGCGTTTTTTTAGACACCCAGGAGCTTTGTCCTTCACAGCAGCCGGACTGTATTGTTACTAAGGAGGAAGTGAAGACTCACGATGTGAAGCAGATCAGAGAGGAAGAGGAGGAGATGTCCATCAGTCCAGCCGTGGGGGCTGATGCTTTCAACGTGGATGAAGTCAGAGATCCTGATTCAGAACCAGCCGAGTACTGTGAGCCGCTCTCGTCTTTGGTGGCTGAAGGCGACGAAAGGACCAAAATGGATCGTTCATCGTCGCCTCTTGAGAGTCGAAGCGCTGAGCTGGAACAGCCTCGGAGAGGAGACAAGTCCTGCCGTTTTTGTGGTGAACATTTTAGCAAGGACTCTTTTCTCATCAGACACGTGGCCACGAGTCACAAAGGGCACAAGGCGTTCAGATGCCTGCACTGCAACAAGGAGTTTGAGCAAAGGTACCGGATGGTTGTGCATGCGAGGATTCACACGGGTGAAAAGCCCTTTCGTTGTAGTTTCTGTGACAAAAGCTTCACTCAGACCTCGTCTCGTCTTGTCCACATGAAAGAAATGCACATGAGAAAAAAACTCAGCACAAATCCGAAAAAGGCCTTTACGTGCTTCGAATGCAACAAGGAGTTCAAACGTAAGCGGTACCTTATTTTGCATGCAAGAGTTCACACGGGCGAAAAACCCTTCAGCTGCGACTTCTGCAGCAAAACGTTCGCTTGGAAATGTTTACTTCGAATTCACATGAAACAGCACTTGAGCGTCACAACGGCGGAAAACTCTTCGGTTGGGGTTTTGTGGGAGCACGATGGAGAGAAACCTAATCCCTGTGAGAAATGTGGCAAGAGGTTTACCAGCAGAGGTTACCGGGCCAGACACGCTGAACGCTGCAGAGGGACACAAAACACAACCAACCTCGCTGCGCAACACGTAGCCGAACCTTTCACACAGCTGCCGGTACAGAAATGAGAAGAAGAAAGAAACTCACAGCTGTGGAAGAAAACGTCAGAATGAGACACCAAGTATTTCTGTACAATCTTCTCTCTAATTTTCTTTATTTGTTATTTAAATTTAGCTAAATATAAAACTATATTTATTTCTGAGGATATTGGATTGTGTGAGTTTTGATTTGACTGCCTCAAATGCAGTTTCAAAATAATTAATTTTGTTATGGTGAAGAAGCAAATAATTCCCAGTTTGTCCTAGTCTGGATGGTGTTCGGGCTGAAACAGTGTTTTGAGGGTTGTTCAAAATAACCTCATCGTTACACAGTGCGAGTAATAAACTTGGAAAGAAAACAATCTCAATTTACGTTCTTAACATTCAAGGATAAATTGTGTTTTGTTGTAAAGAAAAATACAATAAATCCAAGTTTTATTCAACCATGTCTTTTTTATTTGTTGTTTTTAAACGGCAGCCTGTAAACATTCATCCACAACGGCAGGAGACGCTGCTGAGAATCTCCCCTGTGCGTCATGACGTTGCACCGGAAGTATTAACTTACGTCGTCCGACAGTTATATATCTTGGCGGGGAAAATGTGGCTTTCAGTTCCCGTGGAGTTTGTTTCTTATTTTTAAACCTGCCCGCGCGCCTCGTCCTCCACCTTTTTTTTTTCTACCGGCAACACGTTTCCCGGTTATCTCGCCGTCATGTCGGGCTCTCAGCTGCTCAGACTGCGGGTCAACGAGCGACTGGAAGCGGCCGTTGAGGAGATCTTTGGTCTCGTCGAAAAGACGATCACGGAGTACGAAGAAGAAGCTGTCCGCTCCAAGAGAGAAATCGGCCAACTGAAGCAGCAGCTCGAGCAGCTGGTCGTTCTAAGACCCAAAGTGATTTTAACCAGAGCAGGTTTGTGACGTCATTAACGGACGTTAGTCTCTTGCCGGTTGCTCGGTATCCGTTGACCGTTATATAGACTCAGGAGCCATAAATATAAGCACCACTAAAGGACAAAATTAAATTAAACTATAAACATTTCCAACTTCCGGTTACGTCCCGTTACGTTATGGGATGGACTGTGAATGTAGTTTTCGTGAGTCTCCCATTGGTTTGTGTACTGCTGTTTTTTAAGTAACAGAAGCCTCGAGTGCCTCGATTTGGCCGTCGCCATGTTTTTTCGCAACCAGTAAAATGGAAGTTACCATATTTGGATTGCATCAAAACGCAACAAATTTCACCTTCTGGATTAATCAGGCATGAAAATCCCTCACCTTTCGGTGAAATTCGCCGTTTTGAAACCGAATTTGGTGACCGACGTGAATCGTGTAGATTCCATGAGTTTTTTTTGGGAGGGGGGTTATTCAGTGAACTGCCTGCAGATGCGCGTGCCAGAAGGGAGCGCGAGTGCATGGTAATATAATATTTCATGGTATATCTAAGTTAAGTTACCCAGGAGCTCTGTTGACATAGACTTAGCTAACGTTAGCTACAGCTTGATGAATTGAGTCATTGAACACAACAGGAGAGAACGCGATGTTAGGACGCGACGTTTTTCCCAAAAAGTCACCAGGCGTTTTTTTTCTTTAAAAAAAAAAAGTACTTAGAATACCTATCCACGAGTTGTGTCTGGATGACAAAAGCTTTCAGTTGTACTTTGGGCTGAGCAGAAGTCAGCTGGAGCGTCTTCTGAGCAGCAGAGTCCTGTTTCTATCTAGAATTGTAAAGCTCTTTTACATGTGTCAGTTTTACACGTTCATGCATCCCGTGCATTTGATTTATCCTTATTTTTATTCTTATTTTTTGCTTTTTATTCCCTGTAGAATCAACTGTAAATATTCAATACTCCCAATTAAATATCCATGCTCCCTCCTTATTGCACTCTGTTTCATGTTTAGCATCAAATGTTTGTTGTGAAATGTTTTGCACCCCAAACTAATGTTTACAATGTTTACCAAGGGAATAAATCAAGAGGGAAGTATAGTCATATATATAGACTTCTATACAATCAGGAGTCGCCCCCTGGTGGTCATTAGAGAGAATGCAGCTTTAACACAAAGTATAGACTTCTATGCAACCAGAGGAGTCGCCCCCTTGTGGTCAGTAGAGAGAATGCAGCTTTAACACATGAACCCTAGACTTCTATACAACCAGAAGAGAGTTCATGGTCTCCAGGGTTATAATGTGTGTCCTCTCTGTCCTTTAGACTCCCAGCTGGTCTCAGAGGAACGGCCTCCTTCATTGCAGCAACATGAGACTAAAGCAGAAGAGATTCCTGTTCTGATCCAGCGTCTCGGTCCAGACATGGAGGTTGATACTTGCAACAAAGCTGAAGTCAAGAGGGAGATCGACCACCTGAAACAGCACGTCGAGCTGCCGGCCGTTTTAAAAGCTGAAGTGACATCACTCAGAGCAGGTTTGTGTGATCAATGATGAAGGAAAAGGCCACAGATACAGGAGCTAGAAACACGTGTTAGTCTGAGGTATTTATCATTTTAAAACACCTTGAAGTACCATAAGTAAAAGTAGACTATTTTATTCTACTAGACTATGATTATTCACGCCTTAACATAACTCATTTTATTTACATAGCTCATTTTATTCACTGTATTTTCTGATGATTTAACCTATAACGTAAGTAAAGCTGTGGAACAAAAGGTACATTAATTGCCTCCAAGATGTAGCATGAAACAAGAGTACTCAAGTAACTAAAAAAAAATCTCTGCGTTTTTTTAGACACCCATCAGCTTTGTCCTTCACAGCAGCCGGACTGTCTTGTTACTAAGGAGGAAGTGAAGACTCACGATGTGAAGCAGATCAGAGAGAAGGAGGAAGAGGAGGAGATGTCCATCAGTTCAGACATGGAGGCTAATGCTTTCAACGTGGATGAAGTCAGAGATTCTGATTTCGAACCAGACGAGTACGATGAGCTGCTCTCGTCTTCAGAGGCTGAAAACGACGACGACGAAAGGACCGAAATGGATCGTTCATCGTTGCTTCTTCAGAGTCGAAGCGCTGAGCTGGAACAGCCTCGGAGAGGAGACAAGTCCTGCCGTTTTTGTGGTGAACATTTTAGCAAGGACACTTTGCTCATAAGACACGTGGCCACGAGTCACAAAGGGCACATGGCGTTCAGATGCCTGCACTGCCACAATGAGTTTGAGCAAAGGTACCGGATGGTTGTGCATGCAAGGATTCACACGGGTGAAAAGCCCTTTCGTTGTAGTTTCTGTGACAAAAGCTTCACTCAGACCTCGGGTCGTCTTGTCCACATGAGAAAAAAGCACATTGGAAAGAAACTTGGCACAAATCCGAAAGAGACCTTTACGTGCTTAAAGTGCAACAAGGAGTTCAAAAGCAAGCATCAGCTTGTTTTGCACGCAAGAGTTCACAAGGGTGAAAAACCCTTCAGCTGCGACCTCTCCGGCAAAGCGTTCGCTTGGAAATGTAACCTTCTTCTGCACAAGAAACGGCACTCTAGTGTCAAAAGTGTGGAAAACCCTTCGGTTGGGGCTTCTCTGACAAAAGAATCACCCGCAAATCAGTGCGTATTATTCACATGCGGGAGCTGAAACCTATTTTATCCCTGTAACAAATGTGGCAAGATGTTTACCAACACAGGTTACTGGGACAGTCACGCTGAACACTGCAGAGGTTTGCATCGGGAATCATGCGCTATGACTTTTGTTAGAGATTCGCCTGTCCGTTTTCCCGAAAAATGTGAAAAACGGCGAGAAATTGTTTCTTTCACTTGAATGGGGTTGTGCCCACAGCAACTCGCCATAATTTAACGTAGCAAGCCTGAGAAAGCGACATAAATTTGAAAATCACAGACTCATGGTTTAAAAAACAATTACATCGGCAAACTGCATGCTGGGTAAAGCCCGGCCACTCAGTCACACATCCTGTGTGGGCGGGTTTTACCAAGAATACTGTTTGGTGGTGTAATTCTTTTAAAATTTGTTTTTGTAGTGAATGATCAGCATCCTTCAGGTTTGTTTATGTTCTGACCTGGTAGTTATATAAGGATCCTTTTCTGCTTCATAACAAGTTCAAAGTTCTTCAATATGGGGAAAACAAATCTTTTTTTTTTTTCTTTTTTTTTTTTTTACCAGTTTGCCCTCGTCTTGTTGGAGTTTGGGCTGAAACAGTGTTTTGAGCAAGAATCTCAATTTACAGTCTTAACATTCAAGCATTACTTGTGTTTTGTTTTAAAGAAAAATAAAAAATACAAGTTGTGTTATTAAACTGTCTTTTTTATTTTTTGTTTTCAAACGGCAGCCTGTGAACAGTCATCCAGGTCGGCAGGGGGCGCTGGTGGGAATCTCCCCTGTACGTCATGACGTTGCACCGGAAGTATCAACTTACGTCGTCCCAAGTTTATTTATATTGGAGGAAATATGTAGCTTTCTGTTCCCGTGGAGTGTATTCCTTTTGGTTAAAACTGTGCCCGCGCGTCTCGTCCTCCACCTTTTTCCCGGTAACGTGTTTCCCGGTTCATCTCTCCGTCATGTCGGGCTCTCAGCTGCTCAGACTGCGGGTCAACGAGCGACTGGAAGCGGCCGTTGAGGAGATCTTTGGTCTAGTCGAGAAGACGATCACGGAGTACGAAGAAGAAGCTGTCCGCTCCAAGATAGAAATCGGCCAACTGAAGCAGCAGCTCAAGCAGCTGGTCGTTTTAAAACCCGAAGTGATTTTAACCAGAGCAGGTTTGTGACGTTATTTATGTAAAGTTACCTGCTTGATGAAGAACCAGGTACTCTCCTACCCCCACAATGCATTGCATTACAACCGGGATTTTTTTTTTGCATTTTTATGTGATATCAGAAAAAAATAAGTCAAAATTGGTTAGGTGATATTTAGAAAAAAAATTCTAATTGAAAGATTATTGAAACCAAAAAAACTTAAAATGTTGCCTGCATATGTATCTTCTCTTAAATAAGATTTGGTTCTATGAATCACCTTCAGAAGGCTCATAATGGTTCTGGGTCTTCATGCTGTTGAACCGGTAGGTTTATAAACATAAATATTAATACCTGCATGCGTCTTCTGTCTTTTAGACACCCAGTCGTTCTTTGAGGAGATCTTGCCGGACCACCAGGACCAGCAGCCTGACCGGCCTCCGGATGTGGAGGAGCCTCGGCCCTGGGCCTCTCGTGGGATCAAAGAGGAGCCGGTGACCCGGCTCATCAGTCCTCACGCGGAAGCCGAACTCTTGACCGAGGCCGAAACTGGACGTCCGAAACCAGACAGAGAAGGGGCGGGTTCAGCGCCACCTAGCGAGCGGGTGAATCACTGCGCCGGTCCGGACTGTGAGGAGGATCTACTTCAAGTCAGACTTCCTGAACCAGCCGCTCAGACAGACTTTCAGCCGTTCCCAACTTTCGGCTCCTTAACCGTGACATTGAATCAAGACGACGACGACTGCGCAGCTTCGTCCTCTCGCGTCATCGCCGCCATCCACAGGGCGCGGGGTCCAGACCTGGCGTGCCACCTCTGCGGCGAGCGGTTCACCGGGGACTCGGATCTGCTCGCGCACATGGACCGGATCCACGCCAGGACCTTCAAGTGCTCCGAGTGCGACAAGCGCTTCGCCTGGCGGGGGCACCTGGTGGCGCACCTGCGCATCCACACGGGCGAGAAGCCGTACCGGTGCTCCGTCTGCGCGCGCTCCTTCGCCCAGAGCTCCAACCTCAACGTGCACCTGCGGGTGCACACGGGGGAGAAGCCGTACTTCTGCAGAGCGTGCGGCAAGATGGTGGCGCGCAGCAATCACCTCAAAACTTGCGGCAAGACGCGCCCCGAGAGGAGGAGGGCGTTCCACTGTTCGGCTTGCGGGAAAACGTTCCACGCCGCGGCGAAGCTGCGCGCGCACGAGAGGACGCACGACGGCGGGAGTTGATCATCAGACTTTTGTTTGGTCGGCACTTCTTTTTTATTCTCGAGAGCTCGTGATCCCTCTTGCATGAGCAGAGTGACGTCATAGCATTCATAATGCAATAGAACCAAATGTGAGGAAAGATGGAATAATAAATTATGACTGAAACTGTTAGTGTCTCACAGCAGCGGCTACATCTGATAATTAAAGTTTTTATTTTAAATTATATTTTTTACTTTCACGTAGATTCATTCAGCTTTTTGTTTGTTTAATGTGTGTGCAACATTTTTTTTTCTCATAGATAAAAGTCTGAATCAACATTTCACTTAAATAAAGTACAATCTTGACTTTACAGTTAATAAAGCCAAAAGTACTTATGACATATTTTATAAAGTATCATTACTGACACTGTAGTTTATAAATTGATCGCATGTTTTGTCTTTTAAGGTAAAGCAAAGAAAATATTCGAAGTAATAGAGCAAAAATCAAACACCAAGTTAACTGAATAACTCAATTTAAAGTAAAACGTAAAATATTTCCCTCTGAAATTTATCAGTGTAAAGTAAAACAATTTAAATATTCAACCTTAGTAAATGTATTTTCTCACTAATCCAAATACATATGATGTATGGAGGACAGAATATGATTTAAGTATAAATAACAATGACATTAATAAATGTATAAATAAATACAGTAAGAAACTATTTAATATAGGTGAACGTAAAAGTAAATGTATGTATTTATTTGATTAAAAACTAAATATTCTTAGTACTATATTAGCATTTTCTTCAGCATTTATTTATTCCAGCATTTAATTATTCTCTTATGTGTTAATTTCTGTATTCAAATATGTATTTATCTATTCATATTTAGGACATTTCTCCATAATATTGTCGGCTAAAACAAAAACAAAAAAACAAAAAAAGTGCAGTACCAAGTCTCTCCAGGGGGAGGCAAGGTTGTCTTTTGAAATATAGATCGTCTATTTTAAAGACGAAGCACTTGCTGGTCAGCAAAAAAATGAGTAATTACACCACCTAGAAATGTGACGGAGTGAGAGCTCATTTTACTTTGTTATTCATTCTTTGAACACATCTTTGTTATCCGGGAGAATGAAGGCAGGAGATGGAGAGCCGAGCTGCGGCGCGAGGGAGACGAGGAGGACCGAGCGTGTCGGTAAATAACACAATGACAACAATACAACATAAGTCTCTTCTGCGTTAATGTCTGTCCTTTAAGCTCCATTTTAAATAGACACTCGTCAGCGTGTGTTCTTTTTTAACTGCGGTACCGGGAGCTAATCGGCCCGGTAACGAGATACCGGAATGCGGTTCCGACGTCACGTCACGTGACGCACCTTTTAATTCGCTTGTGCACGACCAGCGACCTGCAGGGGGGGTTACATATAATGATTTAATTATGAGCTTAAAGGTGCAGATGACACTTGTCTGTCACAGAAGATGAAGAAGAAGAACAAACATGGCGGGTGTTCCTGCTCAAATTCATTCATGTTGCGTTTGTGTTATAAGTCGATTTGAGGTTGTGGGTCAGTCCTGGAGTGTTTATGTTGCAGGTGCATACGGGCTCTGCTGCTCCGAGAGGCTCAGAGCTGCGGGATCAGTTTACTTATGTTTCCACTCCGGGACGATCACATCTCCAATAGATGTGCACGTGAAACACATTTAAATGTTGCATTCTGTTTTAAAACAAAAAAACAAATTGTGTGTACCGGTTCTACTGAAAGCCTGAACTGAACCACCTGGAAACCAGGAACTGACCAATTTGTGTTAAATTTATCGTTCCGTGCACATCCTGGTGCTGTCCTCGATGCGTTCAACATTTGACCAACATTACAAAAAAAAATAGACATTAAACAAACAAATGTGTCGTACAGAAAACTAAATCCTGCTCCTCTCTCTGCTCTCTCCTCCTCTCAGGTGCATGAGGCCTTCAGGTGCTGCTAGGAGAACCCATGGAGCCCGACATCGTGCCGCTGCGCGCCTCCTCCCCGCCTCTGCTGGGCGGCTGCGAGGAGGCGGAGGAGGCGGGATCGGAGGAGGACGAGTTCGGGGACTTCGGGGGATTCTCCATCATGGTGTCCTGCTCTCATCCCGTTTACGCCGATCGGACCGACGACTCGGCTCGACCGCCACCCGGCAGCTTCGACCCCATGGCGGCTGAACAATCGCAGCCCATGTCCGGCCTCACAAACGGGTACCCCGAAGGAGACCCCGCCTCCCGGTGCTCTCCCGGGGAGGAAACCGGGTTCGCCGACTTCACCGTGTTTGCGGAGCAGACGGCGGCGGCGGCGCATCCCTGGTGCTGCGGCTTCAGCCCCGCGGAGGGCAAAGAGCGGTGGGACGTCCGGGCGGAGCACTCCGCCGGCTCCGGTCCGGGACGCCCCGCCGGCTCCGGTCCAGGACGCCAGGTCGTTCTGGACTTCGAGCCCGGACCCTGCGGCGCTCAGGAGGCGAGAGATCGACGGAGAGGAGAAGGAGGAGGAGGCGCGGCCCGCATGCAACCGACTCAGGACCGCCGTCCGGCTCAGGAAACCGCAGCCGCAGCTTTGGATCGTCTGCCCGAGGAGCTCGACCCGCCCGGGGACCGACGGGAGGAAAGGAAGTTTGCTTTTAAAGGTTTTAAAGAGAGGCAGAAGGACGGGGAGTCGGCCGCGGGGACGGAGCAGAGCGCCCCCGCGCTGCCGCAGACGGTTGGCGCTTACGAGTCCGCTTCAGAGGACCCGGCGTCCTTCTCCGACGACCTGTCGCTCGAGTGTCCGTCCGCGGACCTGGAGCCCAACGTCTCGTCCCTCGCGTCGCACGAGGACCAGACGGACTGGGACCGGACCGACGACGAGGACGAGGAGGAGGGCGACGAAGACGGACTGGACCACTGCCGGCACCGCGACGGCGGGTTTCACGACTGCGGCCGGTCCGCCACTCAGGGAACGTGCGCTACTACCTCCGGCCGGTCGATGCCCGCAGAAACAGAAGACGCGACGACGCAACCGGCCTTCAAAGGCCGCGGCTCTTCCTCCGAGCACCTCGGGGTCAGAGGTCGAGGGAACCTGCCGCCCAGCGACAGCTTCGCGGATTTCTGCTCTGCGCCGACGCGGGAGGACGAAGACGGAGACGGGTCGTGGGCGGAGTTCAAGGACCGGAGAGCTGTGGAGGAGGAAGACGAGGAAGAGAAGGTGGAGGAGGAAGGAGAGACAGGGATGCAGACGGGCGGGAACACCGAGGAGGAGCTAGAGTGGGCGGGGCCACACGAGAGGAAGAGCAGCCTCCAGGTGGTCTTCCGCATGATGCTTCATTCTTATTGGAAGGACTTTTCCTGAATTATTGGTCCTTCAAAAGATCGATTGTGTGTATTTAATTTAAAAAATATTGTTTTGTCTGACTAGGGCTCACTGTCCTGCCGTGTCCGGCAGCTTCTCCTGGCCAGTTTTCCAGAGGTACAGGAGGAAGAGGAGGAGGAGGAAGATGTGCCGAGTCTTGGTGCTCTGCTTCACGCCCGACGCCTCCCTGACAGCGAGGAGGAGGAGGAGGAGGAAGAGGACGGGGACGAAGAAGAAGAAGAAGAAGAAGAAGAAGAAGAGGAGGAGATGCCTGAACTCGGCCTCAGATCGAAGTGGTGAGGTTTCCTTCCTGGTGATGCTGGTTTATGATGATGATGATGATGATGATGATGATGATGTTTCTTCATCCTTGTCGCCTCTCAGGATTCATGAGAACCTCCACGATGCTGTCGGCCTCCAGTTCCAGTGGGGCGGCTCGCACGCCAACCGCACTCTGCTCCGATGTCTCGGGGTGGAGACCCGGAACATCGTGAGTCCAGCAAAGCATTAAAATACACAAAATAAAGTGTGTGTGTGTATATATATATATATATATATATATATATATATATATATATATATATATATATATATATATATATATATATATATATATAAACAGATATACACGTCTTTATTCGTTTTATTTTGTCTTGAAAGGTGTTCATCGGCATAAAGAAGCAGCCGGTAGCCGTGCCTGCTTTTGCTTCCAGTCTGGTGAGTCGACTGCAGGACTTTCATTTACTTTAATAATTAATAAAAAAGTGTATTTATGTCCCGTGCGTCCGCCGCTCTGTTTCCTCTCCTCCTCAGGGAATGCTGGAGCCCACCAAAGACTCGCCGCCCGTTTGCACGGCGGCCTCCACCGACGCCACGCAGGTGAATACACCTGTGGAGTCATTCAGGAATGAGATTAAGAGAACAAGACGTTAAAAAAGTTCAAAGTTCATATACAGTAAAAATATCAAGAAGTCATACATCAAACGATAATGAACGTGTAGTTCATATAAATACGGTCATGTATAAAAAAATGGTGATTTAATTGTAATTCACTGGAGTTGAATGTGTTTATTTGTCAGTTATTTGGAAGTGATTAAGGAGCCGATGATGTGTGAGATTTAAAAAACAAAAATTAAACATACGAGATAAGGAAAAAAACAAGCATGAATATAAAATAAATATTCTGCAAATTAGTTTGTTTTTATATAGCTAAACTAGTGTATTGCTGCTCGTAATATAATTTAAATCAAAATATTAATTTGCCACAGTCTGATTTATGTGTGCCGCTTATTTTGTAGCGTGTTTATTAGAAAATCACAAAGAAATAATTTCATAAAGATAATCACTTCTGACAAGAAAAGAAGTTAAAAAACAAGAACCGGTGAAAAATGAAGTGTTGTAATACCACAGCATGGCCAGCAGAGGACAGTGTTGTAATGCTACAGCATGGCCAGCAGAGGGCATAGTTGTAATGTTACAGCATGGCCAGCAGAGGGCAGTGTTGTAATGTTACAGCATGGCCAGCAGAGGGCAGTGTTGTAATGCTACAGCATGGCCAGCAGAGGGCAGTGTTGTAATGCTACAGCATGGCCAGCAGTGTTATACTAAAGAATAGTCAGCATATACATTGAGCCGCCACCAGAGGGCACGAAAGCCGCGCGTAGCATTAGCTCCTCCCCTGCGTTGTGTTTTCATATTTAATACTGGTTCCTCTCTGTGTAGGCGGCGCCTCCTAACAGCCCGCCAGCCTGGAGCAGCGGCGGCCTCGTCCTCCCTCAGGACGGTACGTCCCCCCGCCGGGCGCCTCCCTTCTGGGCCTGGAAGTAGAGCCGCAACCCGCGTGAGCGTTTCCTCCGGGCGCCGCCTCACTTCCTTGCTTCTGCTGCTGCTTCTTCTTCTTTTAATTCTCACGCTGTGTCCCCTCCGCCCCCGCCCCCTTTAAAAAAAAAAAAAAAAATTAAAACATCCAACAGGAAACAATTACCGGGGAAACACTGTGCCGGCTTCTCCTCCGCTGATCTTTACCTGCTGCCACCTTTTTTTTTTTTTTACAAAGGCAGATGACGAGCGCACTGTTACTGTGCCTATGTGTTTATTCTAGATTATTCTGTCTCTTCCAACCGGAACCAGAATAAAAGCCTCTCTGATCTCTGCATGGTGGCGTTTAACGGATGAGTTTCTCCAAAGAAGCATTTTGATTTGATTTAAACTCGCTGGACTCTTCCAGTATTAATACTTGTTCCCAGTGCATGAAAATATGACTCGCATTTAAACTTCTGACTTTATTTGAACACAAAAAAGTGTTATTTTGTTCGTATTAGTTCGTAAAAAAAAAGGTTTCATGTCGGACAAACTTTCTGTTAGAGAAGAAACCAAAGTAAAAAAAACAAACACACAGAACAGCCGTCGCTCTTTGCTCAGGAAATATTTGATTTATTTATAATTACATGAAGTAAAGTAGTTTTTAGACGTTAAAGATTTCTAATTCTTAGTAAAATTTTAATTGCAAAAAAAGGTGATTTTATTGTAATTCACTGGAGCTTCATGTGTTTATTTGTCAGTTATTGGGAAGTGATTATGGAGCGGATAACAAATTTAGATTTAAAAAAAAAAAGACAAAAGAGACTAAAAAAATAAAAAACATGAATATAAAATAAATATTCTGCAAATTAGTTTGTTTTTAAATAGTTAAACTAGTTTATAGCTGCTCGTAATAACATTTAAATCTAAATATTAATTGGCCACAATCTGATTTATGTGTGCCGCTGCGTGTTTATTAGAAAAACACAAAGAAATAATCTCATAAAGAGAATAACCTCTGACCTGAAAAGTAGTGAAAGACAGTGTCGTAATGCTTAACAATGGCCAGCAGAGGGCAGTGTCGTAATGCTTAACAATGGCCAGCATAGGGCGGTGTCGTAATGCTTAACAATGGCCAGCATAGGGCAGTGTCGTAATGCTTAACAATGGCCAGCAGAGGGCAGTGTTGTAATGCTTAACAATGGCCAGCAGAGGGCAGTGTCGTAATGCTTAACAATGGCCAGCATAGGGCAGTGTCGTAATGCTTAACAATGGCCAGCAGAGGGCAGTGTTGTAATGCTTAACAATGGCCAGCAGGGGGCAGTGTTTTCGCTGTAGGAGCAGAAAATACATTATAGTAACAAATCAAAATAATTAAAGTAATTTAGATTAAAATAATCAGCCACTAAAACAACAGGATATGCACTTCATAGATATTCATATTTTGTTGTAGTTTTATTATTATTTTTTCATATTAAAATATGATATGAAATCTGTCTTTTTTTTATTTTTTAAATGTAATTTGTGATTATGTTTAATCCGTGGGAGATTATTGTGACAATAGAAATCATTTGTACTGCTGTCACTTTATGCTGCTTTTTTATTTATATATGTTTATTTATATACGTTTTTGAAATCAAATCATACCTGAAGTTCTCTCCGTGCGTCATAACCGATGCAAAGTGTTTCTCCAGCCGTAGAGACAGTGTTCCACGATGAGTTGTGCCTTTTATGCCAGCAGTTGTTTTCTAAAAGATCTTTTTTTCTTTCAGATTTAATGTTCAAATCCAGATTCAATGCACTGAGGAAATCCTTGTAAATACTGAAATAAATCAGAACTTTCTGCTTCTTGGTTTCTTCCCTCGGCTTCTTTTCTCCTTTCTGCTTTTCTCTCTGGTCGAATGCAAAGTTCCATTTTTCTCATTTTACTCCAGTCAAAAGGTGTGAAACAGTTCAGGAGTCCAGCGCTAACATCTGGGATTATAATTAAAACCAAAGAACACTTTACTGGATTATTTATACAAAAGTCTGGATGCTAAACTATTTAAAAATATGTGTTTTTTTCCATTTTTATCTCGTATTACTCGCAGTATTTCTGTCCAGTTAGAGATTTAATATCCGGCTCCATAGTGGAGCTTTGTTTACATTTCTAATAACAATATAATATATAGTCATAAATACGTTTATCAAGTCCAAACACTTTACATAATTCAGATTATTTCCTCGATCACAAGGCCTAATTAAATAATTTAAAAAGGTTTCATATACATAAAACCCTGAATAACGTAGATAATACGTTCATATATGTGTTACTGGTATATTAGTTTATGATATTGCACATAAAAGAAAAAATATATTTAGTAAAACAATAACATTGTATTTTCATAAAAAACTTGTATTTTCATAACTCTATTTGCTATATTTAGATTTATTATATAACATAGCTCTTTATGTTCAGAGTATCTGTGTGAAATGTTTGACTTTGATTCAGTGAAGTTTATTTTGTTTGTGGATTTGTGATATTTTTCGAGTGATGACATCATAAAGGGGGCGGGGTCTTTTAGGTCACAACTCTTCATCTTCCAATGAGAATGATAAAAGCTGCAGTTTGTCTCGCAGGAGACTCGGAGATTAAATATATAAATATATTAAAAAAACATATTTGACAACAAAATCAAACGTGATGTTTCTTTTCAGATATTTCCACCGTTTGGTTTCAGTGAAGTTGGATAAAAACAACTTTGTGTTGCTTTTTGTTTGCCGTGTTTGTCGTTCTCAGTCCTCGAGCCTCCTCCTCTTCCTCCTCCTTCCCCTCCTCTTCCTCCTCCTCTTCCTCCTTCTCCTCTTCCTCCTCCTGTAACGACCCGTTGCCTCCCCCCTTGTTGGCACAGACGGCTCCGCTCTCAACTTGGATTATTTTGGTCCTGAGGAAGAGAGCGGATCCAGCAGCAGCAGCAGCAGCACTCCTCCTCCTCCTCCTCCTCCTCCTCCTCCTCCTCCTCCTCCTCTTCCTCCTCCAGGTCAGATTGTATTCTCATTCACAAGAAAATACACATATATATTATATATGTTTATAGCTCGTGACTCCTCTTGACGCTTGTTGCATGTTTTTCGCTCTCGCTCGTCGTGGTCAAAGGCGTCGACCTCCAGCTTCTGGACGCGTTGAGCCGCCTGATGTCCGGCGCCGAGAGGAGCGCCGCCGCGCCCGTCAGGTGAGCCGGCGCCGCCATCTTTAGATCACAGCCTCATTCATGAAGCGTCCGTGCAACGAACGAGTGTTTTGGTTTGCTCTTCCTCAGGAAACCCCGGCGGGATGAAGATGAGGAAGAGGAGCCGAGTCGGGAGGCCGGCGGTGTGATCTCCGCTCTGCCCGACCTCTCCTTCATGCGCGCCAAGGTGCTCATGTTCCCCAGCGAGCTCCGACCCGCTGGAGGAGGCTCCCTGAAGCTCCACTGCAGCGCATGACTCAGGACTCAAGACTCAAGACTCAAGATATTAAAGATTCAAGATATTCAAGATTCAAGACTCAAGACATTCAAGACTGAAGATATTCAAGACTCAAGATATTCAAGACTCAAGATAATAAAGACTTAAGATATTCAAGACTCAAGACTCAAGATATTCAAGACTCAAGATAATTAAGACTCAAGATATTAAAGACTCAAGATATTCAAGACTCAAGATATTTCAGATATTCCAGCTTCCAGACATTCTTATTGTCGTGTGCACAGATAACAGACGTCACTTCGTACAATGAGAAGTTTATTCTGCTCCGTCCTCCTTACAAACAGACTTACAACACACTTAAGTTATAAAAAAATGGATGAAACAAAATAAGTTCCCATATATGCTAAAAGTATAAGAACATATCTAAAATAATGCACAACAAGATGAAGACAGTATTGCACAAAAACAAGAACGTTGAGCGCTGCGCTTCACGTCTGTTCACTGGAGACTTCAGCTGCGTTTCATGGTGTATTTTTTATTTATTTTCATTTTGAAACATGTTGTCCTATTTTTTTTTGTTATATTATTTTAGACAAATTGAGACTTTATATTATATTTTCCTTCCCTGTGTGTCTTCTGGTTGTCTAAGAGAGTTATTTGGCTTCTAATTCTAGTTTTAAAATTTCTTTCTACAATCAATATTGTTCCACAACCACAACATAAGTATTATTCATGTGATTCATTCTTTAAATGTTTAACACCTTTATACATTTAATTTAGCTGCAAAAACCTATCAGTGATAACAGTGATGCTTATGGCAAATTGTATTATTACAAATATTTCTCATTGTGCCCATACAGACCTATTTCTTTATTTAAACTGGCATAAAAAAAACAACCTGTATTATTATTATTATGTTTCCTGCTATCATATTCGGCTTTATTATTGTATTTGTCAGAATAAGAATCAGGTCAAGTTGGTTTTAACAAACAAGCAATAAACAAAGTGAGAGATGAGGCAAAAGACGTGAATATAAAAATACATAAAAATAAATGTGTACAATTGATCTGTTTTAAAAATTAAAAAATACAATATGGATATTATAAATAAACTGCATATATATGTATGTATGTATGAATGTATATATATATATTATATATATATATATATATATATATATATATATATATATATATATATATATATATATATAATATATATATATACACACACCAGTGAATTCATTTGTTGTGATTGTGAAGAAATCAAAGAGTTTTGAGGATGGTGCTCTTCTCTCGGCGAGCGTGACGTTCCTGTGACAAACCGGAAGAACAGCCCTCCCTCCTTTTCCCTCCTCCTCTTCCTCTTCCTCCTCTTCCTCCTTCCGGCTTGCCCGAAGAAAGTTGAGGGAGGTTCAGCGGCAACCGGGCTCTGACACAATGGACAGCCAGGGAAGGAAAGTGGTGGTCTGCGACAACGGGACCGGGGTGAGTTTCCATTTCGTTTCGCCGCTGCCGTTTTTTTTGCCGCGCTCGGAAACCCCGTAGCTCTTTTTTTATGAGTTGTTCATGATGAACGGGCTCCACTGCCCGAAACCGGAAGTGTGGCTGTCAGCGGCCACGCCAGCTGGCTGTGCGGCTCAATGCGACCCGTTTCACAGCGTTTGTGGGCATACGAGGCGAGATATAGCAGCTTTTAATCCTCATGAAAGTTTGTTTCAGGGTTAAGTATCGAGGGGAGCAGGGAGACTGTTGCTAGGTAGGTTAGCGAGGCCGTGTCAGGTGAATGAGGAACCACCTTGTGTTTTTTATTTCCTGTTCGTTCTTGCAGCGACTTCCCTCATAGAAATGTCACCAAACGTGCTGTTTGCAATGCTTTTTTTTATGGCCCTGGAAAGATTGCATACTTTAGCCTCCTGTGCATTCTTTGTTTTTACATATTTAGCATGTTTTTACAGGACAGATGAGGCGTTTTGATTGGCTGACGGGCTTAAAGGAAGTAGAATGGTGATAAACAGAATGGGAAGTAGCTCAATGTTGATCAGCTGCTCTACATTTATCCAGCTGGTTTAATACTTCACTCCTGAATTTAGGAGATGTTTCAAGCTGTTTGTTGACAATACTTCTTGTCGTCCATCCTGCAGATATGTCAAGCTGTATTAAAGTGTCACACATTACGCATCACTGATCGCACTTCCTTTCTTAAAGCCAGTCAGCAGTCAAAGAGGATGTTGACTTTTTTTTTTAGATGTAACTTTTGCAAAAGGAGCTGCTGCTGTGTGTGAGGGCTGAAGAGAGAAGTCAAGAGGAAGTGACATGTCGTCAACCCCTTTTGTGTATTTTTATAGTCCTGATGTGTGCTGTGACGCATCAGAGGCCAGTGTGACCTGTGAGCTTGATTCATGTTTTAACGGTTCAGGTATTTTATTCTTTCAGATCCTATAACTGTTGCAGCTGAGTGAATTTTTCGGGTGATTTCGCTTCAGAGATTAAAGATATTTACACTAAAAATATGCAGAAACGTCTGAGCGGATTTTAAGAGGAAAAATAACCAGAATTGTATGTTTTTTAAATAACGTGAAATAGTAGGCCAGGTGTTCTACCACGTTGCTGACTCACTCACTCACTCACTCACTCACTCACTCACTCACTCACTCACTCACTCACACTCTCTCTCACTCACGCACTCTTTCTCACTCACTCACTCTCTCTTTCTCTCTTACACACTCACACACTCACTCTTTCTTACTCACTCTCTCTCACACACTCACTCTTTGTCTCTGTATCTCTCTCACACACTCTTACACACACACACACACACACACACACACACACACACACACACACACACACACACACACTCACAGGCATCTAAATGTTATTTAAGCCCAGTGTTTTCAGCAGGACTTAAATGTATTTTCTCTCTCTCTCTCTCTCTCTCTCTCTCTCTCTCTCTCTCTCTCTCTCTCTCTCTCAGTTTGTAAAGTGCGGCTATGCAGGCTCTAACTTCCCCGAGCACATCTTCCCTGCGCTCGTTGGGAGGCCCATCATCCGCTCCACCGCCAAAGTGGGAAACATCGAGATCAAGGTGAGCAGCCGCCGGACGCCGACTTTCATTTCATTGAGACAGGAAGCCGAGCGCAGAAGAGCAGCGACGAGGAAAACAACCAGTTCACACGCTCATGGAGTCATGGAAGTTTAAAATAGTTATTTACAGAGCTGGAAAAACCCTTGAATTTGTGTCATTTAAGGTTTACTGTATGCTTTGAATCCTCATTGTTAGTTTAAATACTACAATTTATCACTTTTTACTGTTCACACACACATTTCACACAATGTTTGCTCATGGACATTTGGTTTAAAGTCATAGAAGTCTGATTCCCCTCTTTAAGAGCTGTTATTTATCATTTGTTATTATTATTTCATGTGTATTTATCCCTCCTCCTCTTCCTCCACGTCCTCCTCATGACAAAGTAGAATGCCCAGAAGATGGTGAGTCTCAGGCTGTCGTGTGCCTGCTGCTCTGGAGGAGTTGTGTCGTGTCTTTTAATCGCAACCGCAAAATGCATCTTTGTGTTTGTACTCACACGTCGACGGCCTCTCTGCTGCATCCCGGGTTGGTTTCCCGCTCAGTCCGATGCGTTTGCTGCTCTCCTTCTCTGCAGGAAGATCGCAGCTCTTATCGACGGAGAAGCTTGAAAAGAGATTTTTTTGGACCGACTCATCGTTTTGTCTAGAGCCTCTGATCTGCCGGCTGCGGCTAAAACGATAAAGATTGTGCACTTGAACGCGTCGCGGGGTCTGCATAGTTGGAGATGGAGATCTGCTGCCTTTTTTTTATTTTTTTAAATGAATTGCGACCACGTGGAGGCAATTCCTGCGACCGGCATCTTCCATAAAATGGCCGCCGCCTCGCATGCGTTGGGGTTGAACGCTGCTTCAACTCATGCAAGTGTGGTTTTTTTTTTTACCGAAGCCCCGACGGGTGCTGGAAGTGTTTCCAGGTGGAGATGTGCATGGACCTAAAAAATAATGGCTTGTGAAGCATGCTGGGTAACTGAGTTTTTAAATCAAAACAGGGGCGACTTTGTGAGAGGTCCAGGGCCTCAGGAACCAGGGTTCTGGGTTTCGAGAAGGGGGAGGGGCTTCGCCATGATTGCCATCTCGCTTGACCTTTGACCCCTCCAACCAGGACCTGATGGTGGGCGACGAGGCCAGCGAGCTGCGCTCCATGCTGGAGGTGAACTACCCGATGGAGAACGGCATCGTGAGGAACTGGGACGACATGAAGCACCTGTGGGACTACACCTTCGGCCCCGAGAAGCTCAACGTGGACTCGCGCAACTGCAAGATCCTGCTGACGGAGCCGCCCATGAACCCCACCAAGAACCGGGAGAAGATCATTGAGGTGTGTGTGTGTGTGTGTGTGTGTGAGGATGAACAGTGTATATTTCTGGTAAACCTGCTTCACAGAAGCACAGGGTTTTTTTTTTGGGCTTCAGTCAGTCGCATTTCGTGGAATTTTATTTTACATAATTAATATTCATATTTAATCATTTTCTTTTCCCCGCCTCCTCCTGCAGGTGATGTTCGAGACCTACCAGTTCTCTGGCGTCTACATCGCCATTCAAGCCGTGCTGACTCTGTACGCTCAAGGTAGGACGCCACGCAGGTTCTCTCGGTTCCACGTTCTCTCTGTTCTCCGTCATCAGAACCTTCGGCCGCGTTCCAAACCTCTCTTCCCTCACGAGACGCTTTCTCAGCGTGGCTGCGTTTTCAAACCGCCGCGCCTTCGTCAAATAGTTTGTGCAAACATTATGTCTCTGATCTGGAAACCAGACGTGGAATAATGTTCTAGCCAGAACGTCTAGACGCTCACGTGAGCGTTTACAGCACCTTCCATCCTTTGATCAACCTTTTGTTGACACTCAGCCGGTGACGAGCCCACGAGACACCGATCAGCGCTTCCCTCACTTTGTAAAACAACGCTAATAACCAAAAAGAAACCCATCGGCTCGGCAGGATTGTAGATTATTAACACGTGTGTGTGTGTGTGTGTGTGTGTGTGTGTTAGGCCTTCTGACCGGCGTGGTGGTGGACTCGGGCGACGGCGTGACGCACATCTGTCCGGTGTACGAGGGCTTCAGCCTGCCGCATCTGACCCGACGGCTGGACATCGCGGGCCGAGACATCACCCGCTACCTCATCAAGGTACCGGAGCCCAAAGGCTTCATGACGCTAAAATCATGACATCACAACGCCTCAACGCCACGACATTACAACATTATAACATCACAACGTCACATCACCTCAACGTCACGCTCAACGTTTCTATTTTAGTTTCCATTCGGTGTTAGAATCACTTCTTACGCACTTTAAATTTCTTTCTTTTAATAATCTTTAGTCGCTGTATTTGACTTTTTGTAGTTTAAATTAATTTTCTTACTTTTATTTATGTATCCATTGTCTTATATTTTGCAGTGGTGTTAGTATTATTTCTTTAACACGATTTTCATTCAATTTTTCATTTTTTTCTGTTGTAATCTTTCATAAAACTCACGTTACATTCTAGATACTAAGAAGTGACTTCATTCTTCTTCCAAAATGGGGTTAATTCATATTTTCATACCTTTCCAGTGTAAGTTGAGTCCCTTTTTTAAAGGGTTAGAATCAGCGTTTCTCTTTAGCTAGCTCGTTCTCTCTGTTCTCCGTCATCAGAACCTTCGGCCGCGTTCCAAACCTCTCTTCCCTCACGAGACTCTTTCTCAGCGTGGCTGCGTTTTTAAACCTCCGCGCCTTCGTCAAATAGTTTGTGCAAACATTATGTCTCTGATCTGGAAACCAGACGTGGAATAATGTCTTTAGCTAGCGAAAGAGAAACGCTGATTCTCGCTAGCTAGCCTTCATGTTCTTTGTCTGAAGATCTTCTGGTCTTCTTGTTTCTGTTTAAATGAATACGTCTCTCATCCGGTCTTCTTCCCTCCCTTCCTCCCTTCCTCCTCTTCACCCGCGGGTGCAGCTGCTGCTGCTAAGAGGCTACGCCTTCAACCACTCTGCAGACTTTGAGACGGTGCGCATGATGAAGGAGAAGCTATGCTACGTGGGCTACAACATCGAGCAGGAGCAGAAGCTGGCGCTGGAGACCACGGTGCTGGTGGAGTCCTACACGGTGAACACTTTAAGTTATATTTTAGCGAGTGAGCCGGGGTTCGCACTCAGCTAAACGTTGCAACGTAGCGCCATGCTAGCTTGATTTTTAAAAGTCAATAGCGTACGTCGCGTGCAGTTTACACAAACGGTGAAAGGACGAGCTAAGACTAGCTGGCTAGCGACATCAAAAAGATGAGGCAGTGTATTTGTATTTTTTAAGTTTATTTGTATTTTTTATAAGCCAGTGACTGAAAACCCACCAGCCAATCAGAACAGAGAACTCACCCTGGCTAAGATAATCATCTCTTGCTTTTTGGTTTCTAAAGTTGATAAAATAGTTATAATTTAAATTTTTTTTTTTAAATGTAAAAAAAGGGGAGGGAGCTAAATGAGAGACCTGTCAATCAGAGGTAACGTCTAACTGAATATGAGGATAAAGAACATTTTCATTTTTAGGGATTTTTTCTTCTTTTTCCTTGATTTTCCTCCAAAAACACGAGGACGGCTGGCGGCTCGATTCTACTAACTGTTTTCTCTGGGACTCGAACACCCGGCTTGCTTTTCTTTCCCCTCCTCCTCCTCCTCCTCATCCTCTTCCTCCTCCTCCTCCTCCCTCGCCGCTGCACGCTTTACCGAGCACGTGTTGTGTCTCGGAGCTCACCGACCGTGTGTGTGTTTGGGTGAGCGTGGGCGGCCGTGTGTGTCTGAACACGCACGTGTGTGTGTGTGTGTGTGTGTGTGTGTGTGTGTGTGTGTGTGTGTGTGTGTGTGTGTGTGTGTGTGTGTGTGTGTGTGTGTGTGTGTGTGTGTGTGTGTGTGTGTGTGTGTGTGTGTGTGTGTGTGTGTGTGTGTGTGTCCGAAAACAAGGAGGGCAATGTGTGACTGTGGGGCCGAAGGGCCCTGAACTGAGCGTTACATCATTTCCTGTGCAGCCGCTCTGCAGCGGCGGCTGCCGGGAGACGCTTCCTCCCACTGCCCTCGGCTGAATGAAGCCTTTTTATAGACACACACACACACACACACACACACTTTGACTGGCTGTATAATATTTCTCCGTCGAGCTGTGTCGTACTTTAGTTCTTCCAGTGGAGACTTTATGAGTCATGCATTAAGCCCCGCCTCCTCAGCGCTGTCTTGTGTTCTCTTTCTTTTCGCCGTCTCTCTTCATCTCGTCTCTCTCTCTCTCCCACACACACACACACGCCTCCAGCTGCCAGATGGCCGTCTGATCAAGGTGGGAGGAGAGCGGTTCGAGGCCCCTGAGGCTCTGTTCCAGCCCCACCTCATCAACGTGGAGGGCGTCGGCGTGGCCGAGCTCCTCTTCAACACCATCCAGGCCGCCGACATCGACACCAGGTGAGGCCGCGGGGGAAGACGAGAGAGACACACACACACACACACACACACGCGCACACACGCACACGCAGATGGGAGGTGTCGGCTCTCTGAAGCTCACATATTAAACTAAATATTTCTCACACACCAGAGAGCTGCAGGGAGACTGATCCTTACATATTTAAGAGAGGAAACACACACAGACACACACACACAACCACCCCGAACACACAGACTTAGACACACATATACACATACATACACACGCACACAGACACACACATACATAGAGAGACACACACACACACACACACACACACACACTGTGTGCTTGTACAGATTCTCTTCTCTGTTGAAAATGAACGATGCGTTTCGTTCATTTTCAACATTTTGGGTCTTAAACCACTACTTCCTGTCCTCTCTCCTCACCTCTCCTGTCTCCTCTCTCGTCTCCTCTCTCCTCTTCTCTCTCCTCATCCCTCTCACCTCTCACCTGTCTCCTGTCTCCTCTCTCGTCTGCAGGTCTGAGTTCTACAAGCACATCGTGCTGTCGGGCGGCTCCACCATGTACCCGGGGCTGCCGTCGCGTCTGGAGCGCGAGCTGAAGCAGCTGTACCTGGAGCGCGTGCTCAAGGGCGACGTGGACAAGCTGTCGGTGAGACGCCGAGTCCTCAAACGCAGAGTTCACCACCGCCAGGCCTCAGCGGGGGCGCAGTGCACACGACCGCCACCGGGGGGCGGTGGAGCTCAACACACACACACACACACACACACACACGCGCACGCACACACACACACACACACACACACACACACACACACACACACACACACACACACACATGCGCTTTAAAAGAAATGTGTGTGTGAGGGGGTTCTTCTTCTTCTTCTCTACGATAAATAATTTGGTTTGTTAAAACGTCCCCGCGTTCCGGTTCCACTCCGGAGAGATTTATTTTTTTTGTAAACAAAAGTCTGCAGATGAGTCATCGTCACTCGTCGGCCCACGCCGGCAGCCGGCTCCTCCGACTGTTCACCTCCTCTGGGAATAGAAAGTCCTCCGGTGTGTTTCACTTTCCATCTGCCTTTTCAAAAGGTTTGTCGTCGTTTTAGTTTTTCATTCTGGGTGTTTCGTCTTTAAATCTCAAACGAGTCGTCGTGTCTCGACGTGACTTCACGCTGATTTCGAGGCGTTTTGAGAGTCGCATTGAGACCAAAACGAAGCCGAAAGAGACGGAAACGCTGCACGTTATGAATAACTTTACATTAATAAACACGATGGTAGATCTCCCCCTCCTCTAGAGCGGCCACTACGCCTCCTGCACACTCACAAACATGTTTAAGGAACCTCAAATTAATGCCAATACTTGTGTTTATCGTTTGTATTTGTTCAGCAAAGTCTTGAGAAAAAAATGTATATCTGCAACAAAAATCACTTTTAAAAGATATTTTGATGGTAACTGTGAACATCCAGCATGATATGAGCCAGATTCCCCCAAAAAGCCTCCTGGAGCGTCAATAAGACACCTTTATGGAAAGATTAGGACCTAAAGAATCAGAACCTGCAACAAAAATCACAATAAAACAAAGTCTTGTCCTGTTAGGAAGGAGTTTCAGTCAAGAAACTGTGTCGTTCGGTTCAAAAATTTGAAAAATTATGTATTTTAGGCCAAAAGATTGTCTGAATGAGGCATGCTGGGACTTAAAATAGCCGTGGGAGGAGTTTCCAAAAGGTTAAAGAGTCATTTGTTTGCGTCGGTCTGGTCCTCAAACATGCATTTAATTGCACTTCATGAGGCTTTAAATGTTTTTTTAATTTAACATGAGTCCTACACACACACACACACACACACACACACACACACACACACACACACACACACACACACACACTCTCTCTTTAATCGCCTCGTCTTCTTGTCGTTGTGCAGAAATTCAAGATCCGCATCGAGGACCCGCCCCGCAGGAAGCACATGGTGTTCCTGGGCGGCGCCGTGCTCGCTGACATCATGAAGGACAAAGACAACTTCTGGCTGACGAGAGAAGAGTACGAGGAGAAGGGAGTGAGGGTGCTGGAGAAGCTGGGAGTCACCGTCAGATAGACACACACACACACACACACACACACACACACACACACACACACACACACACACACACACACACACAGCAGAGTATAGATCTATTTCCTCTTCTTCTCTCGGCTCTTGATATTCTTCAACCATCAGAGGGAATCGAACCTTCGCCTCCTATCTCCTCTTTCCTCTCCTCTCCTTCTTCTTCCTCTCCTCTGGTGTTGGTTTTAAGTTGTTTTTTTTTTTACTCGTGCAGAAAGTTTAATAATCGGGACGATTTCCTCCAAAATCTTGTTTGTTTGTTTGTTTGTGGGTCAGACTTGGCGGGTAAACAAAGCCCCTGGCTCGTTGTCGAGGTAACAAAGTGATGTAAACGTTTCAGTGACGTCACAATCCGGGTCCACGCGGCTTCCAGCTTCTGACCCGCGTGAGCGAGGACTGATCACTTTCTCTAAAATGTAAACATGACATCATGATTTATTTGGCTCCACTCATCCCGCCCCTCTGTGATTGACAGGTGTTGCGGTGCTCTAAACGGAGTGTTTTGTGTAACAGAAGCTCCTCCATGTTTGTTTCTTTCCATGAATGATTAATCCACAAAGGGACAAACGCACCGGGACTTCATGTGGAGTGTGTGTGTGTGTGTGTGTGACGGTACTTATTCTTTAGGGGGGGGGGGGGGGGGGGGGGCTATGGGAGGGCGGGGCTTAGTATTTGTTCCTCCGCCTCTTCCAGCGGTTTTTAGGAGATAAAACGGTTGAAATACTGTTGAGAGTGTATTTAAGTCTCCATGCCCGCTGGAGACGCTTCTGTTCTGAGTTTTAACACAAACAAAAGTGTGTGTGTTTCTTTTCCTCTTGAAGTGCTGAATGTTCACTTGATCGCGTTTTAATGTACGTTTTTTCTTTTTTTGTTTCCGTTTTTTATGTTGTTTAAAGCATAACTGGCTAACGCTGATTTAAATAAAGAAAAGTGATTTATACAGCTGTTTGTTTTTATTAAACACAATCTGAAGTGACTCGATGACTCGCATCACGGAGAATATTTTACCTTTTTTTTTTTTGCTTTAAAAATGTTAAGTGATAATCAAATTATTGGTCTAACAATCATTCCAGCTCCAGTTGAAGAAGTTTGTTTTGTTTGATTTTCTTTAGTGAAAGAACTCAAATCTTGTCGATCAGAAACAGTTCTGAACAATATAAACTATATATAAAGCATAAATAAACAATATAAACTATGTTTAAATCCCGTGGTGTCGTCCTCTGCTGCTTCGTGTGTCGGCGCAGACGGTTTAATAAAACACACACACACACACTCTAAAGGGACTTTTACCAGAAGGAACAACAACTTCCTGCTCTTATAAACACAAAGTTGAGTTCATAGAGAATAAACGTGACGCGCTGCAGCCGCCTGCTCTCTAACCCCCGAGCCTCAACCTGATCAGACAGAAAGCGTTTTGTTCTTCAGAGAAACTTCTGCTCATCTACACGTCATGATCGCTGGAGGACGCAGCGCGTTGCCTTATTGCAGCATGTTTCCTTATTGCAGCATGTTTCCTTGCAGCAGCGTGTTTCCTTACAGCAGCATGTTTCCTAATTGCAGCATGTTTCCTTGCATGTTTCCTTACAGCAGCATGTTTCCTTGCAGCAGCTAGTTTCCTTATTGCAGCTTGTTTCCTTGCAGCAGCATGTTTCCTTGCAGTAGCGTGTTTTTTTGCATGTTTCCTTGCAGCAGTGTGTTTCCTTGCATGTTTCCTTGCATGTGTCCTTGCAGTTCTGCAACGTGGAGACTTTGTTCTCAGCAGAGAAACAGATGTTTTCGTCCGTTTAAAGAAGCAGACGTTGGATATCCGATACGTCCGCTTTCCTCTCCTGAACTGGAGCGACGAGCGTTCCCACTTCTAGAAAGATCTTTTATTTCAGTTTGGAATACAATGATTTCAGAGCATGTTGGATCATTCAGTCTCTCTCAAAAGCTCTCAAGGTGTTCGTCTTCTGGAGGAACGAGACAGACGTGATAAACTGCTCAATGTGGCGTCCAAACCGGACGTATCACCGCACGACGAAGAACTGTTTGACTTTGTTGCTGCTTTCCTACAAAACCAACGAGGATCAAACAAACCAGAGGACGAGGCCATGGAGGTGAGGAGGAGGAGGAGGAGGAGGAGGAAGTGGAACAGGGGCAGAGGGCTGCATGGCGCCTCCAGAGGAAGAGGCTCTCCTTCTCTGCCTGAAATAAAGATCTGGCCCCGGACTCTTCCGGCCTCGTTCCATTTTTAATCCCAGGACTCTTCCCCGTTGACCCTGAAGCGCCGCTGGAAGTTTTCCTGCACAAACAAAACGTTTACTGAAACACTTTGAGGGCTTCACTTCCTCTCAGGGCGGCGTTTTGTTTAATGCTTCAGACTGTGGTCGCTCCTTCCTCTGCAAAGAATATTAATATCCGATGACAGATATCTGTTAACACAGCGCAGCGTTTGGATGCAGCCTTCTAGTCAAAGAACTTTGTAGACTTCAGCTTTTAAGGAACCGGCCTTCTTTACTTTTGGTGCATTTTTTTTTTACTGCCGAAACATTTTGGCGAGCTAAGTTTATTTTGTAAGAAAAGTTTCAACAACAAGACGATTCACATGAAAATGTTAAAAAGTTAAAAAGCATTAAAAAGTGATGTTTCATTGAGCTGACGCTTTTATCCAAAACAACAAACTACAAAGACAATGCAAAAGAAAAAAACAAGTAAAAAACAGTGAGAAAAACATGAAGAAAAAAAGCTGCAGTGCAGTTTAAGATAAATTGAAATAAAGTAGAGGAATCCATAACTGTGTTAATATCCTTGAATCTGGTTCAATTGAAGACAAAAGTTCACTTTTTCAGCCGACTTTATAGCAAAAAATGACTTTATTTTCACTTCTTTCCTCTGCCGGTGAGCCTCCGGTGACCCGGCAGCGTGCAGCTGCGGGCCTCGCCCACAGGGGGCGGCAGAGGGCGGATCCCCGGTGCGGCGGATCCTCGCCGTCTTTCCTCCCGCTGACGCGGCACCGCGCCCGGCGTCCCCGCGCTCCTCGTCCCGCTCCGTCAGCAGCGGAGCGAAGTTAAATGTTTGCACATGTGGACTCTGATGCTGCAGCCGGTGAGCTGCTTAGCGGACCCCCAGAGGCCCTCAGGGGCCCTCTCTCTCTCTCTCTCTCTCTCTCTCTCTCTCTCTCTCTCTCTCTCTCTCTCTCTCTATCATTATCGCCCACATGCTTTTCCAGAGACATCCTGAGAGAAACAGCTCGATGGCTCTCACATGTTCCTGAGGAGACATCTTGAGGAGAGAGGAACCGGCTGGACGTCTTTGTGCTTCAAACTATTACAGTTATATATATATATATATATATATATATATATATATATATATATATATATAATGATTAACCAACTTCTGGCCTTGACTGACCTTTGTCCCGCAGCATGTGGATCTCATGAATCACTTTGTTTGTTCTTTCGGTTGCAATTTTATTTCTTTAGTTTTCTTTACGTGCCTTTAAACTATTTGTTGAACGTTTATGAGTCTGTCCTCGTTTAAAATATACTCTAATAAACCTTTTGAAATACTAAAGAAGGAACTTCAAGTAATGAACTGATGACTGTTCATCCATCCCCCCAAAAAGTTCTTCTTCAAATCTTCATCTCATATTTTAAATACAAGCACATATTCTGTACATTGCCTTTTTTTTCATGATTTATCATTAACGTGCTACTTTTTCAAATAGGTGTTGAATTTCTATGTTTAAAGTTGTCGCTCGTGTCTATTTCTAGGAGTCTTTGACACATTTGATGCATTAATAATAAAATACGTTAATATTACTGAGGGACACGAAGTGAGCGGACGCTTCACCTGCAGAGTAACACCAAGCGGCTTCACTGTTTTCTCTCATTTTATTGGAGGCGGAAGGTAAGACACACACTTTAGTTTGCTCACACACACACTCACACACACACACCGGCCACCCTTCAGTATCTACAAAGCACTTCCTGTTCCTTCTCCAAAGTAAGAGCTACATCCATCGAACATGTTAGAAACAGTTATTTAAAAAAAAAAGAAATAAAAAATGTACAACATACACTTACATAATATATTTTTTGCTTTTTTTTTTTTTTTTTACAGAGGTAAAAATATTAAGCGTTAAAAAAAAGGGTCCAATTCAATACAGGGAGTCTTTAATGTTTCCATTTTAAATACACGAGGAGATAAAGAGGATGCGTTCAGGCACTTGTTAATGGCTCTGACATGAGAGAACACACTCAAACCAGACTAGACGGAGAAAAAAGACACACACACACACACACACAGACACACACACACTCTCACTCTCTCTGATTGGTCCCGTCCTGATACGTCGCCTCGTCTAAAGAGCCGACTGCTGGAGAGGTGTTAGTCTGCGATTCAGCCGATCCAGGAGCTCTGCATCAAGGAGCAGGAGAGGGAAAGGGATGTGGGGTAAACACAAACACACACACACACACACACACACATACCAAGGACACACTGGTACACAGGACAGGATGTGTGGAACAGACACAACCGAGGGAAGGGAAAGGACATCCTCAGGCATTCTGGGTTTCAACTGCAGTTCGGAACATTTCCTTGGCAAAACAATCCGGGCTGGATGTTTGTTTCCAGCTGTCTCTTCTTCTTCTTCCTCCTCCTCTTCTTCCTCTCGTTCTCCTACAAAGGGACCCGGCTGCTTCTCTTTTATTCTCGTTATTAACCCTTCGTGGCTCGTCGTGTCCCCGCTCACACAGACGAAGCTCACAGCACCGAGCGGCCGGCAGCTCAACGTGTGATTGGCCGACAGCATTTGTGTTGTTTTCCTCACGATACCTGAGTGTTTGTACATCGCCACGCACGCACACACGCGCACACACACACACACACACACACACACAGTGACACCGAATAAACTAACATTTAGCGGTTTCTTTCTTAGTCGAACATCCGGCGTATCAAATCAGTCGTGGAGGGAAAGAACGTGCGGCTTCAGCAAGTTGTCTCTAATGTTGATTTAATATATAAACACATACATATATATCATATATATCATATATACAAGTATATATATACATCATAACTATTTGATCAACTTTAGAAACAGAAAAGCAAGAGATGATTAGCTTAGCTTGGCGTAGCAATAGCGGGCTAGGAAACAGCTAGCCCAGCTAACCGATCAAAAGGCCTCCTGTCGTACGCTGGGTGAGTTCTCCGTTCTGATTGGCTGCAGGGTTTCAGCTGCTGGCTTTGTAAAAATACAAATAAACTACCTCGCCCTCTGATGTCGCTAGCTAGCTAGCTAGTTAGTTAGCTAGTCTTTACGTGATTGTTCTGGAAATCAGCAAGACCTCTAGTGACCGGATTGTTAAAAACTTTAGATTTTGGTTACAAAATGCGTAGAAACATTTATTTATTCTTTGGAAAGTGGTGTTAGCGGGGCGACTCCCACGTCGGCCATCGTCTCTCACTGCACCCGGCCGAGTAAGAACCACCATCTTGTTGTTTTGAAGAAGTAACGCGTTGGTTAGCTGCAGAGGAACCGACGTGTGCATTCTGTTTGCGGTTGGACAGATGCTAAGCTAAGGTAAGCTCCCAAAGCAAAGACTGATTGTTCCTCAAAAGACTCGTCTTTCATAAATAAGACTACATCGCTGTAGTGATGTCATCCATTCTTTTGGTAAACTAAAAGGTTGTATGCTAATTGTCACTAGTAAGAATATTTGAATGACTTTTTACAAGACACATACACACATATATATACATATATATATATATATATATATATATACATATATATATATATATACACATATATATACATATACATATATATACATATATATATATATACATATACAAATACATATATATATATACATATACATATACATATACACATACATATACACATATACATATATATATATATATATATATATATATATATATATATATATATATATATATATAAAATCATCTTGGAAACAGACTTTGCTGTTACACAGATGTGCCGGATGGGGAGCTGATTGTACACCGCAGCCTTAAGTTTTACTCGCTTCATGAGAAGCTTCTTGTTTTTAATGATTTTTACGGCTTCTTTTTCATTACAAAAATAGCTTAAACCCAAGTTTTAAAAGAGTGCGTGGTGAGGCAGCAGACCTCTTCAGAGGGCCGGGAGGTGATGACGCTCTGGAGCCAGACTCCACGTTTTTAAGGCATAAAGGGCACCAAAGTTTTATCGGTTATCTCTCGATTGATTAATTTAGCCCCTGACGTGGCCGCTGACTGAGGTTTTTTTGAGGAGAAATGAGGAAATTGGAGCTTTAAAAGCTCTCACACACAAACACACAATCACACACACACAGAGCTTTCAAGTGTATGTCAAGTAAAATAAGCCCCGCCCCCCGAAAAAAAAAAGAAAAGGAATTGTCCGACTGGTTGAGGCACTGTTTGTTTGAAAGAGCAGGGAGACGGACGCCTTCAGTGGGCGGATCACAACCCAGCACCTTTGTTTGTTTTTTGTTTTTTTTTGCTGGTTGATCCAATTCAGTGAGAAAATAAATAAATAGGATAAAAAACACAAATCTTTGGGACATTAGATTAAAGGAGGAGTACCGCGTTTGTCTCTGAACAAAAGATGCCGATGGCGGAGAAGCTATGGCGGCTACACACACACATACACAGACAATGAAAGGCCTCGGCACATTGTGAGCATGTACATATACCATCCACACACACACACACACACACACACACACACACACACACACACACACACACATAAAGAGGTTTAGTGTCTGATTTCTCTTGTAGCTGGAGTTGAGCTGGCCCGATATTGGAATAGAATATAAACAAAATGGCCGCATGTACATCAAAGAGACAGAGAGAGAAGAAACAGAACAAAGAAACAATTCAAGTTCTTTGACGCCGATATCAGTGTACAAAGTATAAAGTACCTGCATATGTGATACATGACATATAGGTCAGCTATAAAAAAAAAAAAAAAATTAAAAAAAGAAGAAAGGCCCCCTGAAAAAGACACTCTCTCACGTGGAGAGCTGAGAGAACGGTTCTGCCGTGAGGGGGAGCTTATCTTCCCAGGCCGGTCACAAAATGCACCAACAGTTGTGTTTTTTTTGTGGCTTATTTCAGTGTCTGGAATTTGTAGAGAATCCCAGAGAAAACCAAAAAGGCAAAGAGCGTGAGCAGCCGTGACCACGTGTCCCCTCCCGCCGTCCTTCTGCCGTCCTTCTGCCGTCCTTCCCTTTCCCTGTGCTTGCGTTGTTTTAAAAAAAAAGAAAAAAAGTCCCGCCGCCGCCCCTCAGCTCAGCGCCTTGTGCCGGCCGCCGCAGCAACCGCACCTGAGCCCCGCCCGGTGGCAGGCGTGCAGCGGCGGGTAGAGGCAGAGGCACGGCGCCACCAGGGACAGGCCGAGCAGCGCCAGCCAGCGCGAGCCGAGCCGGCCGCCCTCGCCTCCGTCGCAGGAGCACGGGTCCGAGTAGTCCCCCTCCGGGTCGGACATGCAGTGGTAGAGCATGGTGTCCGCCAGCCACATGCAGCTGACCCGCCGGACGCAGGCGCGCACGGGGTCCGGTGCGTCGTGGCACCGGCCCCTCCGCCGGTTGTCGGCGACGTAGAAGGCCTCGCCGCAGTGCTCGCACTGGGCGCGCTCCAGCCCGCCGCCGTCGCCGTCATCCTTCCGCCCCTTGCCGCCGTTGGCGGACGGCGAGGAGCTCGGGAGGAAGGAGCGCGGCTGGGCGGAGACCACCGAGGAGAAGAAGGGCCCCTGGCGGTACGAGCCGCTGCCCCCGCCCCCGGGGCCCTTGTTGACCAAGGGTCCGAGGGCGGGGTCGGAGTCCGAGGGCGACAACGCCGGCGCCAGCGGGTAGGTGTAGTCGTGCTTCTGCGCGTCCGGCTTGGCGAAGTGGACGTAGGACTCGGAGTCGTCCATCTGGATGAACTTGTCGCGCACGGTGGCGTGCCGGTAGTCCTCGTAGCCCTTGAGCCAGGGCCGGTCCGATGGGCGGCCGTAGTGGCACTCGGTGGTTCGCTCCCAGCTGCGCTCCCGCGGGTTGATGCGGACGATCTCCTCGTCCTCCTGGAAGGTGACGTGGCGGGGAAGCCGAGACAGCGGCTGCAGAGGGAAGACGGAAGGGAACTTAAAACACCAGAACAACAACAACAACAACAACAACAACAACAACAACAAGCAGGGTTCATTCACATTGTGACCAATCGATTACCAGGACTTTTGACCAAAATTCCGTGATATTTTACAACATTTCAATGACTTTTCACCAAATTTTCATGACTTTTTACAACATTTTCATGACTTTTTACAAAAATGTTGTTGACTTTTTACATAATTTTCATGACTTTTTACAAAAAGTTTATGATTTTTCACAAAATTTTCATGATTTTAACCAAATGTTTATGAGCAAACACGTGTGAAATGTGTGTGTAAACAGTAAAAAGTGATAAAATGTAGTATTTAAACTAATAATGATGATTCAAAGCATACAGTAAACCTTAAATGACTCAAATGAATGAGAGACAATGTTTGATTAAAATAATAAACATTTATATAGATGCCTTTATGTATGCTGCTGATATTTTGAGCCTCTTTCTTTTAAAAGCAGATTCATTATTTATAACTCAGCGTGAATGAACATCATATAAACATGAATATAACACATTTACACCACTTTTACTACACTTTTGGGTTTTATATTTTTCAAGACTTTTCAAGGCCTGGAAATTCCCTCACACTTTCTCTCACACACCAGACGCTCTTTGTTCTTGTCTCACCTGGTCCATGAAGTAGTGGTCTGAGAGCCGGTAGGGGTCGTGGAGGTCGTGGCGATGTCCCAGCATGCACCTGTGTCTCTGCGGAAGGGGTGAGGACTCGAGCGGCTGCAGAGAGCTCTCCAGCTTCTGGGAGGAGTTGGACGAGCTGTCCGTGGTGTTCTGAGGACGCAAACACAAACACAGGATGCCGCCTTGAGACAGTCGCCGCGAAGAGAGAGAGGACGCCGCAAACGGACAAACAAAAACAGGAAGCACCCATCGGCCGCCGCTCTGATTGGAGAAAAACAGGAAGCGTGAGCTTTGTTTTTCGGGTCTCTCCGTCCACATTTGGATCTTTGGAGCTAAACTTTCATAAACAACATCTGCAGCCGCGAATTCCCATGACTTTTCACAAAATGTCGATGAGTTTAACAAGATTTCCATGATTTTAAACGAAGTTTTGATGACTTTTCATCTAATTTACATGGCTTTAAAGCAAATTTCCATGACTTTCCACCAAATTTCCATGAATTTTCACAAAATGTCCAAGGTTTTAACCCAATTTTGATCACTTTTCATCAGATTTCCATTGCTTTTAAGCAAATTTCCATGGCTATAAACCAAATGAGTCCATGAGCAAACCCCCCTCGAGTGGATGTCAAGATATTAGCCTCATAAGATAAGTGTGAAGCCGACATCGCCGTGCCTAAATATGAAAAGTCACTTTTGGGTAAACGTGCCCACGAAGAAAAAAAAACTATGTCCCGAGAAGAAAAAAGAGAGTCTGTGTCCGTCACTGAGGTCAGCAGAGAAGCTCCGACTTTTACATTTCCAAAATTACTTTTTAATAGTGTCATCTGATCACTGCTGAGTTTTACGACAGTCCAAACAAAAGCGGCGTTTCAATCCTCCTCGCCGCGACCGACCCAAACAGAACCGTGTCTGTTGCGGCGGCTCATTGTCGAGGTTAACGCCACCCCCAACGAACCAACTCTTCCTCGAACTTTACCAAGCTGACCAAATCTTCAGAATCTGGGACCCCGCTGTGAGTTACAGGACACAGATCTGGTCCGTCCTGCTGTCTGCTGAAGCCATCGCTCCGTTATATCCTGCTCCCCACATGGATGCCGCCATGCCGAGAATTTCCCCCCAGCTTTCTTACAAAGCCCTCCGAGCAGCCGGCCAAAAATAACATAACATGCTGCCTCTGCTCCCCCCCCCTCCCTGGAGAAGACATTACCGGGAGTAGTGTATGTGTGTGTGTGTGTGTGATACGCTTTCAGACCAGTCCGACTCCACGGCCTCAACTAATTCAAAACACAGCCCCGACTTTCTGCCGCGAGCCCAAAACTGCACAAGAGAGAGACGGAGAGGGATAGAGAGAGAGAGAGAGGGAGGGTGTTGAGGGGGCGAGCGGGTATTTCTGGACATCCTCCCTCTATATACTCCGTCCCCGAGGCCGGACAGAGGGCATTTCAAGTTATTTTTTGACACCAAACATGTCCCGACTCAAAAAGCTCGGGAGGATTCATCCTTCAACGGGCCCGTCTCGCTCTCCCGGGACGAGCCCAGAATTGCCTCTCGGTCGCTCTCCCCTTGTTGTGAATGATGCCGAAATAGAGACGAGGGGGAGGAAGAGAGGGAGGAGGCAGAGGAAGGGTTGGGTTAAGTTTAGGTTAGGTGAACGAGGAATCATTTAGGGAAGTATGTCCATCATAGCTCCTCCCACCTTCCTAAAAGGCCGTAAATCTCCCGCAGCATTTCCCCCTGTCCGCGACACCAACTCCACCGCCGCCGCCGCCGATGCTAACTTTAGGGAAAGGTCACGATTGCGGGCCGAGAGCAGCGCCGATGCATTGTCGGTTGTCGGATCTGACGATACTTGTTAAGGGGAACGGAGTGAAATAAATGACCTTTTGTTTGGACTTTGCAAGATATTATGTAGCATGAAAAATGAGAAAACAACGTAACGTCGAGTCACGTGTTGATAAAACAATGTGGATTGTTCTCAGTCGATCTTCACTGAACCACATGAACACTCTTATAGAGATCTCTGTCATGGCTAGGTTTCCAAAACTGGAAATTGCTGTTTTTTTAAGTTCTGTCTCTTCCCCTCCTGACCGTCTGATCCCTGAAACAGACTTGAGATTCCTCCCACACAGGCAAAAATAAATGTGTGTGTGTGCAGTGTGTGTGTGTGCAGGCCTGCTGGCTGTGAGATGTCATCCTTGTGGTGTGTTTAAATGCACAGTAAAAAAAGGAGACAAACTTCCATTTCAGCCTTTGTTTGGTTCTAGTTTCTGCTGATTCAGGTCCATTAGCGCTAAAACGGCTAACAGGGTTAGCTTGAACAATTGCCCAGTTTGCACTTCAAATAGGAATACGGAGGCTTACTCACTATTAGTTTTATTATGAGCTCTTGTGGAGCTAAAGAAGTGAACATTTTGTTCTTAATTTTGTGTGATTGTGGCAGTTTCGCACTATTTTTCGGCCCAAACTAAAAAAAAGTGTGTATTTCTGCAACCACGAGGGCTGTTTGAGTAATGTTGCTGTTGTAATAAAAGAGTTTAATGTGAGTTGTGTGTTCAGATGTGTAAATATCACTCGATATGTTACTTGTCATGAGTACATGAAGAAGTGAATTACACCGTTTTGGGCTCCACAGTTTTCAACGTTAAGCACAAAAACGAAAGAACAGCCTTGGAAAAGAAGCTCCTTCTTTCCTGAAAACCCGGCGCTCCAACTCGTGGATGGCTCCTCCCCCTCTGCTCCATCTCCCCCCTCCTCCCTCCTCCTTGTGTGTTTGTATGCGTCTCTGTGGTGGCTGTACACTCCCAGCAGAGCACCTATTAGTCTTGGGCCTTACAGACAGCTCGAGTCAAAGATGAACCACGAGGCACTTCCTCTCGTAAATCACCGGCCCGGCACTAAGCCGGGAAACAGCTGCTCGTTTGGTGGCGGCTCGCTCTTCTTCTTTTCCTTTTTTTTTTCTCAACTGGGAGGGTGGATGCTGGGGGAGGAGGGGAGGGAGGAGGAGGAGGTCGCTAGGAGAGAGCGAGGTGGTGGGATACAGGAAGTGACCTTGTGACCCTGCCTGCTGCTCCTGGTGTCAGTTTACAGAGCGTGTATGTGTGTGTGTGTGTGTGTGTGTGTGTGTGGGAGGGGGGGCCCTCTGTGCTAAGTTAAGGTAGAGAGTCCCTGACACACACAAACACACACACACACACACAAACACAAACACACACACACACGCACGCAGGTATATGTAACGGAGAGGGGATGCCGAGGAAGAAATCTTCCCGCTACATGGACGTGCAGACGTGTTTCTCGGTTTAATGCGCTTCAGGGGAAGGCGGGGCTTATTTCTGTGTCGATACCAGCAATAAAATGGCCGTAATAAACACTCTTGCTGCTTCGAGCACGCCCGCCGAGTCTCCGGTACGTCGAAGAGAGACGAGCGGCGTCGCGTCTGGGTTCATCGTAACGTCACCAGAATATTAGCGAGCTGCACTTATTGCACGCCGGCTGGTACGAACCTTCAAAATAAAACAGATTTAATTGAGGTGAACGGCTCAAAAAATGATGCCGAAATAACTAAATCATGATGCCGATGTGTAAACGGTGTGAATTCATGCCGCGACAGGTCTGCCCGCGACACCATGAGCAAGCAGCTTTAAAAAGGGCCGTTTTCTGAATGGAGTTTGGTTTGATGGGGGCTATGCTAACAATGTAGCTACCCCATTGACACAAAAAGCGGCAGCGATGTTCTCCTTTGTATAAAGTATACATTCATACAGTGGCGGGCCTTGAAAACGGTCACTACGCCAGCTGTTTTGGTCCCCTACAATATTTTTTTTCATCCTCTTCCGTTTCAACAACGCCAGCGAGAAGAAATAGTGTGTTTCCTTAATGATGTAACTTAAAGATTGTGTGTTCGTGACGCCTCATGGAGCCACGTGGCGGCACACGGGTGAGGATTTGAGGCAGCTGCAACGAAACAAGTTGTAGCCGAAGTATAAAAATAGATAATCGTGGACGTGAACGGAGGGAAAGGCGCTTACGGTGAAGACGTCGTCGTCGCCCAGCTCGCCCTCGTTCTGCAGCGCTGTAGAGGAGGTCGTGGAGCCTGCAGAGGAGACAGAAAACATCCTTTAAATTCAAGTGAACTGACACTTTAGTGGAGTTTCAAGATGCAAGAAAATGACCCAACTAACTAATAGTTAGACATTTTGAGTTTGTATTTTGCAGCCCGGGCGCCATTTTAACAGGATATTCAACCTTTCGTTTTCACTATAATGCATTTAATGCGTGGCGTCTTTATTTACTGGGCTTGTTTAAAAGCAATGAAAGTAGTCCATGAGTATGAGACACGAGTTCACGGTTAATTACAACCTCTCCTCGGCATTGTGGGAGTCGGTTTGTGGCGGGGTTTTTTTGTGCAGGTTTAGGCTCGTTTGCCTCCGGCTGCTTCACGGTTTGCGTTTTGTTTACACGTTTAGGTTTTTGGAGAACAGAATAAACTCTCTGAGCCGCCCCGTCGCCTCGTACCTTCTGCCAAGTCCTCGATGGCTTTGCGAACCCCTCGGTCGAACGCTCTGGCGTCCGCCGGGCTCTGGAAGGAGAGGCCGCACTTCCTGTCCTCCACCTTCCAATGGTGAAACGTGGGCGTGGCTATGGTGTACACCAGGTCCTTCCTCAGCGGACAGTCCAGAATCACCTGTTTGAGGTAAAAAAACAAACATATAAATGATGAACTCAGATTCTCTTTCAGGGTTCATACACATGACCAAAGGGTTTCCATGACTTTTAACCAAATGCCCATGAGCAAACATTGTGTGAAATGTGTGTGTAAACAGTAAAACGTGACAAAATGTATAAAGCATACAGTAACCTTGAATGACACAAATGAATGAGAGACAATAGTTTGATCAAAAGAATAAACATGTACCATAAAAGTTGGGTTACAAGCCGCTACTAGCTTTGGTTGGTGTCCTCGCTAGCGCTGCTGCTAGTGCTGCTACTAGCTCTGCTGCTAGCTCTCTGCTGTAGCACTAGCTTGCGACAGCGGAAAGCTAGCCGCAGTGCGAGCTTGCTACAGCGGGGAGCTTGCAGCACAGCTAGCTTGCTACAGCGGGGAGCTAGCAGCACAGCTAGCTTGCTACAGCGGGGAGCGAGCAGCACAGCTAGCTTGCTACAGCGGGGAGCTAGCAGCACAGCTAGCTTGCTACAGCGGGGAGCTAGCAGCACAGCTAGCTTGCTACAGCGGGGAGCTAGCAGCACAGCTAGCTTGCTACAGCGGGGAGCTAGCAGCACAGCTAGCTTGCTACAGCGGGGAGCGAGCAGCACAGCTAGCTTGCTACAGCGGGGAGCTAGCAGCACAGCTAGCTTGCTACAGCGGGGAGCTAGCAGCACAGCTAGCTTGATACAGCGGGGAGCTAGCAGCACAGCTAGCTTGCTACAGCGGGGGGCTAGCAGCACAGCTAGCTTGCTACAGCGGGGAGCTAGCAGCACAGCTAGCTTGCTACAGCGGGGAGCTAGCAGCACAGCTAGCTTGCTACAGCGGGGACAGCCACCGAAGGTAGTAAAAGCAGATTAATTATTCCAAACTCAGCGTAAATGAACGTCATGAACACATGAATATAACACATTTACACGACTTTTACTACACTTTTTGGAATTATTTTTCTTTCTTCAAGGACTTTTCTAGTCCTGGAAATAACCATTTTACAATTCCATGAATTTTCCAGGTTTTCCATGACCGTAGTAAGAACGCTGTCTTTTCTCGCCTGTTTGTCGCGCAGCCGCTCGCCGCGGATGAGGAACTGGGAGCAGCCGGAGGTCGGCAGGAGCGCCAGCTCCGGCGGCAGCGGGCGGCACACGCCCACCCGGCTCAGAGCGCCTCCGTCCTGGGCCAGCCAGCCGCCGCTCGAGTCGTCCCGCGTCATCACCACCGCTTTCACACGCACGATGTAGCTGTCACTGCAGGGGACGCAGAGAGAGACGAGGATTATTATTATTATTATTATTGACATTATTCTGACCTCCGTCAAAAGGTTCTGTTTTCATGTTAATTGACACGCACGATAACGTCTGGTGGGGAGTTTCCACATCCCATGTGCAACCCGCAGAATGAGTGTTGTTTTCGCTGCGTCTCATCTCCATGAAGCTTCTGCCTCCATATAAATATCTGTTATCTCAACAATGTGACGCCAGCATGAAAAAGAGCATCAACTCCTCCAGAAAATGTGTTTGGCTGCAGGAACCAACACGGGGGGACTGTACAGCTCGGTTTGCACAACATAAGCTCGTTAAATTGATATTTAAATCAAAGTGATGATCAGTTTTGTCACGGTGCGGTTTGGCTTTCATCAGCTAACAAACAAAACCACTAAAAACTAAATATATCTCTACCAATAAAATAATATTTAACAATTTGAAACTAAACATACGATAGCTGTAAAAGAAATCCACCCATGATACCAACAAAACTCATATTTTTACGCATCTCCTGCTAACTTAAATCCTTATTTTCCCGCGTTTTTGCGACTACACCATGAATAAGGAAAGTAGCGCTTTGGTAGCGCGTACTGAAAGTACTTTGTAGTTTAACTTTATTGAATAAATTGTTCTTTCCTGGTTCTTGTTGGTCTGAGTTTGTCCTCGCGGTTGAACACTTATTGTGAGTCTCTTTGGATAAATGAAATGCGGTGCGGCGTGTTGATGGGTTTATTATAGCGCCGCAGTCACACGGTGGCAGAATGTTTGAGGGCGTCTCAGAGTCACGACTTTGCTCGGCGCTCGCTGTGCGAGGTGGGAGGCGGCGCTCCGGGCCCGAACGCCGCGCTCACGCATTAATGTAAATGTGTTTTCTTTATTCCCACAACTTCATGGAGGAGAGAACTTCATCAGCAGATGCTCACTTCATTAACTACAGAACGTAGCGACGGCACACACACAGCTCTGCCATGACAGACCGTAATAACACGCGCTTATGTTTATCCTCTTCTATTGGACATTATCGTCTTAAATGATGTCACGCACCAAATCACTAAGCCACATTCCTTGTATGGCATGAAACCATTTCACACACTTTGATTTATTGATTTTTGTGAGATTAAAACGTCAACCATGAGAATAACAGAGCACACTTTATGCTCATAAAATCAAATGACATATATTTAATAAACGTGGCCGTTTTAAACCGCCATCTACGACGAGAGGATTCACAATATGAAATGTGGTTTAGGGTAATAATGCAGATTAATATAATATATAAATAAATGTATACAAATTAATACATATTATATTAAATAAACATATTTATTTATATATATATTTTATAATAATAATAATATAATATATATAAATGTTCTATTTATATATATATATATATATATATATATATATATATATATATATATATATATATATAAATAAATAAATAAATAAATAATCATACCCATTCTGCGAAATGTCAGTTTTAAAATTCAGGTGAATTCAGTAAAATGAAATAAAAAGTCAATGTGAAGTTTCACCGCCTCAAAATCATCTAATAACCCTCAATAAATATAAATAAGTCTAAACGTTATTAATTTAAGAGTTACAAATACAAAACATCCGAGAGGAAAATTTGTCTTTTTTTAAAAACATTTTTTTATTTCGATAGACATCAAGCAGCAAAAATGCATTTTAACTGAAACATCCATTGTTTTCTATGATTTGTCTTTTAAATCAAAAACACTCAGGTGAAGTTCACTTTGTCTTTTTCTGCAAGTCATAAAATAATAATAAATTTAAGCGCTGCTTCTCTGGGGTAAATGATTTGAGTGACATTTCATCAGCATGCGGGTTTAAACACATCCAGTGAAGCGTCTCCGATCAGGTTTCAACACATAATTACAGTTTTTTTTCTTCATAAAGTCAGGTGATTTTTCTTAATATAAAAAAGGCCAGATTATGCAAACTGCTTATCTTTAATCTGTACTGACGGCAAAACCTCTCCAGCTGCAACCTTCAGTCATGCGGATGAATTATGGACGTTATGCCTGAAGACTTTGTTCTTTTCAAACAAAAATACTTGAACTCCATTGTTTTAGAAGCACGCGGGTCGATGAAGACTCATCATTCATTGGTTAAAAACTCTTTGTGTTGTTTTAACTTGTTCTTTTCAATCTGTTGTGGGACTCGTTAGCGTTATCAATTCATGTGACACAGTATTTTCAAAATAAAAGTCTTGACTTCACAGGAAACTCCTAAATTTAGCTTAAGAAATTAAAACCAATGTCGTTTGTTTGGTTAGCTTCAGAAAAAGATTGTGTAATAGTTATGTTCAAGAAAAGATCGTGAAATAGTTAGGTTTAATAAAAGATCGTGAAATAGTTAGGTTTAATAAAAGATCGTGAAATAGTTAGGTTTAATAAAAGATCGTGAAATAGTTTTAATAAAAAATCGTGAAACGCTTTGTTAGCTTCAGAAAAAGATCCTGAAATAGTTCCCCCCGTCCTTTCACCATTTCATTACATTTTATAGATTTCACAGATGCATCGATGAAGAAAGGCTTCATCAGTTACAGGTCTGTGACCCTGGGTACCGCGCTGCAGGCGGGCTCAGGCGACAGGACTGGGACTCGAACACGCGGAGGTTAAAACAGTGAAGAACGAGACGGTCTGGAGCGTCAGGTGACAGCCACCACCCTCACGAGAATGATCCCACAATAACAGGATGTACCTTTGTGTATTCCAGCGTGTGTGTGTGTGTGTGTGTGTGTGTGTGTGTGTGTGTGTGTGTGTGTGAGGGTTAAAGACAGACAGAGACACTTAGAGAGAGAGAGAGAGAGTGTGAATGAGAGAGGTGTTGTTATATAATTAGTTTACGGACAGTCCCAGGGATTTGATGCACGCACGCACACACACACACACCTACACACACACACCTACACACACACACAGGTGGCAAAACTGGTTCACCAGCTCCCGCCCACACACATTCATAAAACTGACTGAATGACGGACAGCAGACAAACAGATCGCACTGAAAAGCGACTCCAGATTCTTCTCCAGTGTTTGAGCTTTCTTTTAAAAACACACACACACACACAGACACACACACACACACACACACACACACACACAGACACACACACACAGACACACACACACACACACACAGACACACACACACACACACACACCACACACTAAACTGGCGGTGACTGGCGCCCTCGGTGTGGTGTCATTCATCAAACCGTGATGGGTGGTGGTAAACAGTCATTCAGGTCCTTTTCAGCCACGTGGGAAACTTGAACGGCAACAAAAGAAATGCCGGAAACGCAGAACGTCGGTGATCTATTTATAATTTCTTTGATCCGCCATCTTGAAAAGGCAACAGTGGCGGTTTGTAGCCGCAGCGGGTGAAGCAACAAAAGGCCAGCGAGGTTTCTGCTCACCAGCTTCTTTACATAACAAATGTGATGATGAATGTTGGTTTGAGTCTCACTGCTCGATGCTGGACTCAGGTCGCTATTAGAATTCCTTTAATACACTCTGCAGGACCAAGACATTTAGACAGAAACACACGCACACACACACACATAGACACACACACACACACACACACACACATAGACACACACACAGACACACACACAGACACACACACACACACACACACACACACACACTCATTCATTTGGGAACTGTGAAGTCCACCTAAAGAGAAAATTTATGAAACGCAACAATATTCACTCTTTTTGCCCCAAAAACTAAAGCGCATGCTCCAGATCAACGTTAATACGTTTTTTTTGGTGCAACATTTATCAATTTATGCGACACAGTATTTTCAAAATAAAAGTCTGATGTCACAAGAAACTCCTGAACTTGGTTTTAGGAAACAAAACGACGAGGTTTGCTTGGTGAGTGAGGTTCAGAAAGAACATCGTGAAATGCTTTGTGAGCTTCAGGAAAACATCGTGAAATATTTGGGTTTAGGAAAAGATCGTTTAATGAGTTGTAAAACCGTGGCGTAAACTCTGACCACAGGTTTCCTCGGTCCACCACTGAGTTCTCCACACGTTCTGTTTTCAACGGCCGGCGCCGCCCCTCACGGACCGAGTCGGCGTCACGGGTGGAGGAAATGAGCCGTGGGCGGAGAACGCACATGCCGACGGCTGGAACAGGAGAGCTGTTTCTTAGCATTAGCATTAGCCACTTAGCGAGCCGGACGCTGCACATACCTGACGAGCGCCGCGTCGAGCAATAAAACAGTAAAAAGGGCCAGTGAGGGCAGCGCAGCCTGTGTGATCAGGGCGGATACACTTCCTCTGATAAGGAAAGGACAGGCCGCACCTCGGCCCGGTCAACAGAACCACACACACACCCTCAGAAACACACACAGACACAGACACACACGGTCTGCAGGAAGCGTCTGAAAGGTGCTTTGCTAACAGGATTATTTCTCTCCTGGTCCGTACTTTTTAAATGCACTGAGCGGTGTTTCAGGACACGGTGCAGAGACGTGAAAGGTCACTAGAGGTCGTTTGTCGAGTTGTCCTCATGGAGGCGATGACACACCGACATGAGGACCGGCGCTTCAGCTTAAGCTAATCATTGAGCTTCTACCAGATCTGTTTGATCTTTTATTGACGACATCATTCTTTAAATAATGAAAAAAAAGACTTTGAAATTAACTTTTATTTTCACCTAACAAAAAGACGGCAGCCGAGAAGAATGAGAATGCAACGGTACTTCAATATATATATATATATATATATATATATATATATATATATATATATATATATATATATATATATATATACACACACACATATACATATATACATATGTTGTGTGTATAAAAGAAAGAGAGACAGAAAGCGAGAAAGAGCGAGAGAGAGACAGAGGGGAAGAAAGAGACACAAATAAAGAGAGAGAGAAAGAGAGACTAAAAGAAAGAAAGAGAGACAGAAAAAAGGACAGAGAGAGAGAGAGAGAGAGAGAGAGAGAGAGAGAGATGGGTGAACAGAGTTCATTCACTATTGATCCGGCGGCTCCTGAGGGGAAGTTTGATCGGCTTCCTGTCGATCAGCGGCGGTTGATAAATGGAACACCGACACGGACCGGTTCAGACCGGTTCAACCTCACAGTCACGTCACCAAAGAGCCGGACCGGAGGCCACGCCCCCACCAACGAGTCACCGAGGAACTTCAAAGCGTTATTGGCCGCCGCCGCCGACAACGACGACGACGACGACGCTCCATCACATCCAACAGCTCAGAAAACAAGCACGTGGTTGTTTGGCCCTCTGAGACGCCAAACAACAAAGGGTGTGTGTGTGTGTCTGTGTGTGTGTGTGTCTGTGTGTGTCTGTGTGTGTGTGTGTGTGTAGGAGGGTTCTAACGGGCGGCCTCGGGCTGTTTGATCAGGTAGTCTCTGTTTTACATAAACTGTCAGGTGCCGGTGGTTTTCATCTGTGCAGCGGGCCGACCTGCGGCTCCGGGGGGCCGCGAACCAACTGACACCCGGATTTGCATGAGGAAACAGCAGGAGGCCTGTTCTCTCTCTGAGGGCGAGTGTGTGTGTGTGTGTGTGTATGTGAGTGTGTGTGTGTGTCGGTGTGTTTACCGACCCAGAAGAGCGGGCGGCTGCAACGGGTCCTTTTGTTTTTTTTTTGCCGCTATTTGCGCCCAATTTTTTTGATTTTTTTTAAACAGTTGTTAAAAATAGCCTGCAGTCGTTCCCGTCGTCCATGAGAAGGATTGGTTTCATTTTTTTTTAAACACGAGGACGTCCCGGTTCCAAGAAAACGGTCCGTTCCAGAAATAACTGCACATGACGGCGTCAAAACAAAACAAAAATGACATTGCTGTTTTGAAAGAGACGTTTTAGTGCGTGTGTGAGAGACTAAATATTAAACCACAAACGTCTTTTATCTTCTCATTCGGAGCTTCTGTTGAGGGATTTGACGTCGTACTTCATGACAGATCTTTAAAAGATGGACGGCAGTGAAAACTTTATGTTTGAGAAACTAAACGCACAAAAAGAAAGTTAAAAAACGTGTTGGGAAGTTTGGAAATGATGACATCATCGTGTTTTGAATAGATCTTTTGGACTTTTTTCAAAGTAACTATTGAAAATGTTCAGATCGCAAGCAACCACCACCGAAATATTATTATTGTGATTATTATTATTATGATTATTAGTGCAGCTTGGGCTTTAGCTTCATGCAGGATTCATTATGAACGATGAACGAACCATTTAAATAACTTTTAACCCAATTTTCATGACTTTTAACCAAATTTGGAAGACTTTCAACCTACTTTTTAAAGACTTTTAACAAAAATTTAAAGACTTAACCACATTTTTATGACTTTTCACCAAATTTCAAAGGCCTCTAAACCAAATGTCCATGAGCAAACATTGTGTGAAATGTGTGTGTGAACAGTAAAAAGTGATAAAATGTAGTATTTAAACTAACAATGAGGATTCAAAGCAGACAGTAAACCTTAAATGACTCAAATGAATGAGAGACAATAGTTTGATTAAAAGAATAAACATTTATATAGATGCCTGTATGTATGCTGCTGATGTTTTGAGCCTCTTTCTTTAAAAAGCAGATTCATTATTTAGAACTAAATGAACACATGAATATAACACATTTACACCACTTTTACACAACTTTAGGGATTTTATATTTTTATAGGACTTTTCCATGCCTGAAATTACTATTTTAAAAAGACTTTTCCAGGTTTTCCATGACCGTAAGAACACTGTGTTATGAATGAAGCTTCAGACTATTAAATGATTCATCCCTAGTTTCACACACACACACACACACACACACACTCTCTCTTTAAAGCCAGGTAGACGCCGGTGAACCCGAGCCGGTTCCCAACAGTTCACTGAGTTCAAGGCGTCATCGACGGTGTGAAGTGAATGAAAACCATCAAAGACATTAACATCCTGGACATCCAGTCAGCTGATGAGCAGAGATTAGTGAGAAGAAGAAGAAGAAGAAGAAGAAGAAGAAGAAGAAGAAGAAGAAGAAGAAGAGAAAAGAGGCCAAACAATCCGGGGCCATTGTTTGGCCTCCAGATAAATAAACAGCTCTCTGGTCATTATATAAAGCAGCGACACACAGGAAACCCTGAGGACGAGCATCTGATCCACATGACGCGCCCCAGTGTGTGTGTGTGTGTGTGTGTGTGTGTGTGTGTGTGTGTGTGTGTGGTACACAGACAGAGAGATAGAAAAGGAGAAAGAAATGCAAAGGAAGTTAATTTGTGGGCGTATGGATCCATATGTATGTGTCACATGATACGTTAAATATTATGTGCTGGACGGGATGTTTATCCAGATCTGATCAAATTTGGACTTTAAACCAAATTTTCATGATTTTTAACCAAGTTTTTATGAATTTAAACCACATTTTTATGACTTAACTAAATTTTCATGATTTCTAACCAAACCATAAAATAAATTTGGCCTAAAATGCAGTTATATAAATGAGTAAGCCTCTCTCTCTCTCTCTCTCTCTCTCTCTCTCTCTCTCTCTCTCTCTCTCTCTCTCTCTCTCTCTCTCCCTCTCTTATTTACATTCAAGTCCTCTTTTTCTTTATGGTACCTGTATGTAAATACTGTTTGCTTTGCAGCCTCAAAGGACCAGAATGCAATGCGACTCCAGCAGAGTCTCACTTCTTGAGTACAAAGAACAAAAACACACAAAAACGCCCTCTTCAGCTTCTCCCACAACACGAACAACCGACAGGTGAACGCAACACATCCGGCTCCTCGTGGGAAATGTAGGAAACCCGGGAAAAGTCATTCAGCCCGAATCGGGAGTCAAGTCTCGATTTTTGGGGATTTAAAGTGTCGACTTCCTGGGAACGAGTTGTGTTCGCAGGAGATAAACGTTGTAATCTTTAGAGCTCCGGCTGCATTGAGTGTTCGTTGAGGCAAAAGTCCAAGTGAAGTCACGGGTCGGCCGTGTTAAAGTCCAAGTCGACTCGACGAAATCTTGCTGGATTTCGTCGAGTCGACTCATCGAACGGCGCGAGTCACGTGACCCTCGAGTCCGCGGCTCGGCTTCAGAAAACGATGTCGTCTGAAAGTCTGTTAGTGTGAACTCCACAACTGTCGAGTTCATCTAAGAAGTCTCACGAGCAAAAATGCTGCGTGTGTGTGTGTGTGGTCGTTGTTGTGTTCTCTGGTGATGAACGCCTCCTCTTTTTGTGTGTGTGTGCGTGTGTGTTGTGTGTGTGTGTGTGTGTGTGAGGGATGGATTATATTTCGTTGCTACGTTGACCTTAGCTGAATGTCACCGGGCATCTCCTGTCCAATACTGACTGTGCACATGCTGACCCTGCAGCACACACACACACCGGATCAATACATCGAGTGTGTGTGTGCGTGAGTGTGTGTGTGTGGAAGGGATATCTCGTAGTTCTATAAAAAGTGATGAATGTCCTCAGAAGGATGGGACAAAGAGGCGCTAAATTGAGGACATGACGGCTAGAGCTGCAGGTTAGTTCAGGACATGCAGTCATACAAAAGGCCCTCTAGACAATGTGTGTGTGTGTGTGTGTGTGTGTGTAATTACATCGCCCCGCTCATAGAAAGACCAACGCATCCAAACCCCGACAGGTCCCTGGAGCAGGTGGAGGCCTCTCGTTGAGCCTCGTCAGAGGAAGAGAAAAGGCAAAAGGTCGACACTCAGACGCACAATAAAACCCCTCGAGGTTGCACAACATCTAACCTGTGACACATTTAAACAATCAGGAGGAAACGTCCACATTGCTGCACCTCCCAACGCCACACAAAGGGTATGAAACAAAAAGAGGCGTGTCTTGATCCGATAACGGGTCGTTCATTTCTGATAAGAGCCGCGACGCACAAGCTACAGCCGATTACGGACGCACAATGATTCAATTTGTCCCCGTGATAAAGACAATAAAAACGACTTTTGTGTGACGCAGAAGGCGCCCGAAAAAAAAGGGTGGGACCACGGGCGCAATTTCGCAATACGCTTGTAACGAAATGCTGAAGCGTGACGGCGCAGCTGAAGAACGTCTACACAACAGCACGGCTAAAGTTCTCTTAAGAAACTACAGTAACACATTTACAGTAACACAACTGTGTGAAGACAGCTTCATGATCTGAAAACACTATTTTCATCGTTAGCGGGCCGAGCGGCTTCAGACAGAACGATATCTGTAAAACAAATGTAATACCCAGCGAGCGAAGGGTCAATCTGCCTGACTTTAAACCAAATACCCATGACTTTACACTCAAATTACATGACTTTTAACCAAATGTACATTACTTTTAATCAACTTTACATGGTTTTAAACCAAATGTACATGGCTTTTAACCACATTTCCATGACTTAAATCCAATTTTAATGACGTTTAACCAAATTTAAATGACTTTAAACCCAATTTCCATGACTTTTAACTGGATCTTACAGCTATATTTCAATTCCCATCGAGTGAAGGTTCAATCTTTAGTGGCCTCGATCCATCGTCCTGCTCCTAGTGAAGGATTGATCCGCCTCAAAAATATTCATTTTAATGCATCTTTTCTGCCGTTGGTGCACTTTGATGCAAAACAACTCTGTGAAGACCATGTTTTTAAACCACTGCTTTCCAGCATCTCGTCATGACGTTAACACAGAAACTCGTCTTTAAATCCTCCAATGAGAATATCTGCTGTGCGTATTAGCGACCGAGCTTATTTAGATGGATTTCATTTTAATGAGCTTACGATTTGCGGAATAAGAAAGATTTGTTTAAATTAACCAGTAAATAACTGTATGAACAGGATTATGGGGAAATAAATAAAACCAGTAACAGATTTAAACGATATGTCACAAAGTGAGTCTCCATTTTCTTGCTATGAAAATACTTAAAAAAAAAAATGTTTGTACTTTTCTTTTTTAAGTACATTATCAGAACAAACAACTTTTGTCTTAGCGGAAGTCAGTCGCCCGTCACGTGGTGGGTGGGCGTGGCCAAATCCCCCCCCCCCCCACCCACCCAGTCCATGAGACAGACAGACGCACGCGCCCGCCTCCATTGAGCCCAGCGCGGCCACAGGGGCATGAATGGGGCCGCGGCTGAAGGTTAGAGAGCTTTTCTCTTGCTTTTTTATGAATGAGCCGGCGTCACGTCACGTCACAAACCCTCCCCCACCTCTCTCTCTCCCCCACCTCTCTCTCTCTCTCTCCCCCCTCCACCTCCGGTGCCCTTCGCCCTTCCAACAGATCCGCCCGCAGGCACGAGCTGTCGATATAAACGTCCAAATGGAGCTGCACAAATTACACGAACACAACTCAGAAATATCATTTAAACTCGCTCGCGTGTCCGCGACTCCCGGGCTCTGTGCCCGCGGGTTAAATAAATCCTCCCGGTGGTTCCGGTTCGTGTCCCACCGGGCTGCACGTTTCCCGGCGTGTCATGGCGCTTCTCCCCGTCCGTCCCTTCGGCGACGCTAATTTTAAAGCCGCTTCCATAAAGGGGCTCCGTGCGGGGGCCGTGAACACACCGGGCCGGCATGCGCGTTACCGCGGGGACTCTGTCACCAGCAGCCCGACACACACACACACACACACACACACACACACAGGCAGACACACGACTGTGTGTGTGTGTGTGTTTCCTTTCACATTCATGTTTTCCTCCACAGGGCCAGTCGTCGTTTCGCGGCGGCTGTTTTGTGTCTTTTTTTATGAATGGAGCGCGGTAGGTTATGCAAATGAGGGCGATTGAGAAAGAGATGGCGGATGAGGCATATCGGATATCTCATATCCTGTGAGACTTCCCCTCCCTCCCTCCCTCCTTTTTCCTCCCCCTCCTCCCTCCGGTTGGAAGCAAACACACAGATGTGTCCAAATAACGAGGCTGAACTGCCTCCTGTACGCGCCGTCGGGCTTTTTTCTTCTTCTCTTTCTTCTTCCTCTCCTTCCCTTTTTTTTTTTTTTTTTTTTAAAAAACAGAGCCTGACGCGCGCGCCCTCGTTCGCGCGCGAGGCTCGCGCTCGTGTATTTATAAAAGGTGTAACTTCGGGGCGTGTTTGAGTTTGTAAGTTACGCTGCAACAGGGCCTGCTGCTGCTGCTGCTGCTGCTGCTGCTCTCGCGCACAGATCCTTTCAGAAAATGTTTCCGATCCGCCCACGCTTATCCCCCCCTCTCTTCCTCCTCCTCTTCCTCCTCCTCGAGACCAGTCTGTACACCAGGCTGAGTGAAGAAGAAGAAGAAGAAGAAAGCCTTCTTCCACAGCGCTGTCAATGCATTGCTCCACAGCAGTGGAAGTGGAAGACATGAAATAAAACGCTAAAGCAACACGCAGCGTTGGCCAGGAGGAGCAATCCAGCAAGTTGCCCCGATCATCTCCAACTTGTAGGCACTTAAAAGAGGGAGGGGAGAGAGAAGGGGGAGAGAAATCTTAGAGCCACATAGTACTTACTCGTTTGGGTGTGTTTCTTCTATCATTTTCTCGTTTCACCTCCGGTAGTGGACCGCGGCGGTTGCACACTTTTCGCTCGTCATTCTTCCGCCGAGGCGCCTCCGATCCGGTCTCCAATTCCGCATAAATTCCCCCCTTTTTAGCGCCTTTGTGCGGAGTGTCGAGCTCTCTCTCTCTCGCTCCCGTCTTCCTTTTTTCCTCACTTTTCTCTCTCTCTTTCACCCCCCTCTCTTCTTTTTTTCACCCCTGGAGCCACACCGTTTCTCCCGGGCTTCACCTTCTGGATCGCGAACGTCTCTCTTTTTCCCCCGGTTGAACTTTTAGCAGCTCTCCGTCGCCTCCGGTGTGGAAACGTGAGCCGCGGAAGAAGACAATTTAGTAGCCGATTCCAGCTCTTCTCCTTCGCGCTGTGTAACAACCCCACCACCCCCAAACACACGCACACGGACACACAAGGCGCACACGGTCCGTGTGTTTTAAGTCCCAAAGCGCATGTTCCGTCCCCGACGACTCCGGTTCCAGCTGCGCGTAAAAGAAAAAAGAAGAAGCGCGTCGTCGCTGCTGTTACCGAGGGGTGGCCCCGCTAGAGCCCCATCTCTCTCTACTCCATGTTGGATTGCAGGCAGCCGAGCAGCTCCAACGACGCCGGGGGAGGAGGAGGAGGAGGAGGGGGAGGAGGAGGGAGGCGAGAGGGGGAGGGAGCGCGCAGGGCGGAAGCGGTGACGTCGGTCTACATTTTGGTGGAGGGCCCACGAGCCGGAGGGGCCCTTGATAAACGACCCTCCCTCCTTTTTCCTTGATTTCAAATCCGGACATGTCACCTTTGTTCTCAGTTGGAAATCTTCAAGGTTTCCTACGATGCGAGATGTTTTCCAGGAAATAAAGACACACCACGAAGTAACAAAGAGCGTTATTAATACGTCTAAGGGGTTAAAATGGCAGTAACGGATATTTGTTTCCCCTTTTTGGAGTTTATTTGAACCCTATTAAAATATAGATAGAAAGACAGTTCCCGTCTGATGAAAGCAAACAGATTAAAGGCCTCGTGTTAATCTGGTTAACGTGTCACTTTGTGTCTGAGCCGCTGTGAGAGTTAATCTCGAGCTGAACCGCAGATTGAACACCTATTGATCCCCTCGAGTCTGCGGAAGTTAGGTGATTAGACGCTTGAGTTTGGCCCAGATTTCTGCTCGTGCACTGAACAGTTGCCAGCGTTGTTGTTTTTTTTCACGTTCACGACACAGTTGAGTTTCATGCTGCGGACGAGCGGCGCCCCCTGCCGGCGGACCCGAGCTCCTACACACAGACACCACTGCGTTATACTAATACTACTGAAATACTTACTATATATTCCTGTGAACTATTTGTCCATTACTGGATGTATTACTTATATCTGCCAATATCTTTTAAATTACAGCTGTTTACTTTGACTTCATACACAGTAATTGTGCATGTACTTACTGTTGTGGTACTAATACTGCCTGTGATTTCACAGTAAAACACCCATTGGACACTCATTGCACTAATAGTTTGTGTGCATTGGTTTTGGAGAACAATTCTGTGAAACAGTATCGTGAAACATTTCAATAAAAGCTTGTGAGAGTAGTGTAAATATAATTTAAAGTGACTTGTTACAGTTACACACCGTTAAATGACTAATACACGTGCAATAAACTCACAAAACCTGCAGCTGTCTGAGGGAATAAGATGTTGTGTACCGCTGAATACAAACAGAAGACTCAGGAACCATCAACACGTCTTTCTGATGCTGAACATATTGATTTCCGGAGCGGTTCCAGTTGAAGAAGTCTGGTCCAACTGCAGCTCTTCATGTTCGCTCTGAACTACTAGAGTCTCACTTGACACACAACGTAGTTCCTGTAGCGACAGTTCTCATCGTTCCAGGGTCCCCGACCTGCCTGGAAAACACAAAACAGAACAGACGTGATATCAATGTGAATTTCCGGGTTTGTGGTACTGATGTGTCTTATTGTCATGTTGTCTTTACGCAATGTAAACCTGCTATGGATGTGTGTACTTACTGCATCATACTATAACAGTGCATATTTGCTCTCAAAAAAAAAAAAAAATGAGAGTATTTGTTTTCTTTGAGAGAGAAAGAGCAGTTTTTTTTAGAGCAAATTTCTTTTTTGAGAGCAAAAATTTTTTTGAGAGCAAATTTTTTTTGGAGATCAAATTTATTTTTTGAGAGCAATTTTTTTAAAGAGCAAATTTATTTTTTGAGAGCAATTTTTTTTTTAGAGCAATTTTTTTTGAGAGCAAATTTATTTTTTTGAGAGCGTTTTTATTTTTTTGGAGCAACTTTTTCAATTGAGAGCAAAGATTTAAAGATAATTTACTTACAAACTAGAAATTTGCTTGGGTAAAAAAGACACAAATCTACCTTCATAAATATGACAGGATGTGAAAAAGTCACACCGGGTAGAAGTGTGATACTCGTCTGTCACCACTCATGGGCGGAAGAAGACTTGTGAAGCGTTGAGACTTTCTTCCTATTTGTACTGAAAACACTTTACAGCTTCGGGGTTTCTCTTTGAGGAACAGCGACATCTGGTGGCAGAATGGAACCAAAGCAGCCGTTTAACTTTGTGGCCGAAGCACCAGAACAACACTTCAATGTTTCGTTGAAATCTCTCGCCCTGGTCCAGAGCAGGTTCAGTGAAAGTTCACTGGATCAGTTGACCCCTCGCGTCGGACAAAAAAGACGCCGCAAACCTTTCACCTGAGTCCACGTCTTAAAACCTTCATACTGAACGAAGAGTCTATTTTCAAACCTTTACAACGAAGAAAAAACAAAACAAACCTCCTCCTTTGTTACTGTCCACATATTTAACGCCTTAATACTGAATCACAGCGAAGGCTCTGAGCATGACTCACATAGAAAACAATAGAAATAGAAACACATTATCATATTCTGAATTACAGCTGTCAACCTGTCGGCTCATTGGCTCGATATCAGAGCTCACACCCTTCTTCATCCTGAGAGCGGCAGCATTCCTCTCTGACAATGAAGAGATAGGTTTTACAGGACGGCACATCAAAGACTCGAATATGGCGTAAGATTATTCACTATATCACATTTTTCAGTACTTCCCAGCAGTATATAAGAATACTTCTTCATGATATTATTTAAAGTAACCCCCCTTGAACCTAAATACATGACATAGTGGATTCACAAAAAAGGGTTAAAGTCCCTCCTGAACACCGATGGATAGAAAATAATGACTCAGATTGATAAGTTGATCGATATTTCGCCTCCAAAAATAGACTCCGCCCCCTGAATGGAGCATCCCTCCAGTTATATGAAGATAAAAGAGGAGAAGTTAAAATGTCCCCTTTCTGTCTCTTTGCTTGTGATGTTCTGAACGATCTCAGAGTCTCGTCACTGAGTCGTCGCAAACCTTTGACCTCACAGAACCGAACCCGGCCTGCCGGCGTCCGGCGCCGTGCCAAGCGGCTCCTCCCTCCTTTTTGTTCTAGCTACCTACATTTCACCTGCGTGGATGTCGAAACAAGTTCCACCGGTTTTAAACCAAGTCTCGCTCGCAAAAACGTCACAAGAGACGATTTCGATTCCTCGGAAATTGTGTTATTCTGATCATTGGGAAGATTTTCACAGAAATTGTACAAAATACAAGAAATATAATAGAATGCAGTGATGATGCTTACATGATGATAACCTGTGATAACATGACAATTACATGATGATTACATAAACACATGATTATATAATGACTAAATAATGTTTACATAAATGCACTTTGTATAGATAAGAACATTAACAGTGCATTGTTTAGAAATGTATTTACACATTACACATTATCGTTATCAGGCTGAAACTAGACAAACTGTCAGTATGATGAATATTTCTCAAAAAGCAAAAGTCATTTAAATTAGCGACTACGACTCGCAGGCGATCTCCCATCGCAGGCTTGCTGGAGCTTCTCTGTGGTGGATCTGTCACAGCTTCAAACGTGTCCTTCCTCGTTGTTGTTGTTGTTGTTGTTGTTGTTGTTATTGTTGTGTACTTCAGACTCCTCACATCAGCAGCTCCTCCGTGGTGCAAAAGTTATCGTCGACTCGCCGCAAAGGCGTTAACAGCTGAGCGGCGTCTTGTGCGACTTCACAAGCTTCATCTGACGCCTGATGCTTTACGTTAGCTAACAAGTCTTCTTGTTTGCTAACGGATTCCGGCATCGACTCCCAGCACTTTACTCCTGAATTTAGTGAGGCTCTGTGTTATGAAGACCCCTCAAAGCCGCTAGCGTGGCATTTTCTACGATTGTTGAGCTCGCAGGCTAGCTGCATTGTGCTTGACTTTCCCTCCTTTATAGTTTTAGAATCTGCTGCGGGCCAATAAAAAACAGGCCGTAGGTTGGACACCTTTGCTTTAGAGAGAGCGGCTTGTGACTCGTCTTGTGATTATTTACGGCCCAAAAAAGTTAAGTACGACTTTATCTAATTTGCATGCAGATCAAGATGTCGTCAACATGTTGTCACACAGCAGAACCGTTTGGTTTGTAAAGCAGCCAGATCGCCTCTCAAAGCTCTGAGAGACACCGGGCGGATGCACCGCAGCGTCTGCTGCTCGTGCATCTTCTGCTGCTCGTGCATCTTCTGCATCTTCTGCATCTTCTGCTGCTCGTGCATCTTCTGCTGCTCGTGCATCTTCTGCTGCTCGTGCATCTTCTGCATCTTCTGCATCTTCTGCATCTTCTGCTGCTCGTGCATCTTCTGCTGCTCCTGCATCTTCTGCTGCTCCTGCATCTTGGACTGGACGGCGGCCGTCACTCAGGACTCAGACGCAGGAGGAACGCCACCAGCTGGCCTCCTGCTTCCCTGGATATGGCTTCATGACCTGGAGTCAGATTTTCGGTGTGAACCCCTTGAGGCGCCACACCCCTCGCCGCTCCCGTACGTCTCATATGTGCACAGACCACAGAGACGAGGGTGAGGACCGCCCAGCCATGTCGACAGGTGGAACATTTGGCTTCAGGTGTAAAGGTGCTGAGAAAAATGTCACAAAAAATGTCACAATTTACCTCGGAATGCAGGATCCACTCTCACAGGTGTGTTGTTGCAAACCTTTCACCTGAACCTTCTTTAAACCTTCATAATGAACAAAGAGTATATTTTTAAACCTTTACAATGAAGTAAAAACAAAAACAAACCTCCCTTCTGGGACGTCCACATATTTAACGCCTTAAAACTGAATCACAGAGAAGGCTCTGAGCATGACTCAGAAAACAATAGAAATATAATTAAATCATCAGATACTGAATTACAGCTGTCAACCTGTCGGCTCCTTGGCTCGATACCAGAGCTCACGCCCTTCTTCATCCTGAGAGCGGCAGCATTCCTCTCTGACAAGAAAGAGACAAGTTGTACAGGACAACAAAGACTTGAATATGGGAACTACAGTGAGCCGGAAGATACACCAGAGAAATAACCACCATGAACCAAGCTGAACCAATATTGTTATATTTAAAACGATTACAGTAATTATGTGACGAGAATAATAATATTCTCTTAAATCACTATATGGTTGAATGCCTCAGCTAAATGTGGAAATATGATATAAACCACATTATCGTCGCAAACCTCTGATCTCACAGAACCCGGCCATCCGGCCTCCGGCTCCGTGCCAAGCCGCTCCTCCCTCCGCTTTGTTCAAGCGACCTGCATTACACCTGCAGGGATGTTCAAACACAAGTTCAACCAGTTTTAAACTAAGCCTCGCTTGAAGATACCTGAGGGAATCTCTGCCTGTCTGACTGACATCTCTCAGTGGATGTCCACACACCGCCTGAAAATCAACCCTGACAAGACCGAACTGCTATTCCTTCCAGGAAAAGACTCCCCCATCCAAGACCTCACAATCACCTTCAACAACGCAGTGCTGGCCCCGACTCCAACTGCCAGAAACCTCGGTGTGACACTTGACAGTCAACTCTCCCTGACTGCCAACATCAACGCAACAACACGCTCCTGTAGGTTCATGCTGTACAACATCAGGAGAATACGTCCCCTGCTCACGCAGAAGGCAGCACAGGTTCTGGTCCAGGCCATGATCATCTCCTGCCTTGACTACTGCAACTCCCTCCTGGCAGGTCTACCTGCCAATGTAACTCGATCTCTACAGCTCATCCAGAGCGCAGCAGCTCGACTGATCTTCAACCTTCCGAAGTTCACTCACACTACTGCACTCCTCCGCGCCCTCCACTGGCTACCGGTGGCCGCCTGCATCCGCTTCAAGACATTGGTACTTACGTACCATGCAACGAACAGATCGGGTCTGACCTACATCCAGGACACGGTGAAACCATACACACCAGCTCGTTCGCTCCGCTCAGCTTCAGCCAATCAGCTTGTCGCTCCGTCGCTGCGAACTCGACACTCAACAAAATCACGATTGTTTGCAGTGCTGGCTCCTCGATGGTGGAACGAGCTCTCCATAGACATCAGGACAGCAGAAAGTGTCTACATCTTCCGCCGCAAACTAAAAACTCACCTTTTTCGACTACACCTTGAATAAAGACAATGATGGAAGCACTTAGGCAGCACTTTGATGGCTCTTACTGATCGCACTTAGCAGTTTGACTTTATTTGAGAAATTGTTCTGTCTTGATTCTTGTTGTTCCTACTTCATACTTACAGTTGAATGCACTTATTGTAAGTCGCTTTGGATAAAAGCGTCAGCTAAATGACATGTAATGTAATGGAATGTAAAAGAAGAAATTTGAAAGACCTCGGGCTCCTGGTTATGAACCAATATCGTGACGTGTCTGAAGCGCAGCTCCAGAAAATCAGGGATGTTTGATTTAAAATGACCCTTTTGTTGTAGAGGAGCGAACACCATTTAAAGGCCTCTCTGCTGAGACTGAAGCCACCTGTCACTCAAAGAGACTACGCCCTGCGTTATGTCGAACAAGATTAGAAATGAATAAAACAGGTGAGTTTTCACACCTCTGGAGCTGAAGGGTCTCTTTTGAGCTCCAATGTCACAGTGAAATAGCTGAAATTCATAAATTGGCTGAAGAATAAACACAGATGTTCCTGAGCATGTTCACTGCTGGTTCATCAGGATGACTTTTCTCTGGATTTAAAGCTCTTTTACATGAAATAGGCCTGAAGCTCTTTTACATGAAACACACCTTTAAACCGTTTTTAACCACCAAAAATGCAAACACACCACAAGAGACCATTTTAATTCCTGAGAGATTGTTTATTCTGATCATTGGGAAGATTTTCACAGAAATTGTGCAAAATACAAGAAATTTCATAGAATGCAGGCATGGTGCGTACATGATGATTACATGGTGAGTAGATGGTGATTAGATGATAAATACATACAGACATGATGATTACAAAAACACATGATGATTACATGATAACATGGTGATTACATAAGTGCATGAAGATTCCATAAATACACATAGATAAGAAGATTGACAGTGCATTATTTAGAAATGTATACATAGCATTACCGTTAAGAGGCCGAAACAAGACAAACTGTCAAGATGATGAATATTTCTCAAAAAGCAAAAGTAATTTAAATATGAATAGTTTTCCGACATCCCAGTGATTACAAGCCCTACGAGACGTTGGCCAGTAGCCACGACAGCGCGACCAGACAGCATGCGGTGATGAGACTGATCTCGTGGCGCTGTCCGCCTGAAGTTGTAGCTGCTGCAGTTGTAGTTGTAGTTGCTGCAGTTGTAGTTGTAGTTGCTGCAGTTGTAGTTGTAGTTGCTGCAGTTGTAGTTGTAGCTGCTGCAGTTGTAGTTGTATTTGCTGCAGTTGTAGTTGTAGTTGCTGTAGTTGTAGTTGTAGCTGCTGCAGTTGTAGTTGTAGCTGCTGCAATTGTAGTTGTAGTTGCTGCAGTTGTAGTTGTAGTTGCTGCAGTTGTAGTTGCTGCACTTGTAGTTGGGGCTGCAGTTGTTGTGGCCGTAGATCTTGTTGTTGTGGCCGTAGTTGTAGTTGTTGTTGTGGCCGCAGTCATATTTGTTGGGGCTGCAGTTGTTGTTATTGGGGGAAATCTTGTTAGAGCCGCAGTTGTTGTCGGTGCAGTTGTTGTTGTTGGGGCTGCAGCTGTTGTTGTAGGCGCTGCAGTTGTTGTGGCCACAGTGGTTGTTGTTGGGGCTGCAGTTGTTGTTGTGGCCGCAGTGGTTGTTGTTGTGGCCACAGTGGTTGTTGTGGCCGCAATTATTGGGGCTGCAGTTGTTGTTGTGGCCACTACGGTTGTTGTTGGGGCTGTAGTTGTTGTGGCCGCAGTGGTTGTTGTTGGGGCTGCTGTTGTTGTTGTGGCTTTAGTTGTTGTGGCCGCAGTGGTTGTTGTTGGAGCCGCAGTTGTTGAAGCCGTAGTGGTTGTTGTTGTGGCTACAGTGGTTGTTGTTGTGGCCTCAGTGGTTGGGGCTGCAGTTGTTGTGGACACAGTGGTTGCTATTGGGGCTGCAATTATTGGGGCTGCAGTTGTTGTTGTTGTGGTCGGAGTTGTTGTTGTTGTGGCTGCAGTTGTTGTTGTGGCCAATGTGGTTGTTGGGGCTGCAGTTGTTGTGGCCGCAGTGGTTGTTGTTGGGGCTGTTGTTGGTGTTGTGGCCACAGTCGTTGGGGCTGCAGTTGTTGTTGTGGCCGCAGTGGTTGTTGTTGTGGCTGCAGTTGTTGTGGCCGCAGTGGTCGTTGTTGGGGCTGCAGTTAATGTGGCCGCAGTGGTTGTTGTTGTGGCCGCAATTATTGGGGCTGCAGTTGTTGTTGTGGCCACTGTGGTTGGGGCTGCAGTTGTTGGGGCCGCAGCGGTAGTTGTTTGGGCTGCAGTTGTTGTTGTGGCCGCAGTTGTTGGGGCTGCAGTTGTTGTTGTGGCCGCAGTTGTTGGGGCTGCAGTTGTTGTGGCCGCAGAGGTTGTTGTTTGGGCTTTAGTTGTTGTGGCCGCAGTGGTTGTTGTTGGGGCTGCAGTTGTTGTGGCCGCAGTCGTTGGGGCTGCAGTTGTTGTTGTGACTACAGTGGTTGTTGTTGTGGCTGCAGTTGTTGTTGTGGCCGCAGTGGTTGTTGTTGGGGATGAAGTTGTTGTTGTGGCCGCAGTCGTTTGGGCTGTAGTTGTTGTTGTGGGCGCAGTCGTTGGGGCTGCAGTTGTTGTTGTGGGCGCAGTCGTCGGGATTGCAGTTGTTGTTATGGCCGCAGTCGTTGGGGCTGTAGTTGTTGTTGTGGCCTTAGTTGTTGGGGCAGCAGTTGTTGTTGTGGCCGCAGTCGTTGGGGCTGAAGTTGTTGTTGTGGCTGCAGTCGTTGGGGCTGTAGTTGTTGATGTGGCCGCAGTGGTTGTTGTTGTGGCCGCAGTCGATGTGGCTGCAGTTGTTGTTGTAGCTGCAGTCGTTGGGGGTGTAGTTGTTGTTGTGGCTGCAGTCGTTGGGGCTGCAGTTGTTGTCGTGGCCGCAGTCGTTGGGGCTGTAGTCGTTGTTGTAGCTGCAGTCGTTGGGGCTGTAGTTGTTGTTGTGGCCGCAGTTGTTGTCGTTGGGGCTGCGGTTGTTGTTGTGGCCGCAGTGGTTGTCGTTGGGGCTGCAGTTGTTGTGGCCGCAGTCGATGGGGCTGAAGTTGTTGTTGTGGCTGCAGTCGTTGTTGGGGCTGCAGTTGTTGTTGTGGCCTCAGTCGTTGGGGCTGAAGTTGTTGTTGTGGCTGCAGTCGTTGGGGCTGTAGTTGTTGATGTGGCCGCAGTGGTTGTTGTTGTGGCCGCAGTCGATGTGGCTGCAGTTGTTGTTGGGGCAGCAGTTCTTGTTGTGGCCGCAGTCGTTGGGGCTGTATTTGTTGTTGTGGCCGTAGTTGTTGGGGCAGCAGTTGTTGTTGTAGCCGCAGTTGTTGGGGCTGTAGTTGTTGTTGTGGCCGCAGTTGTTGTCGTTGGGGCTGCGGTTGTTGTTGTGGCCACTGTTGTTGTTGTTGTGGCTGCAGTTGTTGTTCTGGCCGCAGTCGTTTGGGCTGCAGTTGTTGTTGTGGCCGCAGTGGTTGTTGTTGGGGCTGCAGTTGTTGTTGTGGCCGCAGTTGTTGGGGCTGCTGTTGTTGTTGTGGCCGCAGTGGTTGTCGTTGGGGCTGCAGTTGTTGTAGCCGCAGTCGATGGGGCTGAAGTTGTTGTTGTGGCTGCAGTCGTGGTTGGGGCTGCAGTTGTTGTTGTGGCCTCAGTCGGAGGGGCTGAAGTTGTTGTTGTGGCTGCAGTCGTTGGGACTGTAGTTGTTGATGTGGCTGCAGTTGTTGTTGGGGCAGCAGTTCTTGTTGTGGCTGCAGTCGTTTGGGCTGTAGTTGTTGTTGTGGCCGCAGTGGTTGTTGTTGTGGCCGCAGTCGATGGGGCTGAAGTTGTTGTTGTGGCCGCAGTCGTTGGGGCTGCTGTTGTTGTGGCCACAGTGGTTGTTGTTGGGGCTGCAGTTGTTGTTGTGGCCGCAGTCGTTGGTGCTGCTGTTGTTGTGGCCACAGTGGTTGTTGTTGGGGCTGCTGTTGTTGTTGTGGCCGCAGTGGTTGTCGTTGGGGCTGCGGTTGTTGTTGTGGCCGCAGTCGATGGAGCTGCAGTTGTTGTCGTGGCCGCAGTCGTTGGGGCTGTAGTCGTTGTTGTGGCTGCAGTCGTTGGGGCTGGAGTCGTTGTTGTGGCCGCAGTGGTTGTCGTTGGGGCTGTAGTTGTTGTTGTGGCCGCAGTCGTTGGGGCTGCAGTTGTTGTTGTGGGCGCAGTCGTCGGGATTGCAGTTGTTGTTATGGCCGCAGTCGTTGGGGCTGTAGTCGTTGTTGTGGCTGTAGTCGTTGGGGCTGGAGTCGTTGTTGTGGCCGCAGTGGTTGTCGTTGGGGCTGTAGTTGTTGTTGTGGCCGCAGTCGTTGGGGCTGTATTTGTTGTTGTGACCGTAGTTGTTGGGGCAGCAGTTGTTGTTGTAGCCGTAGTCGTTGGGGCTGTATTTGTTGTTGTGACCGTAGTTGTTGGGGCAGCAGTTGTTGTTGTAGCCGCAGTCGTTGGGGCTGTAGTTGTTGTTGTGGCCGCAGTTGTTGTCGTTGGGGCTGCGGTTGTTGTTGTGTCCACTGTTGTTGTTGTTGTGGCTGCAGTTGTTGTTCTGGCCGCAGTCGTTGGGGCTGCAGTTGTTGTTGTGGCCGCAGTGGTTGTTGTTGGGGCTGCAGTTGTTGTTGTGGCCGCAGTTGTTGGGGCTGCTGTTGTTGTTGTGGCCGCAGTGGTTGTCGTTGGGGCTGCAGTTGTTGTGGCCGCAGTCGATGGGGCTGAAGTTGTTGTTGTGGCTGCAGTCGTTGTTGGGGCTGCAGTTGTTGTTGTGGCCTCAGTCGTTGGGGCTGAAGTTGTTGTTGTGGCTGCAGTCGTTGGGACTGTAGTTGTTGATGTGGCTGCAGTTGTTGTTGGGGCAGCAGTTCTTGTTGTGGCTGCAGTCGTTTGGGCTGTAGTTGTTGTTGTGGCCGCAGTGGTTGTTGTTGTGGCCGCAGTCGATGGGGCTGAAGTTGTTGTTGTGGCCGCAGTCGTTGGGGCTGCTGTTGTTGTGGCCACAGTGGTTGTTGTTGGGGCTGCAGTTATTGTTGTGGCCGCAGTCGTTTGTGCTGCTGTTGTTGTGGCCACAGTGGTTGTTGTTGGGGCTGCTGTTGTTGTTGTGGCCGCAGTGGTTGTCGTTGGGGCTGCGGTTGTTGTTGTGGCCGCAGTCGATGGAGCTGCAGTTGTTGTCGTGGCCGCAGTCGTTGGGGCTGGAGTCGTTGTTGTGGCCGCAGTGGTTGTCGTTGGGGCTGTAGTTGTTGTTGTGGCCGCAGTCGTTGGGGCTGCAGTTGTTGTTGTGGGCGCAGTCGTTGGGGCTGTATTTGTTGTTGTGACCGTAGTTGTTGGGGCAGCAGTTGTTGTTGTAGCCGTAGTCGTTGGGGCTGTATTTGTTGTTGTGACCGTAGTTGTTGGGGCAGCAGTTGTTGTTGTAGCCGCAGTCGTTGGGGCTGTAGTTGTTGTTGTGGCCGCAGTTGTTGTCGTTGGGGCTGCGGTTGTTGTTGTGGCCACTGTTGTTGTTGTTGTGGCTGCAGTTGTTGTTCTGGCCGCAGTCGTTGGGGCTGCAGTTGTTGTTGTGGCCGCAGTGGTTGTTGTTGGGGCTGCAGTTGTTGTTGTGGCCGCAGTTGTTGGGGCTGCTGTTGTTGTTGTGGCCGCAGTGGTTGTCGTTGGGGCTGCAGTTGTTGTGGCCGCAGTCGATGGGGCTGAAGTTGTTGTTGTGGCTGCAGTCGTTGTTGGGGCTGCAGTTGTTGTTGTGGCCTCAGTCGTTGGGGCTGAAGTTGTTGTTGTGGCTGCAGTCGTTGGGACTGTAGTTGTTGATGTGGCTGCAGTTGTTGTTGGGGCAGCAGTTCTTGTTGTGGCTGCAGTCGTTTGGGCTGTAGTTGTTGTTGTGGCCGCAGTGGTTGTTGTTGTGGCCGCAGTCGATGGGGCTGAAGTTGTTGTTGTGGCCGCAGTCGTTGGGGCTGCTGTTGTTGTGGCCACAGTGGTTGTTGTTGGGGCTGCAGTTGTTGTTGTGGCCGCAGTCGTTGGTGCTGCTGTTGTTGTGGCCACAGTGGTTGTTGTTGGGGCTGCTGTTGTTGTTGTGGCCGCAGTGGTTGTCGTTGGGGCTGCTGTTGTTGTTGTGGCCGTAGTGGTTGTCGTTGGGGCTGCGGTTGTTGTTGTGGCCGCAGTCGATGGAGCTGCAGTTGTTGTCGTGGCCGCAGTCGTTGGGGCTGTAGTCGTTGTTGTGGCTGCAGTCGTTGGGGCTGGAGTCGTTGTTGTGGCCGCAGTGGTCGTCGTTGGGGCTGTAGTTGTTGTTGTGGCCGCAGTCGTTGGGGCTGCAGTTGTTGTTGTGGGCGCAGTCGTCGGGATTGCAGTTGTTGTTATGGCCGCAGTCGTTGGGGCTGTAGTCGTTGTTGTGGCTGCAGTCGTTGGGGCTGGAGTCGTTGTTGTGGCCGCAGTGGTTGTCGTTGGGGCTGTAGTTGTTGTTGTGGCTGCAGTTGTTGGGGCTGAATTTGTTGTTGTGGCTGCAGTCGTTGGGGCTGGAGTCGTTGTTGTGGCCGCAGTGGTCGTCGTTGGGGCTGTAGTTGTTGTTGTGGCCGCAGTCGTTGGGGCTGTAGTTGTTGTTGTGGCCGCAGTTGTTGTGGCCGCAGTCGTTGGGGGTGCAGTTGTTGTTGTGGCCGCAGTGGTTGTGGCTGCAGTCGTTGGGGCTGCAGTTGTTGTCGTGGCCGCAGTCGTTGGGGCTGTAGTCGTTGTTGTTGGAGCCGCAGTGGTGGTTGTTGGGGCCGCAGTGGTGGTTGTTGTGGCCGCAGTTGTAGTTGTTGGGGCCGCAGCGGTGGTTGTTGGGGCTGCAGTTGTTCTTGTTGGGGCCGCAGTGGTGGTTGTTGGGGCTGCAGTTGTAGTTGTTGGGGCCGCAGTGGTGGTTGTTGTGGCCGCAGTGGTGGTTGTTGCAGCCGCAGTTGTTGTTGTTGGGGCTGCAGTGGTGGTTGATGGGGCCACAGTGGTGGTTGTTGGGGCTGTAGTTGTTGTTGTTGGAGCCGCAGTGGTGGTTGTTGGGGCCGCAGTGGTGGTTGTTGTGGCCGCAGTTGTAGTTGTTGGGGCCGCAGGGGTGGTTGTTGGGGCTGCAGTTGTTCTTGTTGGGGCCGCAGTGGTGGTTGTTGGGGCTGCAGTTGTGGTTGTTGGGGCCGCAGTTGTTGTTGTTGTGGCCTCAGTGGTGGTTGTTGCAGCCGCAGTTGTAGTTGTTGGGGCCGCAGTGGTGGTTGTTGTGGCCGCAGTGGTGGTTGTTGCAGCCGCAGTTGTTGTTGTTGGGGCTGCAGTGGTGGTTGTTGGGGCCGCAGTGGTGGTTGTTGGGGCCGCAGTTGTTGTGGCGGCTGTTGTTGCGGCCGCAGTTGTTGTGGTAGCGGCCGCTGTTGTAGTTGATGGTGCCACAGTGGTGGTTGTTGGGGCTGTAGTTGTTGTTGTTGGGGCCGCAGTGGTGGTTGTTGGGGCCGCAGTGGTGGTTGTTGCAGCCGCAGTTGTAGTTGTTGGGGCCGCAGTGGTGGTTGTTGGGGCTGTAGTTGTTGTTGTTGGGGCCGCAGTGGTGGTTGTTGGGGCCGCAGTGGTGGTTGTTGCAGCCGCAGTTGTAGTTGTTGGGGCCGCAGTGGTGGTTGTTGTGGCCGCAGTGGTGGTTGTTGTGGCCGCAGTGGTGGTTGTTGCAGCCGCAGTTGTTGTTGTTGTGGCCACAGTGGTGGTTGTTGGGGCTGCAGTTGTTCTTGTTGGGGCCGTAGTGGTGGTTGTTGGGGCTGCAGTTGTGGTTGTTGGGTCCACAGTTGTTGTTGTTGTGGCCTCAGTGGTGGTTGTTGCAGCCGCAGTTGTAGTTGTTGGGGCCGCAGTGGTGGTTGTTGTGGCCGCAGTGGTGGTTGTTGCAGCCGCAGTTGTTGTTGTTGGGGCTGCAGTGGTGGTTGTTGGGGCCGCAGTGGTGGTTGTTGGGGCCGCAGTTGTTGTTGTGGCGGCTGTTGTTGCGGCCGCAGTTGTTGTGGTAGCGGCCGCTGTTGTAGTTGATGGGGTCACAGTGGTGGTTGTTGGGGCTGTAGTTGTTGTTGTTGGGGCCGCAGTGGTGGTTGTTGGGGCCGCAGTGGTGGTTGTTGCAGCCGCAGTTGTAGTTGTTGGGGCCGCAGTGGTGGTCGTTGGGGCTGTAGTTGTTGTTGTTGGGGCCGCAGTGGTGGTTGTTGGGGCCGCAGTGGTGGTTGTTGCAGCCGCAGTTGTAGTTGTTTGGGCCGCAGTGGTGGTTGTTGTGGCCGCAGTGGTGGTTGTTGCAGCCGCAGTTGTTGTTGTTGGGGCCGCAGTTGTTGGGGCCGCAGTGGTGGTTGTTGGGGCCGCAGTTGTTGTTGTTGGGGCCGCAGTTGTTGTGGTAGCGGCCCCTGTTGTAGTTGATGGGGCCACAGTGGTGGTTGTTGGGGCCGCAGTGGTTGTTGTTGGTGCCGCAGTGGTGGTTGTTGTGGCCGCAGTTGTTGTTGTTGGGGCTGCAGTGGTGGTTGTTGGGGCCGCATTTGTTGTTGTTGGGGCCGCAGATGTTGTTGTTGGGGCCGCAGTGGTTGTTGTTGGGGCCGCAGTTGTTGTTGTTGGGGCCGCAGTGGTGGTTGTTGGGGTTGCAGTTGTTGTTGGGGTCGCAGTGGTGGTTGTTGGGTTCGCAGTTGTTGTTGTTGGGGCCGCAGTTGTGGTTGTTGGGGCTGCAGTTGTTGGGGCCGCAGTGGTGGTTGTTGTGGCCGCAGTTGTAGTTGTTGGGGCCGCAGTGGTGGTTGTTGTGGCCGCGGTTGTTGTTGTTGGGGCTGCAGTGGTGGTTGTTGGGTTCGCAGTTGTTGTTGTTGGGGCCGCAGTGGTGGTTGTTGGGGCCGCAGTGGTTGTTGTTGGGGCTGCAGTTGTTGTTGTTGGGGCCGCAGTGGTGGTTGTTGGGGCCGCAGTGGTTGTTGTTGGGGCCGCAGTTGTTGTTGTTGGGGCCGCAGTGGTGGTTGTTGGAGCCGAAGTTGTTGTTGTTGGGGCCGCAGTTGTTGTGGTAGCGGCCGCTGTTGTAGTTGATGGGCCCACAGTGGTGGTTGTTGGGGCCGCAGTGGTTGTTGTTGGTGCCGCAGTGGTGGTTGTTGTGGCCGCAGTTGTTGTTGTTGGGGCTGCAGTGGTGGTTGTTGGGGCTGCAGTTGTTGTTGTTGGGGCCGCAGTGGTGGTTGTTGGGGCCGAAGTTGTTGTTGTTGGGGCCGCAGTTGTTGTGGTAGCGGCCGCTGTTGTAGTTGATGGGCCCACAGTGGTGGTTGTTGGGGCCGCAGTTGTTGTTGTTGGTGCCGCAGTGGTGGTTGTTGTGGCCGCAGTTGTTGTTGTTGGGGCTGCAGTGGTGGTTGTTGGGGCCGCATTTGTTGTTGTTGGGGCCGCAGATGTTGTTGTTGGGGCCGCAGTGGTGGTTGTTGGGGCCGCAGTTGTTGTTGTTGGGGCCGCAGTGGTGGTTGTTGGGGTTGCAGTTGTTGTTGGGGTCGCAGTGGTGGTTGTTGGGTTCGCAGTTGTTGTTGTTGGGGCCGCAGTTGTGGTTGTTGGGGCTGCAGTTGTTGGGGCCGCAGTGGTGGTTGTTGTGGCCGCAGTTGTAGTTGTTGGGGCCGCAGTGGTGGTTGTTGTGGCCGCAGTTGTTGTTGTTGGGGCTGCAGTGGTGGTTTCTGGGTTCGCAGTTGTTGTTGTTGGGGCCGCAGTGGTTGTTGTTGGGGCCGCAGTTGTTGTTGTTGGGGCCTCAGTGGTGGTTGTTGGGGCCGCAGTGTTTGTTGTTGGGGCCGCAGTTGTTGTTGTTGGGGCCGCAGTGGTGGTTGTTGGGGCCGCAGTTGTTGTTGTTGGGGCTGCAGTGGTGGTTGTTGGGGCCGCAGTTGTTGTTGTTTGGGCCACAGTTGTTGTTGTGGCGGCTGTTGTTGCGGCCGCAGTTGTTGTAGTAGCGGCCGCTGTTGTAGTTGATGGGGCCACAGTTGTTGTTGTTGCGGCCGCAGTGCTTGTTGTTGGGGCCGCAGTTGTGGTTGTTGGGGGCGCTGTGGTTGTTGTTGGGGCCGCAGTGGTGGTTGTTGGGGCTGCAGTTGTTGTTGGGGCCGCAGTGGTGGTTGTTGTGGCCGCAGTTGTTGTTGTGGCGGCTGTTGTTGCGGCCGCAGTTGTTGTAGTAGCGGCCGCTGTTGTAGTTGATGGGGCCACAGTTGTGGTTGTTGGGGCCGCAGTTGTAGTTGTTGGGGCCGCAGTGGTGGTTGTTGTGGCCGCAGTTGTTGTTGTTGGGGCTGCAGTGGTGGTTGTTGGGTTCGCAGTTGTTGTTGTTGGGGCTGCAGTTGTTGTTGTGGCCGCAGTCGTTGGCACTGCTGTTGTTGTGGCCACAGTGGTTGTTGTTGGGGCTGCTGTTGTTGTTGTGGCCGCAGTGGTTGTCGTTGGGGCTGCTGTTGTTGTTGTGGCCGTAGTGGTTGTCGTTGGGGCTGCGGTTGTTGTTGTGGCCGCAGTCGATGGAGCTGCAGTTGTTGTCGTGGCCGCAGTCGTTGGGGCTGGAGTCGTTGTTGTGGCTGCAGTCGTTGGGGCTGGAGTCGTTGTTGTGGCCGCAGTGGTTGTCGTTGGGGCTGTAGTTGTTGTTGTGGCCGCAGTCGTTGGGGCTGCAGTTGTTGTTGTGGGCGCAGTCGTCGGGATTGCAGTTGTTGTTATGGCCGCAGTCGTTGGGGCTGTAGTCGTTGTTGTGGCTGCAGTCGTTGGGGCTGGAGTCGTTGTTGTGGCCGCAGTGGTTGTCGTTGGGGCTGTAGTTGTTGTTGTGGCCGCAGTCGTTGGGGCTGTATTTGTTGTTGTGACCGTAGTTGTTGGGGCAGCAGTTGTTGTTGTAGCCGCAGTCGTTGGGGCTGTAGTTGTTGTTGTGGCCGCAGTTGTTGTGGCCGCAGTCGTTGTGGGTGCAGTTGTTGTTGTGGCCGCAGTGGTTGTGGCTGCAGTCGTTGGGGCTGCAGTTGTTGTCGTGGCCGCAGTCGTTGGGGCTGTAGTCGTTGTTGTGGCTGCAGTCGTTGGGGCTGGAGTCGTTGTTGTGGCCGCAGTGGTTGTCGTTGGGGCTGTAGTTGTTGTTGTGGCCGCAGTCGTTGGGGCTGTATTTGTTGTTGTGACCGTAGTTGTTGGGGCAGCAGTTGTTGTTGTAGCCGCAGTCGTTGGGGCTGTAGTTGTTGTTGTGGCCGCAGTTGTTGTCGTTGGGGGTGCGGTTGTTGTTGTGGCCGCTGTTGTTGTTGTTGTGGCTGCAGTTGTTGTTCTGGCCGTAGTCGTTGGGGCTGCAGTTGTTGTTGTGGCCGCAGTGGTTGTTGTTGGGGCTGCAGTTGTTGTTGTGGCCGCAGTTGTTGGGGCTGCTGTTGTTGTTGTGGCCGCAGTGGTTGTCATTGGGGCTGCAGTTGTTGTGGCCGCAGTCGATGGGGCTGAAGTTGTTGTTGTGGCTGCAGTCGTTGTTGGGGCTGCAGTTGTTGTTGTGGCCTCAGTCGTTGGGGCTGAAGTTGTTGTTGTGGCTGCAGTCGTTGGGACTGTAGTTGTAGATGTGGCTGCAGTTGTTGTTGGGGCAGCAGTTCTTGTTGTGGCTGCAGTCGTTTGGGCTGTAGTTGTTGTTGTGGCCGCAGTGGTTGTTGTTGTGGCCGCAGTCGATGGGGCTGAAGTTGTTGTTGTGGCCGCAGTCGTTGGGGCTGCTGTTGTTGTGGCCACAGTGGTTGTTGTTGGGGCTGCAGTTGTTGTTGTGGCCGCAGTCGTTGGTGCTGCTGTTGTTGTGGCCACAGTGGTTGTTGTTGGGGCTGCTGTTGTTGTTGTGGCCGCAGTGGTTGTCGTTGGGGCTGCTGTTGTTGTTGTGGCCGTAGTGGTTGTCGTTGGGGCTGCGGTTGTTGTTGTGGCCGCAGTCGATGGAGCTGCAGTTGTTGTCGTGGCCGCAGTCGTTGGGGCTGTAGTCGTTGTTGTGGCTGCAGTCGTTGGGACTGGAGTCGTTGTTGTGGCCGCAGTGGTTGTCGTTGGGGCTGTAGTTGTTGTTGTGGCCGCAGTCGTTGGGGCTGCAGTTGTTGTAGTGGGCGCAGTCGTCGGGATTGCAGTTGTTGTTATGGCCGCAGTCGTTGGGGCTGTAGTCGTTGTTGTGGCTGCAGTCGTTGGGGCTGGAGTCGTTGTTGTGGCCGCAGTGGTTGTCGTTGGGGCTGTAGTTGTTGTTGTGGCCGCAGTCATTGGGGCTGTATTTGTTGTTGTGACCGTAGTTGTTGGGGCAGCAGTTGTTGTTGTAGCCGCAGTCGTTGGGGCTGTAGTTGTTGTTGTGGCCGCAGTTGTTGTGGCCGCAGTCGTTGGGGGTGCAGTTGTTGTTGTGGCCGCAGTGGTTGTGGCTGCAGTCGTTGGGGCTGTAGTCGTTGTTGTGGCTGCAGTCGTTGGGGCTGGAGTCGTTGTTGTGGCCGCAGTGGTTGTCGTTGGGGCTGTAGTTGTTGTTGTGGCCGCAGTCGTTGGGGCTGTATTTGTTGTTGTGACCGTAGTTGTTGGGGCAGCAGTTGTTGTTGTAGCCGCAGTCGTTGGGGCTGTAGTTGTTGTTGTGGCCGCAGTTGTTGTCGTTGGGGGTGCGGTTGTTGTTGTGGCCGCTGTTGTTGTTGTTGTGGCTGCAGTTGTTGTTCTGGCCGTAGTCGTTGGGGCTGCAGTTGTTGTTGTGGCCGCAGTGGTTGTTGTTGGGGCTGCAGTTGTTGTTGTGGCCGCAGTTGTTGGGGCTGCTGTTGTTGTTGTGGCCGCAGTGGTTGTCATTGGGGCTGCAGTTGTTGTGGCCGCAGTCGATGGGGCTGAAGTTGTTGTTGTGGCTGCAGTCGTTGTTGGGGCTGCAGTTGTTGTTGTGGCCTCAGTCGTTGGGGCTGAAGTTGTTGTTGTGGCTGCAGTCGTTGGGACTGTAGTTGTAGATGTGGCTGCAGTTGTTGTTGGGGCAGCAGTTCTTGTTGTGGCTGCAGTCGTTTGGGCTGTAGTTGTTGTTGTGGCCGCAGTGGTTGTTGTTGTGGCCGCAGTCGATGGGGCTGAAGTTGTTGTTGTGGCCGCAGTCGTTGGGGCTGCTGTTGTTGTGGCCACAGTGGTTGTTGTTGGGGCTGCAGTTGTTGTTGTGGCCGCAGTCGTTGGTGCTGCTGTTGTTGTGGCCACAGTGGTTGTTGTTGGGGCTGCTGTTGTTGTTGTGGCCGCAGTGGTTGTCGTTGGGGCTGCTGTTGTTGTTGTGGCCGTAGTGGTTGTCGTTGGGGCTGCGGTTGTTGTTGTGGCCGCAGTCGATGGAGCTGCAGTTGTTGTCGTGGCCGCAGTCGTTGGGGCTGTAGTCGTTGTTGTGGCTGCAGTCGTTGGGACTGGAGTCGTTGTTGTGGCCGCAGTGGTTGTCGTTGGGGCTGTAGTTGTTGTTGTGGCCGCAGTCGTTGGGGCTGCAGTTGTTGTAGTGGGCGCAGTCGTCGGGATTGCAGTTGTTGTTATGGCCGCAGTCGTTGGGGCTGTAGTCGTTGTTGTGGCTGCAGTCGTTGGGGCTGGAGTCGTTGTTGTGGCCGCAGTGGTTGTCGTTGGGGCTGTAGTTGTTGTTGTGGCCGCAGTCATTGGGGCTGTATTTGTTGTTGTGACCGTAGTTGTTGGGGCAGCAGTTGTTGTTGTAGCCGCAGTCGTTGGGGCTGTAGTTGTTGTTGTGGCCGCAGTTGTTGTGGCCGCAGTCGTTGGGGGTGCAGTTGTTGTTGTGGCCGCAGTGGTTGTGGCTGCAGTCGTTGGGGCTGTAGTCGTTGTTGTGGCTGCAGTCGTTGGGGCTGGAGTCGTTGTTGTGGCCGCAGTGGTTGTCGTTGGGGCTGTAGTTGTTGTTGTGGCCGCAGTCGTTGGGGCTGTATTTGTTGTTGTGACCGTAGTTGTTGGGGCAGCAGTTGTTGTTGTAGCCGCAGTCGTTGGGGCTGTAGTTGTTGTTGTGGCCGCAGTTGTTGTCGTTGGGGGTGCGGTTGTTGTTGTGGCCGCTGTTGTTGTTGTTGTGGCTGCAGTTGTTGTTCTGGCCGTAGTCGTTGGGGCTGCAGTTGTTGTGGCCGCAGTGGTTGTTGTTGGGGCTGCAGTTGTTGTTGTGGCCGCAGTTGTTGGGGCTGCTGTTGTTGTTGTGGCCGCAGTGGTTGTCATTGGGGCTGCAGTTGTTGTGGCCGCAGTCGATGGGGCTGAAGTTGTTGTTGTGGCTGCAGTCGTTGTTGGGGCTGCAGTTGTTGTTGTGGCCTCAGTCGTTGGGGCTGAAGTTGTTGTTGTGGCTGCAGTCGTTGGGACTGTAGTTGTTGATGTGGCTGCAGTTGTTGTTGGGGCAGCAGTTCTTGTTGTGGCTGCAGTCGTTTGGGCTGTAGTTGTTGTTGTGGCCGCAGTGGTTGTTGTTGTGGCCGCAGTCGATGGGGCTGAAGTTGTTGTTGTGGCCGCAGTCGTTGGGGCTGCTGTTGTTGTGGCCACAGTGGTTGTTGTTGGGGCTGCAGTTGTTGTTGTGGCCGCAGTCGTTGGTGCTGCTGTTGTTGTGGCCACAGTGGTTGTTGTTGGGGCTGCTGTTGTTGTTGTGGCCGCAGTGGTTGTCGTTGGGGCTGCTGTTGTTGTTGTGGCCGGAGTGGTTGTCGTTGGGGCTGCGGTTGTTGTTGTGGCCGCAGTCGATTGAGCTGCAGTTGTTGTCGTGGCCGCAGTCGTTGGGGCTGTAGTCGTTGTTGTGGCTGCAGTCGTTGGGGCTGGAGTCGTTGTTGTGGCCGCAGTGGTTGTCGTTGGGGCTGTAGTTGTTGTTGTGGCCGCAGTCGTTGGGGCTGCAGTTGTTGTTGTGGGCGCAGTCGTCGGGATTGCAGTTGTTGTTATGGCCGCAGTCGTTGGGGCTGTAGTTGTTGTTGTGGCCGCAGTCGTTGGGGCTGTATTTGTTGTTGTGACAGTAGTTGTTGGGGCAGCAGTTGTTGTTGTAGCCGCAGTCGTTGGGGCTGTAGTTGTTGTTGTGGCCACAGTTGTTGTTGTTGGGGCTGCGGTTGTTGTTGTGGCTGCTGTTGTTGTTGTTGTGGCTGCAGTTGTTGTTCTGGCCGCAGTCGTTGGGGCTGCAGTTGTTGTTGTGGCCGCAGTGGTTGTTGTTGGGGCTGCAGTTGTTGTTGTGGCCGCAGTCGTCGGGGCTGCAGTTGTTGTGGCCGCAGTAGTTGGGGCTGCAGTTGTTGTTGTGACCGCAGTGGTTGTTGTTGGGGCTGCAGTTGTTGTTGTGGCCGCAGTCGATGGGGCTGAAGTTGTTGTTGTGGCTGCAGTCGTTGTTGGGGCTGCAGTTGTTGTTGTGGCTGCAGTCGTTGTCGTGGCTGCAGTGGTTGTTGTTGTGCCTGTAGTTGTTGTTGTGGCCTTAGTCGTTGGGGCTGTAGTCGTTGTTGTGGCTGCAGTCGTTGTGGCTGCAGTTGTTGTTGTGACCGCAGTGGTTGTTGTTGGGGCTGCAGTTGTTGTTGTGGCCGCAGTCGTAGGGGCGGCTGTTGTTGTTGTGGCCACAGTGGTTGTCGTTGGGGCTGCAGTTGTTGTTCTGGCCGCAGTCGATGGGGCTGAAGTTGTTGTTGTGGCTGTAGTAGTTGTTGTGGCTGCAGTTGTTGTTGTGGCTGCAGTCGTTGGGGCTGTTGTTGTTGTGGCCGCAGTGGTTGTTGTTGGGGCTGCAGTTGTTGTTGTGGCCGCAGTCGTCGGGGCTGCAGTTGTTGTGGCCGCAGTAGTTGGGGCTGCAGTTGTTGTTGTGACCGCAGTGGTTGTTGTTGGGGCTGCAGTTGTTGTTGTGGCCGCAGTCGATGGGGCTGAAGTTGTTGTTGTGGCTGCAGTCGTTGTTGGGGCTGCAGTTGTTGTTGTGGCTGCAGTCGTTGTCGTGGCTGCAGTGGTTGTTGTTGTGCCTGTAGTTGTTGTTGTGGCCTTAGTCGTTGGGGCTGTAGTCGTTGTTGTGGCTGCAGTCGTTGTGGCTGCAGTTGTTGTTGTGACCGCAGTGGTTGTTGTTGGTGCCGCAGTGGTGGTTGTTGTGGCCGCAGTTGTTGTTGTTGGGGCTGCAGTGGTGGTTGTTGGGGCTGCAGTTGTTGTTGTTGGGGCCGCAGTGGTGGTTGTTGGGGCCGAAGTTGTTGTTGTTGGGGCCGCAGTTGTTGTGGTAGCGGCCGCTGTTGTAGTTGATGGGCCCACAGTGGTGGTTGTTGGGGCCGCAGTTGTTGTTGTTGGTGCCGCAGTGGTGGTTGTTGTGGCCGCAGTTGTTGTTGTTGGGGCTGCAGTGGTGGTTGTTGGGGCCGCATTTGTTGTTGTTGGGGCCGCAGATGTTGTTGTTGGGGCCGCAGTGGTGGTTGTTGGGGCCGCAGTTGTTGTTGTTGGGGCCGCAGTGGTGGTTGTTGGGGTTGCAGTTGTTGTTGGGGTCGCAGTGGTGGTTGTTGGGTTCGCAGTTGTTGTTGTTGGGGCCGCAGTTGTGGTTGTTGGGGCTGCAGTTGTTGGGGCCGCAGTGGTGGTTGTTGTGGCCGCAGTTGTAGTTGTTGGGGCCGCAGTGGTGGTTGTTGTGGCCGCAGTTGTTGTTGTTGGGGCTGCAGTGGTGGTTTCTGGGTTCGCAGTTGTTGTTGTTGGGGCCGCAGTGGTTGTTGTTGGGGCCGCAGTTGTTGTTGTTGGGGCCTCAGTGGTGGTTGTTGGGGCCGCAGTGTTTGTTGTTGGGGCCGCAGTTGTTGTTGTTGGGGCCGCAGTGGTGGTTGTTGGGGCCGCAGTTGTTGTTGTTGGGGCTGCAGTGGTGGTTGTTGGGGCCGCAGTTGTTGTTGTTTGGGCCACAGTTGTTGTTGTGGCGGCTGTTGTTGCGGCCGCAGTTGTTGTAGTAGCGGCCGCTGTTGTAGTTGATGGGGCCACAGTTGTTGTTGTTGCGGCCGCAGTGCTTGTTGTTGGGGCCGCAGTTGTGGTTGTTGGGGGCGCTGTGGTTGTTGTTGGGGCCGCAGTGGTGGTTGTTGGGGCTGCAGTTGTTGTTGGGGCCGCAGTGGTGGTTGTTGTGGCCGCAGTTGTTGTTGTGGCGGCTGTTGTTGCGGCCGCAGTTGTTGTAGTAGCGGCCGCTGTTGTAGTTGATGGGGCCACAGTTGTGGTTGTTGGGGCCGCAGTTGTAGTTGTTGGGGCCGCAGTGGTGGTTGTTGTGGCCGCAGTTGTTGTTGTTGGGGCTGCAGTGGTGGTTGTTGGGTTCGCAGTTGTTGTTGTTGGGGCTGCAGTTGTTGTTGTGGCCGCAGTCGTTGGCACTGCTGTTGTTGTGGCCACAGTGGTTGTTGTTGGGGCTGCTGTTGTTGTTGTGGCCGCAGTGGTTGTCGTTGGGGCTGCTGTTGTTGTTGTGGCCGTAGTGGTTGTCGTTGGGGCTGCGGTTGTTGTTGTGGCCGCAGTCGATGGAGCTGCAGTTGTTGTCGTGGCCGCAGTCGTTGGGGCTGGAGTCGTTGTTGTGGCTGCAGTCGTTGGGGCTGGAGTCGTTGTTGTGGCCGCAGTGGTTGTCGTTGGGGCTGTAGTTGTTGTTGTGGCCGCAGTCGTTGGGGCTGCAGTTGTTGTTGTGGGCGCAGTCGTCGGGATTGCAGTTGTTGTTATGGCCGCAGTCGTTGGGGCTGTAGTCGTTGTTGTGGCTGCAGTCGTTGGGGCTGGAGTCGTTGTTGTGGCCGCAGTGGTTGTCGTTGGGGCTGTAGTTGTTGTTGTGGCCGCAGTCGTTGGGGCTGTATTTGTTGTTGTGACCGTAGTTGTTGGGGCAGCAGTTGTTGTTGTAGCCGCAGTCGTTGGGGCTGTAGTTGTTGTTGTGGCCGCAGTTGTTGTGGCCGCAGTCGTTGTGGGTGCAGTTGTTGTTGTGGCCGCAGTGGTTGTGGCTGCAGTCGTTGGGGCTGCAGTTGTTGTCGTGGCCGCAGTCGTTGGGGCTGTAGTCGTTGTTGTGGCTGCAGTCGTTGGGGCTGGAGTCGTTGTTGTGGCCGCAGTGGTTGTCGTTGGGGCTGTAGTTGTTGTTGTGGCCGCAGTCGTTGGGGCTGTATTTGTTGTTGTGACCGTAGTTGTTGGGGCAGCAGTTGTTGTTGTAGCCGCAGTCGTTGGGGCTGTAGTTGTTGTTGTGGCCGCAGTTGTTGTCGTTGGGGGTGCGGTTGTTGTTGTGGCCGCTGTTGTTGTTGTTGTGGCTGCAGTTGTTGTTCTGGCCGTAGTCGTTGGGGCTGCAGTTGTTGTTGTGGCCGCAGTGGTTGTTGTTGGGGCTGCAGTTGTTGTTGTGGCCGCAGTTGTTGGGGCTGCTGTTGTTGTTGTGGCCGCAGTGGTTGTCATTGGGGCTGCAGTTGTTGTGGCCGCAGTCGATGGGGCTGAAGTTGTTGTTGTGGCTGCAGTCGTTGTTGGGGCTGCAGTTGTTGTTGTGGCCTCAGTCGTTGGGGCTGAAGTTGTTGTTGTGGCTGCAGTCGTTGGGACTGTAGTTGTAGATGTGGCTGCAGTTGTTGTTGGGGCAGCAGTTCTTGTTGTGGCTGCAGTCGTTTGGGCTGTAGTTGTTGTTGTGGCCGCAGTGGTTGTTGTTGTGGCCGCAGTCGATGGGGCTGAAGTTGTTGTTGTGGCCGCAGTCGTTGGGGCTGCTGTTGTTGTGGCCACAGTGGTTGTTGTTGGGGCTGCAGTTGTTGTTGTGGCCGCAGTCGTTGGTGCTGCTGTTGTTGTGGCCACAGTGGTTGTTGTTGGGGCTGCTGTTGTTGTTGTGGCCGCAGTGGTTGTCGTTGGGGCTGCTGTTGTTGTTGTGGCCGTAGTGGTTGTCGTTGGGGCTGCGGTTGTTGTTGTGGCCGCAGTCGATGGAGCTGCAGTTGTTGTCGTGGCCGCAGTCGTTGGGGCTGTAGTCGTTGTTGTGGCTGCAGTCGTTGGGACTGGAGTCGTTGTTGTGGCCGCAGTGGTTGTCGTTGGGGCTGTAGTTGTTGTTGTGGCCGCAGTCGTTGGGGCTGCAGTTGTTGTAGTGGGCGCAGTCGTCGGGATTGCAGTTGTTGTTATGGCCGCAGTCGTTGGGGCTGTAGTCGTTGTTGTGGCTGCAGTCGTTGGGGCTGGAGTCGTTGTTGTGGCCGCAGTGGTTGTCGTTGGGGCTGTAGTTGTTGTTGTGGCCGCAGTCATTGGGGCTGTATTTGTTGTTGTGACCGTAGTTGTTGGGGCAGCAGTTGTTGTTGTAGCCGCAGTCGTTGGGGCTGTAGTTGTTGTTGTGGCCGCAGTTGTTGTGGCCGCAGTCGTTGGGGGTGCAGTTGTTGTTGTGGCCGCAGTGGTTGTGGCTGCAGTCGTTGGGGCTGTAGTCGTTGTTGTGGCTGCAGTCGTTGGGGCTGGAGTCGTTGTTGTGGCCGCAGTGGTTGTCGTTGGGGCTGTAGTTGTTGTTGTGGCCGCAGTCGTTGGGGCTGTATTTGTTGTTGTGACCGTAGTTGTTGGGGCAGCAGTTGTTGTTGTAGCCGCAGTCGTTGGGGCTGTAGTTGTTGTTGTGGCCGCAGTTGTTGTCGTTGGGGGTGCGGTTGTTGTTGTGGCCGCTGTTGTTGTTGTTGTGGCTGCAGTTGTTGTTCTGGCCGTAGTCGTTGGGGCTGCAGTTGTTGTTGTGGCCGCAGTGGTTGTTGTTGGGGCTGCAGTTGTTGTTGTGGCCGCAGTTGTTGGGGCTGCTGTTGTTGTTGTGGCCGCAGTGGTTGTCATTGGGGCTGCAGTTGTTGTGGCCGCAGTCGATGGGGCTGAAGTTGTTGTTGTGGCTGCAGTCGTTGTTGGGGCTGCAGTTGTTGTTGTGGCCTCAGTCGTTGGGGCTGAAGTTGTTGTTGTGGCTGCAGTCGTTGGGACTGTAGTTGTAGATGTGGCTGCAGTTGTTGTTGGGGCAGCAGTTCTTGTTGTGGCTGCAGTCGTTTGGGCTGTAGTTGTTGTTGTGGCCGCAGTGGTTGTTGTTGTGGCCGCAGTCGATGGGGCTGAAGTTGTTGTTGTGGCCGCAGTCGTTGGGGCTGCTGTTGTTGTGGCCACAGTGGTTGTTGTTGGGGCTGCAGTTGTTGTTGTGGCCGCAGTCGTTGGTGCTGCTGTTGTTGTGGCCACAGTGGTTGTTGTTGGGGCTGCTGTTGTTGTTGTGGCCGCAGTGGTTGTCGTTGGGGCTGCTGTTGTTGTTGTGGCCGTAGTGGTTGTCGTTGGGGCTGCGGTTGTTGTTGTGGCCGCAGTCGATGGAGCTGCAGTTGTTGTCGTGGCCGCAGTCGTTGGGGCTGTAGTCGTTGTTGTGGCTGCAGTCGTTGGGACTGGAGTCGTTGTTGTGGCCGCAGTGGTTGTCGTTGGGGCTGTAGTTGTTGTTGTGGCCGCAGTCGTTGGGGCTGCAGTTGTTGTAGTGGGCGCAGTCGTCGGGATTGCAGTTGTTGTTATGGCCGCAGTCGTTGGGGCTGTAGTCGTTGTTGTGGCTGCAGTCGTTGGGGCTGGAGTCGTTGTTGTGGCCGCAGTGGTTGTCGTTGGGGCTGTAGTTGTTGTTGTGGCCGCAGTCATTGGGGCTGTATTTGTTGTTGTGACCGTAGTTGTTGGGGCAGCAGTTGTTGTTGTAGCCGCAGTCGTTGGGGCTGTAGTTGTTGTTGTGGCCGCAGTTGTTGTGGCCGCAGTCGTTGGGGGTGCAGTTGTTGTTGTGGCCGCAGTGGTTGTGGCTGCAGTCGTTGGGGCTGTAGTCGTTGTTGTGGCTGCAGTCGTTGGGGCTGGAGTCGTTGTTGTGGCCGCAGTGGTTGTCGTTGGGGCTGTAGTTGTTGTTGTGGCCGCAGTCGTTGGGGCTGTATTTGTTGTTGTGACCGTAGTTGTTGGGGCAGCAGTTGTTGTTGTAGCCGCAGTCGTTGGGGCTGTAGTTGTTGTTGTGGCCGCAGTTGTTGTCGTTGGGGGTGCGGTTGTTGTTGTGGCCGCTGTTGTTGTTGTTGTGGCTGCAGTTGTTGTTCTGGCCGTAGTCGTTGGGGCTGCAGTTGTTGTGGCCGCAGTGGTTGTTGTTGGGGCTGCAGTTGTTGTTGTGGCCGCAGTTGTTGGGGCTGCTGTTGTTGTTGTGGCCGCAGTGGTTGTCATTGGGGCTGCAGTTGTTGTGGCCGCAGTCGATGGGGCTGAAGTTGTTGTTGTGGCTGCAGTCGTTGTTGGGGCTGCAGTTGTTGTTGTGGCCTCAGTCGTTGGGGCTGAAGTTGTTGTTGTGGCTGCAGTCGTTGGGACTGTAGTTGTTGATGTGGCTGCAGTTGTTGTTGGGGCAGCAGTTCTTGTTGTGGCTGCAGTCGTTTGGGCTGTAGTTGTTGTTGTGGCCGCAGTGGTTGTTGTTGTGGCCGCAGTCGATGGGGCTGAAGTTGTTGTTGTGGCCGCAGTCGTTGGGGCTGCTGTTGTTGTGGCCACAGTGGTTGTTGTTGGGGCTGCAGTTGTTGTTGTGGCCGCAGTCGTTGGTGCTGCTGTTGTTGTGGCCACAGTGGTTGTTGTTGGGGCTGCTGTTGTTGTTGTGGCCGCAGTGGTTGTCGTTGGGGCTGCTGTTGTTGTTGTGGCCGGAGTGGTTGTCGTTGGGGCTGCGGTTGTTGTTGTGGCCGCAGTCGATGGAGCTGCAGTTGTTGTCGTGGCCGCAGTCGTTGGGGCTGTAGTCGTTGTTGTGGCTGCAGTCGTTGGGGCTGGAGTCGTTGTTGTGGCCGCAGTGGTTGTCGTTGGGGCTGTAGTTGTTGTTGTGGCCGCAGTCGTTGGGGCTGCAGTTGTTGTTGTGGGCGCAGTCGTCGGGATTGCAGTTGTTGTTATGGCCGCAGTCGTTGGGGCTGTAGTTGTTGTTGTGGCCGCAGTCGTTGGGGCTGTATTTGTTGTTGTGACAGTAGTTGTTGGGGCAGCAGTTGTTGTTGTAGCCGCAGTCGTTGGGGCTGTAGTTGTTGTTGTGGCCACAGTTGTTGTTGTTGGGGCTGCGGTTGTTGTTGTGGCTGCTGTTGTTGTTGTTGTGGCTGCAGTTGTTGTTCTGGCCGCAGTCGTTGGGGCTGCAGTTGTTGTTGTGGCCGCAGTGGTTGTTGTTGGGGCTGCAGTTGTTGTTGTGGCCGCAGTCGTCGGGGCTGCAGTTGTTGTGGCCGCAGTAGTTGGGGCTGCAGTTGTTGTTGTGACCGCAGTGGTTGTTGTTGGGGCTGCAGTTGTTGTTGTGGCCGCAGTCGATGGGGCTGAAGTTGTTGTTGTGGCTGCAGTCGTTGTTGGGGCTGCAGTTGTTGTTGTGGCTGCAGTCGTTGTCGTGGCTGCAGTGGTTGTTGTTGTGCCTGTAGTTGTTGTTGTGGCCTTAGTCGTTGGGGCTGTAGTCGTTGTTGTGGCTGCAGTCGTTGTGGCTGCAGTTGTTGTTGTGACCGCAGTGGTTGTTGTTGGGGCTGCAGTTGTTGTTGTGGCCGCAGTCGTAGGGGCGGCTGTTGTTGTTGTGGCCACAGTGGTTGTCGTTGGGGCTGCAGTTGTTGTTCTGGCCGCAGTCGATGGGGCTGAAGTTGTTGTTGTGGCTGTAGTAGTTGTTGTGGCTGCAGTTGTTGTTGTGGCTGCAGTCGTTGGGGCTGTTGTTGTTGTGGCCGCAGTGGTTGTTGTTGGGGCTGCAGTTGTTGTTGTGGCCGCAGTCGTCGGGGCTGCAGTTGTTGTGGCCGCAGTAGTTGGGGCTGCAGTTGTTGTTGTGACCGCAGTGGTTGTTGTTGGGGCTGCAGTTGTTGTTGTGGCCGCAGTCGATGGGGCTGAAGTTGTTGTTGTGGCTGCAGTCGTTGTTGGGGCTGCAGTTGTTGTTGTGGCTGCAGTCGTTGTCGTGGCTGCAGTGGTTGTTGTTGTGCCTGTAGTTGTTGTTGTGGCCTTAGTCGTTGGGGCTGTAGTCGTTGTTGTGGCTGCAGTCGTTGTGGCTGCAGTTGTTGTTGTGACCGCAGTGGTTGTTGTTGGGGCTGCAGTTGTTGTTGTGGCCGCAGTCGTAGGGGCTGCTGTTGTTGTTGTGGCCACAGTGGTTGTCGTTGGGGCTGCAGTTGTTGTTCTGGCCGCAGTCGATGGGGCTGAAGTTGTTGTTGTGGCTGTAGTAGTTGTTGTGGCTGCAGTTGTTGTTGTGGCTGCAGTCGTTGGGGCTGTTGTTGTTGTGGCCGCAGTGGTTGTTGTTGGGGCTGTAGTTGTTGTGGCCGCAGTCGACGGGGCTGAAGTTGTTGTTGTGGCTTCAGTCGTCGGGGCTGCAGTTGTTGTTGGGGCTGCAGTTGTTGGGGTTGTAGTTCTTGTTGAGGCCGCATTCGTTGGGGCTGCTTTTGTTGTTGTGGCCGCAGTGGTTGTTGTTGCGGCTGCAGTTGTTGTTGTGGCCGCAGTCGATGGAGCTGTAGTGGTTGTTGTGGCCGCAGTTGTTGTTGGGGCCGCAGTTGTTGTTGTGGCGGCTGTTGTTGCGGCCGCAGTTGTTGTGGTAGCGGCCGCTGTTGTAGTTGATGGGGCCACAGTGGTGGTTGTTGGGGCCGCAGTGGTTGTTGTTGGTGCCGCAGTGGTGGTTGTTGGAGCTGCAGTGGTGGTTGTTGGGGTTGCAGTTGTTGTTGGGGTCGCAGTGGTGGTTGTTGGGGCTGCAGTGGTGGTTGTTGGGGTCACAGTGGTTGTTGTTGGGGCCGCAGTTGTTGTTGTTGGGGCCGCAGTGGTGGTTGTTGGGGCAGCAGTTGTTGTTGGGGCCGCAGTTATTGTTGGGGCTGCAGTTGTTGTTGGGGCCGCAGTTGTTGTTGTTGTGGCGAATGTTGTTGCGGCCGCAGTTGTTGTGGTAGCGGCCGCTGTTGTAGTTGATGGGGCCACAGTTTTTGTTGTTGTGGCCGCAGTTGTTGTTGTTGGGGCTGCAGTGGTGGTTGTTGGGTTCGCAGTTGTTGTTGTTGGGGCCGCAGTGGTTGTTGTTGGGGCCGCAGTTGTTGTTGTTGGGGGTGCAGTTGTTGTTGTTGGGGCCGCAGTGGTGGTTGTTCGGGCCGCAGTGGTTGTTGTTGGGGCCGCAGTTGTTGGGGCCGCAGTGGTGGTTGTTGGGGCCGCAGTTGTTGTTGTTGGGGCCGCAGTGGTGGTTATTGGGGCCGCAGTTGTTGTTGTTGGGGCCGCAGTTGTTGTGGTAGCGGCCCCTGTTGTAGTTGATGGGGCCACAGTGGTGGTTGTTGGGGCTGCAGTGGTTGTTGTTGGTGCCGCAGTGGTGGTTGTTGTGGCCGCAGTTGTTGTTGTTGGGGCTGCAGTGGTGGTTGTTGGGGCCGCATTAGTTGTTGTTGGGGTCGCAGTTGTTGTTGTTGGGGCGGCAGTGGTGGTTGTTGGTGCCGCAGTTGCTGTTGTTGGGGCCGCAGTTGTTGTTGTGGCGGCTGTTGTTGCGGCCGCAGTTGTTGTGGTAGCGGCCGCTGTTGTAGTTGATGGGGCCACAGTGGTGGTTGTTGGGGCAGCAGTGGTTGTTGTTGGTTCCGCAGTGGTGGTTGTTGGAGCTGCAGTGGTGGTTGTTGGGGTTGCAGTTGTTGTTGGGGTCGCAGTGGTGGTTGTTGGGGCTGCAGTGGTGGTTGTTGGGGTCACAGTGGTTGTTGTTGGGGCCGCAGTTGTTGTGGCCGCAGTTGTAGTTGTTGGGGCCGCAGGGGTGGTTGTTGGGGCTGCAGTTGTTCTTGTTGGGGCCGCAGTGGTGGTTGTTGGGGCTGCAGTTGTGGTTGTTGTGGCCGCAGTTGTTGTTGTTGTGGCCTCAGTGGTGGTTGTTGCAGCCGCAGTTGTAGTTGTTGGGGCCGCAGTGGTGGTTGTTGCAGCCGCAGTTGTTGTTGTTGGGGCTGCAGTGGTGGTTGTTGGGGCCGCAGTGGTGGTTGTTGGGGCCGCAGTTGTTGTTGTTGCGGCTGTTGTTGCGGCCGCAGTTGTTGTGGTAGAGGCCGCTGTTGTAGTTGATGGGGCCACAGTGGTGGTTGTTGGGGCTGTAGTTGTTGTTGTTGGGGCCGCAGTGGTGGTTGTTGGGGCCGCAGTTGTTGTTGTTGGGGCTGCAGTTGTTGTGGCCGCAGTTGTTGTGGTAGCCGCCGCTGTTGTAGTTGTTGGGGCCGCAGTTGTTGTTGTTGGGGCCGCATTTGTTGTGGTAGCGGCCCCTGTTGTAATTGATGGGGCCACAGTGGTGGTTGTTGGGGCCGCAGTGGTTGTTGTTGGTGCCGCAGTGGTGGTTGTTGTGGCCGCAGTTGTTGTTGTTGGGGCTGCAGTGGTGGTTGTTGGGGCCGCATTAGTTGTTGTTGGGGTCGCAGTTGTTGTTGTTGGGGCCGCAGTGGTGGTTGTTGGGGCCGCAGTTGCTGTTGTTGGGGCCGCAGTTGTTGTTGTGGCGGCTGTTGTTGCGGCCGCAGTTGTTGTGGTAGCGGCCGCTGTTGTAGTTGATGGGGCCACAGTGGTGGTTGTTGGGGCAGCAGTGGTTGTTGTTGGTTCCACAGTGGTTGTTGTTGGGGCCGCAGTTGTTGTTGTTGGGGCCGCAGTGGTGGTTGTTGGGGCCGCAGTGGTTGTTGTTGGGGCCGCAGTGGTGGTTGTTGGGGCAGCAGTTGTTGTTGTTGGGGCCGCAGTTATTGTTGTGGCTGCAGTTGTTGTTGGGGCCGCAGTTGTTGTTGTTGGGGCTGCAGTTGTTGTGGCCGCAGTTGTTGTGGTAGCGGCCGCTGTTGTAGTTGTTGGGGCCACAGTGGTTGTTGTTGGGGCCGCAGTGGTGGTTGTTGTGGCCGCAGTTGTAGTTGTTGGGGCCGCAGGGGTGGTTGTTGGGGCTGCAGTTGTTCTTGTTGGGGCCGCAGTGGTGGTTGTTGGGGCTGCAGTTGTGGTTGTTGTGGCCGCAGTTGTTGTTATTGTGGCCTCACTGGTGGTTGTTGCAGCCGCAGTGGTGGTTGTTGGGGCTGCAGTTGTGGTTGTTGTGGCCGCAGTTGTTGTTGTTGTGGCCTCAGTGGTGGTTGTTGCAGCCGCAGTTGTAGTTGTTGGGGCCGCAGTGGTGGTTGTTGTGGCCGCAGTGGTGGTTGTTGCAGCCGCAGTTGTTGTTGTTGGGGCTGCAGTGGTGGTTGTTGGGGCCGCAGTGGTGGTTGTTGGGGCCGCAGTTGTTGTTGTTGCGGCTGTTGTTGCGGCCGCAGTTGTTGTGGTAGAGGCCGCTGTTGTAGTTGATGGGGCCACAGTGGTGGTTGTTGGGGCTGTAGTTGTTGTTGTTGGGGCCGCAGTGGTGGTTGTTGGGGCTGCAGTTGTTGTTGTTGGGGCTGCAGTTGTTGTGGCCGCAGTTTTTGTGGTAGCGGCCGCTGTTGTAGTTGATGGGGCCACAGTGGTGGTTGTTGGGGCTGTAGTTGTTGTTGTTGGGGCCGCAGTGGTGGTTGTTGTGGCCGCAGTGGTGGTTGTTGCAGCCGCAGTTGTTGTTGTTGGGGCCGCAGTTGTTGTTGTGGCGGCTGTTGTTGCGGCCGCAGTTGTTGTGGTAGCGGCCGCTGTTGTAGTTGATGGGGCCACAGTGGTTGTTGTTGGTTCTGCAGTGGTAGTTGTTGGAGCTGCAGTGCTGGTTGTTGGGGTTGCAGTTGTTGTTGGGGTCGCAGTGGTGGTTGTTGGGGCTGCAGTGGTGGTTGTTGGGGCCGCAGTTGTTGTTGTTTGGGCCGCAGTGGTGGTTGTTGGGTCAGCAGTTGTTGTTGTTGGGGCCGCAGTTATTGTTGTGGCTGCAGTTGTTGTTGGGGCCGCAGTTGTTGTTGTTGGGGCTGCAGTTGTTGGGGCCGCAGTGGTGGTTGTTGCAGCCGCAGTTGTAGTTGTTGGGGCCGTAGTGGTGGTTGTTGTGGCCGCAGTGGTGGTTGTTGCAGCCGCAGTTGTTGTTGTTGGGACTGCAGTGGTGGTTGTTGGGGCCACAGTTGTTGTTGGGGCCGCAGTTGTTGTTGTGGCTGCTGTTGTTGCGGCCGCAGTTGTTGTGGTAGCGGCCGCTGTTGTAGTTGATGGGGCCACAGTGGTGGTTGTTGGGGCCGCAGTGGTGGTTGTTGGGGCCGCAGTTGTTGTTGTTGCGGCTGTTGTTGCGGCCGCAGTTGTTGTGGTAGAGGCCGCTGTTGTAGTTGATGGGGCCACAGTGGTGGTTGTTGGGGCTGTAGTTGTTGTTGTTGGGGCCGCAGTGGTGGTTGTTGGGGCTGCAGTTGTTGTTGTTGGGGCTGCAGTTGTTGTGGCCGCAGTTTTTGTGGTAGCGGCCGCTGTTGTAGTTGATGGGGCCACAGTGGTGGTTGTTGGGGCTGTAGTTGTTGTTGTTGGGGCCGCAGTGGTGGTTGTTGTGGCCGCAGTGGTGGTTGTTGCAGCCGCAGTTGTTGTTGTTGGGGCCGCAGTTGTTGTTGTGGCGGCTGTTGTTGCGGCCGCAGTTGTTGTGGTAGCGGCCGCTGTTGTAGTTGATGGGGCCACAGTGGTTGTTGTTGGTTCTGCAGTGGTAGTTGTTGGAGCTGCAGTGCTGGTTGTTGGGGTTGCAGTTGTTGTTGGGGTCGCAGTGGTGGTTGTTGGGGCTGCAGTGGTGGTTGTTGGGGCCGCAGTTGTTGTTGTTTGGGCCGCAGTGGTGGTTGTTGGGTCAGCAGTTGTTGTTGTTGGGGCCGCAGTTATTGTTGTGGCTGCAGTTGTTGTTGGGGCCGCAGTTGTTGTTGTTGGGGCTGCAGTTGTTGGGGCCGCAGTGGTGGTTGTTGCAGCCGCAGTTGTAGTTGTTGGGGCCGTAGTGGTGGTTGTTGTGGCCACAGTGGTGGTTGTTGCAGCCGCAGTTGTTGTTGTTGGGACTGCAGTGGTGGTTGTTGGGGCCACAGTTGTTGTTGGGGCCGCAGTTGTTGTTGTGGCTGCTGTTGTTGCGGCCGCAGTTGTTGTGGTAGCGGCCGCTGTTGTAGTTGATGGGGCCACAGTGGTGGTTGTTGGGGCTGCAGTTGTTGTTGTTGGGGCCGCAGTGGTGGTTGTGGCGGCTGTTGTTGCGGCCGCAGTTGTTGTGGTAGCGGCCGATGTTGTAGTTGATGGGGCCACAGTTGTGGTTGTTGGGGCCGCAGTTGTAGTTGTTGGGGCCGCAGTGGTGGTTGTTGTGGCCGCAGTTGTTGTTGTTGGGGCTGCAGTGGTGGTTGTTGGGTTCGCAGTTGTTGTTGTTGGGGCCGCAGTTGTTGTTGTGGCGGCTGTTGTTGCGGCCGCAGTTGTTGTGGAAGCGGCCGCTGTTGTAGTTGATGGGGCCACAGTGGTAGTTGTTGGGGCTGCAGTTGTTGTTGTTGGGGCCGCAGTGGTGGTTGTTGGGGCTGCAGTTGTTGTTGTTGGGGCCGCAGTTGTGGTTGTTGCGGCCGCAGTTGTTGTTGTTGGGGCCGCAGTGGTGGTTGTTGGGGCCGCAGTTGTTGTTGTTGGGGCCGCAGTCGTTGTGGTAGCGGCCGCTGTTGTAGTTGATGGGGCCACAGCGGTTGTTGTTGGGGCTGCAGTTGTTGTTGTTGGGGTCCCAGTGGTGGTTGTTGGGGCCGCAGTGGTTGTTGTTGGGGCCGCAGTTGTTGTTGTTGGGGCCGCAGTGGTGGTTGTTGGGGCCGCAGTTGTTGTTGTTGGGGCCGCAGTGGTGGTTGTTGGGGCCGCAGTTGTTGTTGTCGGGGCCGCAGTTGTTGTGGTAGCGGCCGCTGTTGTAGTTGATGGGGCCACAGTGGTGGTTGTTGGGGCCGCAGTGGTTGTTGTTGGTGCCGCAGTGGTGGTTGTTGTGGCCGCAGTTGTTGTTGTTGGGGCCGCAGTTGTTGTTGTTGTGGCCTCAGTGGTGGTTGTTGCAGCCGCAGTTGTAGTTGTTGGGGCTGCAGTGGTGGTTGTTGGGGCCGCATTTGTTGTTGTTGGGGCCGCAGATGTTGTTGTTTGGGCCGCAGTGGTGGTTGTTGGGGCCGCAGTTGTGGTTGTTGGGGCCGCAGTTGTTGTTGTTGGGGCCGCAGTCGTTGTGGTAGCGGCCGCTGTTGTAGTTGATGGGGCCACAGTGGTGGTTGTTGGGGCCGCAGTGGTTGTTGTTGGTGCCGCAGTGGTGGTTGTTGTGGCCGCAGTTGTAGTTGTTGGGGCCGCAGTGGTGGTTGTTGTGGCCGCGGTTGTTGTTGTTGGGGCTGCAGTGGTGGTTGTTGGGTTCGCAGTTGTTGTTGTTGGGGCCGCAGTGGTGGTTGTTGGGGCCGCAGTGGTTGTTGTTGGGGCTGCAGTAGTTGTTGTTGGGGCCCCAGTGGTGATTGTTGGGGCCGCAGTGGTTGTTGTTGGGGCCGCAGTTGTTGTTGTTGGGGCTGCAGTGGTGGTTGTTGGGGCCGCAGTTGTTGTTGTTGGGGCCGCAGTGGTGGTTGTTGGGGCCGCAGTTGTTGTTGTTGGGGCCGCAGTTGTTGTGGTAGCGGCCGCTGTTGTAGTTGATGGGGCCACAGTGGTGGTTGTTGGGTTCGCAGTTGTTGTTGTTGGGGCCGCAGTTGTTGTTGTGGCGGCTGTTGTTGCGGCCGCAGTTGTTGTGGTAGCGGCCGCTGTTGTAGTTGATGGGGCCACAGTGGTGGTTGTTGGGGCTGCAGTTGTTGTTGTTGGGGCCGCAGTGGTGGTTGTTGGGGCTGCAGTTGTTGTTGTTGGGGCCGCAGTTGTGGTTGTTGGGGCCGCAGTTGTTGGGGCCGCAGTGGTGGTTGTTGGGGCCACAGTTGTTGTTGTTGGGGCTGCAGTCGTTGTGGTAGCGGCCGCTGTTGTAGTTGTTGGGGCCGCAGTGGTGGTCGTTGGGGCCGCAGTGGTGGTTGTTGCAGCCGCAGTTGTAGTTGTTGGGGCCGCAGTGGTGGTTGTTGGGGCTGTAGTTGTAGTTGTTGGGGCCGCCGTGGTGGTTGTTGTGGCCGCAGTGGTGGTTGTTGCAGCCTCAGTTGTTGTTGGGGCTGCAGTGGTGGTTGTTGGGGCCGCAGTGGTGGTTGTTGGGGCCGCAGTTGTTGTTGTGGCGGCTGTTGTTGCGGCCACAGTTGTTGTGGTAGCGGCCGCTGTTGTAGTTGATGGGGCCACAGTGGTGGTTGTTGGGGCTGTATTTGTTGTTGTTGGGGCCGCAGTGGTGGTCGTTGGGGCCGTAGTGGTGGTTGTTGCAGCCGCAGTTGTAGTTGTTGGGGCCGCAGTGGTGGTTGTTGGGGCTGTAGTTGTTGTTGTTGGGGCCGCAGTGGTGGTTGTTGGGGCCGCAGTGGTGGTTGTTGCAGCCGCAGTTGTAGTTGTTGGGGCCGCAGTGGTGGTTGTTGTGGCCGCAGTGGTGGTTGTTGCAGCCGCAGTTGTTGTTGTTGGGACTGCAGTGGTGGTTGTTGGGGCCGCAGTGGTCGTTGTTGGGGCCGCAGTTGTTGTTGGGGCCGCAGTTGTTGTTGTGGCTGCTGTTGTTGCGGCCGCAGTTGTTGTGGTAGCGGCCGCTGTTGTAGTTGATGGGGCCACAGTGGTGGTTGTTGGGGCTGCAGTTGTTGTTGTTGGGGCCGCAGTGGTGGTTGTGGCGGCTGTTGTTGCGGCCACAGTTGTTGTGGTAGCGGCCGCTGTTGTAGTTGATGGGGCCACAGTTGTGGTTGTTGGGGCCGCAGTTGTAGTTGTTGGGGCCGCAGTGGTGGTTGTTGTAGCCGCAGTTGTTGTTGTTGGGGCTGCAGTGGTGGTTGTTGGGTTCGCAGTTGTTGTTGTTGGGGCCGCAGTTGTTGTTGTGGCGGCTGTTGTTGCGGCCGCAGTTGTTGTGGTAGCGGCCGCTGTTGTAGTTGATGGGGCCACAGTGGTGGTTGTTGGGGCTGCAGTTGTTGTTGTTGGGGCCGCAGTGGTGGTTGTTGGGGCTGCAGTTGTTGTTGTTGGGGCCGCAGTTGTTGTTGTTGGGGCCGCAGTTGTTGTTGGGGCCGCAGTGGTGGTTGTTGGGGCTGCAGTTGTTGGGGCCGCAGTGCTTGTTGTTGGGGCCGCAGTTGTGGTTGTTGGGGCCGCATTGGTTGTTGTTGGGGCCGCAGTGGTGGTTGTTGGGGCTGCAGTTGTTGTTGGGGCCGCAGTGGTGGTTGTTGTGGCCGCAGTTGTAGTTGTTGGGGCCGCAGTGGTGGTTGTTGTGGCTGCGGTTGTTGTTGTTGGGGCTGCAGTGGTGGTTGTTGGGTTCGCAGTTGTTGTTGTTGGGGCTGCAGTGGTGGTTGTTGGGTTCGCAGTTGTTGTTGTTGGGGCCGCAGTGGTGGTTGTTGGGGCCGCAGTGGTTGTTGTTGGGGCCGCAGTTGTTGTTGTGGCGGCTGTTGTTGCGGCCGCAGTTGTTGTGGTAGCGGCCGCTGTTGTAGTTGATGGGGCCACGGTGGTGGTTGTTGGGGCCGCAGGGGTTGTTGTTGGTGCCGCAGTGGTGGTTGTTGGGGTTGCAGTTGTTGTTGGGGTCGCAGTGGTGGTTGTTGGGGCTGCAGTGGTGGTTGTTGGGGCCGCAGTTGTTGTTGTTTGGGCCACAGTTGTTGTTGTGGCGGCTGTTGTTGCGGCCGCAGTTGTTGTAGTAGCGGCCGCTGTTGTAGTTGATGGGGCCACAGTGGTGGTTGTTGGGGCTGCAGTTGTTGTTGTTGGGGCCGCAGTTGTGGTTGTTGGGGCCGCAGTTGTTGGGGCCGCAGTGGTGGTTGTTGGGGCCGCTGTTGTTGTTGTTGGGGCTGCAGTGGTGGTTGTTGGGGCCGCAGTTGTTGTTGTTGGGGCCGCAGTTGTTGTTGGGGCCGCAGTGGTGGTTGTTGGGGCTGCAGTTGTTGTTGTTGGGGCCGCAGTGCTTGTTGTTGGGGCCGCAGTTGTGGTTGTTGGGGCCGCATTGGTTGTTGTTGGGGCCGCAGTGGTGGTTGTTGGGGCTGCAGTTGTTGTTGGGGCCGCAGTGGTGGTTGTTGTGGCCGCAGTTGTAGTTGTTGGGGCCGCAGTGGTGGTTGTTGTGGCCGCGGTTGTTGTTGTTGGGGCTGCAGTGGTGGTTGTTGGGTTCGCAGTTGTTGTTGTTGGGGCCGCAGTGGTGGTTGTTGGGGCCGCAGTGGTTGTTGTTGGGGCAGCAGTTGTTGTTGTTGGGGCCCCAGTGGTGGTTGTTGGGGCCGCAGTGGTTGTTGTTGGGGCCGCAGTTGTTGTTGTTGGGGCCGCAGTGGTGGTTGTTGGGGCCGCAGTTGTTGTTGTTGGGGCTGCAGTGGTGGTTGTTGGGGCCGCAGTTGTTGTTGTTGGGGCCGCAGTTGTTGTGGTAGCGGCCGCTGTTGTAGTTGATGGGGCCACAGTGGTGGTTGTTGGGGCCGCAGTGGTTGTTGTTGGTGCCGCAGTGGTGGTTGTTGTGGCCGCAGTTGTTGTTGTTGGGGCTGCAGTGGTGGTTGTTGGGGCCGCATTTGTTGTTGTTGGGGCCGCAGATGTTGTTGTTTGGGCCGCAGTGGTGGTTGTTGGGGCCGCAGTTGTGGTTGTTGGGGCCGCAGTTGTTGTTGTTGGGGCCGCAGTCGTTGTGGTAGCGGCCGCTGTTGTAGTTGATGGGGCCACAGTGGTGGTTGTTGGGGCCGCAGTGGTTGTTGTTGGTGCCGCAGTGGTGGTTGTTGTGGCCGCAGTTGTAGTTGTTGGGGCCGCAGTGGTGGTTGTTGTGGCCGCGGTTGTTGTTGTTGGGGCTGCAGTGGTGGTTGTTGGGTTCGCAGTTGTTGTTGTTGGGGCCGCAGTGGTGGTTGTTGGGGCCGCAGTGGTTGTTGTTGGGGCTGCAGTAGTTGTTGTTGGGGCCCCAGTGGTGATTGTTGGGGCCGCAGTGGTTGTTGTTGGGGCAGCAGTTGTTGTTGTTGGGGCTGCAGTTGTTGTTGTGGCCGCAGTGGTGGTTGTTGTGGCCGCAGTTGTAGTTGTTGGGGCCGCAGTGGTGGTTGTTGTGGCCGCGGTTATTGTTGTTGGGGCTGCAGTGGTGGTTGTTGGGTTCGCAGTTGTTGTTGTTGGGGCCGCAGTGGTGGTTGTTGGGGCAGCAGTTGTTGTTGGGGCCGCAGTGGTGGTTGTTGTGGCCGCAGTTGTTGTTGTTGGGGCTGCAGTGGTGGTTGTTGGGTTCGCAGTTGTTGTTGTTGGGGCCGCAGTTGTTGTTGTGGCGGCTGTTGTTGCGGCCGCAGTTGTTGTGGAAGCGGCCGCTGTTGTAGTTGATGGGGCCACAGTGGTAGTTGTTGGGGCTGCAGTTGTTGTTGTTGGGGCCGCAGTGGTGGTTGTTGGGGCTGCAGTTGTTGTTGTTGGGGCCGCAGTTGTGGTTGTTGCGGCCGCAGTTGTTGTTGTTGGGGCCGCAGTTGTTGTGGTAGCGGCCGCTGTTGTAGTTGATGGGGCCACAGTGGTGGTTGTTGGGTTCGCAGTTGTTGTTGTTGGGGCCGCAGTTGTTGTTGTGGCGGCTGTTGTTGCGGCCGCAGTTGTTGTGGTAGCGGCCGCTGTTGTAGTTGATGGGGCCACAGTGGTGGTTGTTGGGGCTGCAGTTGTTGTTGTTGGGGCCGCAGTGGTGGTTGTTGGGGCTGCAGTTGTTGTTGTTGGGGCCGCAGTTGTGGTTGTTGGGGCCGCAGTTGTTGGGGCCGCAGTGGTGGTTGTTGGGGCCACAGTTGTTGTTGTTGGGGCCGCAGTCGTTGTGGTAGCGGCCGCTGTTGTAGTTGTTGGGGCCGCAGTGGTGGTCGTTGGGGCCGCAGTGGTGGTTGTTGCAGCCGCAGTTGTAGTTGTTGGGGCCGCAGTGGTGGTTGTTGGGGCTGTAGTTGTAGTTGTTGGGGCCGCCGTGGTGGTTGTTGTGGCCGCAGTGGTGGTTGTTGCAGCCTCAGTTGTTGTTGGGGCTGCAGTGGTGGTTGTTGGGGCCGCAGTGGTGGTTGTTGGGGCCGCAGATGTTGTTGTGGCGGCTGTTGTTGCGGCCGCAGTTGTTGTGGTAGCGGCCGCTGTTGTAGTTGATGGGGCCACATTGGTGGTTGTTGGGGCTGTATTTGTTGTTGTTGGGGCCGCAGTGGTGGTCGTTGGGGCCGCAGTGGTGGTTGTTGCAGCCGCAGTTGTAGTTGTTGGGGCCGCAGTGGTGGTTGTTGGGGCTGTAGTTGTTGTTGTTGGGGCCGCAGTGGTGGTTGTTGGGGCCGCAGTGGTGGTTGTTGCAGCCGCAGTTGTGGTTGTTGGGGCCGCAGTGGTGGTTGTTGTGGCCGCAGTGGTGGTTGTTGCAGCCGCAGTTGTTGTTGTTGGGACTGCAGTGGTGGTTGTTGGGGCCGCAGTGGTCGTTGTTGGGGCCGCAGTTGTTGTTGGGGCCGCAGTTGTTGTTGTGGCTGCTGTTGTTGCGGCCGCAGTTGTTGTGGTAGCGGCCGCTGTTGTAGTTGATGGGGCCACAGTGGTGGTTGCTGGGGCTGCAGTTGTTGTTGTTGGGGCCGCAGTGGTGGTTGTGGCTGCTGTTGTTGCGGCCACAGTTGTTGTGGTAGCGGCCGCTGTTGTAGTTGATGGGGCCACAGTTGTGGTTGTTGGGGCCGCAGTTGTAGTTGTTGGGGCCGCAGTGGTGGTTGTTGTAGCCGCAGTTGTTGTTGTTGGGGCTGCAGTGGTGGTTGTTGGTGCCGCAATGGTGGTTGTTGTGGCCGCAGTTGTTGTTGTTGGGGCTGCAGTGGTGGTTGTTGGGGCCGCAGTTGTTGTTGTTGGGGCCGCAGTGGTGGTTGTTGGGGCTGCAGTTGTTGTTGTTGGGGCCGCAGTGGTGGTTGTGGCGGCTGTTGTTGCGGCCGCAGTTGTTGTGGTAGCGGCCGCTGTTGTAGTTGATGGGGCCACAGTGGTGGTTGTTGGGTCTGCAGTTGTTGTTGTTGGGGCCGCAGTTGTGGTTGTTGGGGCCGCAGTTGTTGTTGTTGGGGCCGCAGTCGTTGTGGTAGCGGCCGCTGTTGCAGTTGATGGGGCCACAGTGGTGGTTGTTGGTGCCGCAATGGTGGTTGTTGTGGCCGCAGTTGTTGTTGTTGGGGCTGCAGTGGTGGTTGTTGGGGCCGCAGTTGTTGTTGTTGGGGCCGCAGTGGTGGTTGTTGGGGCTGCAGTTGTTGTTGTTGGGGCCGCAGTGCTTGTTGTTGGGGCCGCAGTTGTGGTTGTTGGGGCCGCATTGGTTGTTGTTGGGGCCGCAGTGGTGGTTGTTGGTGCTGCAGTTGTTGTTGGGGCCGCAGTGGTGGTTGTTGTGGCCGCAGTTGTAGTTGTTGGGGCCGCAGTGGTGGTTGTTGTGGCCGCGGTTGTTGTTGTTGGGGCTGCAGTGGTGGTTGTTGGGTTCGCAGTTGTTGTTGTTGGGGCCGCAGTGGTGGTTGTTGGGGCAGCAGTTGTTGTTGGGGCCGCAGTGGTGGTTGTTGGGGCTGTAGTTGTTGTTGTTGGGGCCGCAGTGCTTGTTGTTGGGGCCGCAGTTGTGGTTGTTGGGGCCGCATTGGTTGTTGTTGGGGCCGCAGTGGTGGTTGTTGGTGCTGCAGTTGTTGTTGGGGCCGCAGTGGTGGTTGTTGTGGCCGCAGTTGTAGTTGTTGGGGCCGCAGTGGTGGTTGTTGTGGCCGCGGTTGTTGTTGTTGGGGCTGCAGTGGTGGTTGTTGGGTTCGCAGTTGTTGTTGTTGGGGCCGCAGTGGTGGTTGTTGGGGCCGCAGTGGTTGTTGTTGGGGCTGCAGTTGTTGTTGTTGGGGCCCCAGTGGTGGTTGTTGGGGCCGCAGTGGTTGTTGTTGGGGCCGCAGTGGTTGTTGTTGGGGCCGCAGTGGTGGTTATTGGGGCCGCAGTTGTTGTTGTTGGGGCCGCAGTTGTTGTTGTGGCGGCTGTTGTTGCGGCCGCAGTTGTTGTGGTAGCGGCCGCTGTTGTAGTTGATGGGGCCACAGTGGTGGTTGTTGGGGCTGCAGTTGTTGTTGTTGGGGCCGCAGTGGTGGTTGTTGGGGCTGCAGTTGTTGTTGTTGGGGCCGCAGTTGTTGTTGTTGGGGCCGCAGTTGTTGTTGGGGCCGCAGTGGTGGTTGTTGGGGCTGCAGTTGTTGGGGCCGCAGTGCTTGTTGTTGGGGCCGCAGTTGTGGTTGTTGGGGCCGCATTGGTTGTTGTTGGGGCCGCAGTGGTGGTTGTTGGGGCTGCAGTTGTTGTTGGGGCCGCAGTGGTGGTTGTTGTGGCCGCAGTTGTAGTTGTTGGGGCCGCAGTGGTGGTTGTTGTGGCTGCGGTTGTTGTTGTTGGGGCTGCAGTGGTGGTTGTTGGGTTCGCAGTTGTTGTTGTTGGGGCCGCAGTGGTGGTTGTTGGGGCCGCAGTGGTTGTTGTTGGGGCTTCAGTTGTTGTTGTTGGGGCCCCAGTGGTGGTTGTCTGGGCCGCAGTGGTTGTTGTTGGGGCCGCAGTTGTTGTTGTTGGGGCCGCAGTGGTGGTTGTTGGGGCCGCAGTTGTTGTTGTTGGGGCCGCAGTGGTGGTTGTTGGGGCCGCAGTTGTTGTTGTTGGGGCCGCAGTTGTTATGGTAGCGGCCGCTGTTGTAGTTGATGGGGCCACAGTGGTGGTTGTTGGGGCCGCAGTGGTTGTTGTTGGTGCCGCAGTGGTGGTTGTTGTGGCCGCAGTTGTTGTTGTTGGGGCTGCAGTGGTGGTTGTTGGGGCCGCATTTGTTGTTGTTGGGGCCGCAGATGTTGTTGTTGGGGCCGCAGTGGTGGTTGTTGGGGCCGCAGTTGTGGTTGTTGGGGCCGCAGTTGTTGTTGTTGGGGCCGCAGTGGTTGTTGTTGGGGCTGCAGTAGTTGTTGTTGGGGCCCCAGTGGTGGTTGTTGGGGCCGCAGTGGTTGTTGTTGGGGCCACAGTTGTTGTTGTTGGGGCCGCAGTGGTGGTTGTTGGGGCCGCAGTTGTTGTTGTTGGGGCCGCAGTGGTGGTTGTTGGGGCCGCAGTGGTTGTTGTTGGGGCTGCAGTAGTTGTTGTTGGGGCCCCAGTGGTGGTTGTTGGGGCCGCAGTGGTTGTTGTTGGGGCCGCAGTTGTTGTTGTTGGGGCCGCAGTGGTGGTTGTTGGGGCCGCAGTTGTTGTTGTTGGGGCCGCAGTGGTGGTTGTTGGGGCCGCAGTTGTTGTTGTTGGGGCCGCAGTTGTTGTGGTAGCGGCCGCTGTTGTAGTTGATGGGGCCACAGTGGTGGTTGTTGGGGCTGCAGTTGTTGTTGTTGGGGCCGCAGTGGTGGTTGTTGGGGCTGCAGTTGTTGTTGTTGGGGCCGCAGTGCTTGTTGTTGGGGCCGCAGTTGTTGTTGTTGGGGCCGCAGTTGTTGTTGTGGCGGCTGTTGTTGCGGCCGCAGTTGTTGTTGTTGGGGCCGCAGTCGTTGTGGTAGCGGCCGCTGTTGTAGTTGTTGGGGCCGCAGTGGTGGTCGTTGGGGCCGCAGTGGTGGTTGTTGCAGCCGCAGTTGTAGTTGTTGGGGCCGCAGTGGTGGTTGTTGGGGCTGTAGTTGTAGTTGTTGGGGCCGCCGTGGTGGTTGTTGTGGCCGCAGTGGTGGTTGTTGCAGCCTCAGTTGTTGTTGGGGCTGCAGTGGTGGTTGTTGGGGCCGCAGTGGTGGTTGTTGGGGCCGCAGTTGTTGATGTGGCGGCTGTTGTTGCGGCCGCAGTTGTTGTGGTAGCGGCCGCTGTTGTAGTTGATGGGGCTGCAGTGGTGGTTGTTGGGGCTGTATTTGTTGTTGTTGGGGCCGCAGTGGTGGTCGTTGGGGCCGCAGTGGTGGTTGTTGCAGCCGCAGTTGTAGTTGTTGGGGCCGCAGTGGTGGTTGTTGGGGCTGTAGTTGTTGTTGTTGAAGCCGCAGTGGTGGTTGTTGGGGCCGCAGTGGTGGTTGTTGCAGCCGCAGTTGTAGTTGTTGGGGCCGCAGTGGTGGTTGTTGTGGCCGCAGTGGTGGTTGTTGCAGCCGCAGTTGTTGTTGTTGGGACTGCAGTGGTGGTTGTTGGGGCCGCAGTGGTCGTTGTTGGGGCCGCAGTTGTTGTTGGGGCCGCAGTTGTTGTTGTGGCTGCTGTTGTTGCGGCCGCAGTTGTTGTGGTAGCGGCCGCTGTTGTAGTTGATGGGGCCACAGTGGTGGTTGTTGGGGCTGCAGTTGTTGTTGTTGGGGCCGCAGTGGTGGTTGTGGCGGCTGTTGTTGCGGCCACAGTTGTTGTGGTAGCGGCCGCTGTTGTAGTTGATGGGGCCACAGTTGTGGTTGTTGGGGCCGCAGTTGTAGTTGTTGGGGCCGCAGTGGTGGTTGTTGTAGCCGCAGTTGTTGTTGTTGGGGCTGCAGTGGTGGTTGTTGGGTTCGCAGTTGTTGTTGTTGGGGCCGCAGTTGTTGTTGTGGCGGCTGTTGTTGCGGCCGCAGTTGTTGTGGTAGCGGCCGCTGTTGTAGTTGATGGGGCCACAGTGGTGGTTGTTGGGTCTGCAGTTGTTGTTGTTGGGGCCGCAGTTGTGGTTGTTGGGGCCGCAGTTGTTGTTGTTGGGGCCGCAGTCGTTGTGGTAGCGGCCGCTGTTGTAGTTGATGGGGCCACAGTGGTGGTTGTTGGTGCCGCAATGGTGGTTGTTGTGGCCGCAGTTGTTGTTGTTGGGGCTGCAGTGGTGGTTGTTGGGGCCGCAGTTGTTGTTGTTGGGGCCGCAGTGGTGGTTGTTGGGGCTGCAGTTGTTGTTGTTGGGGCCGCAGTGCTTGTTGTTGGGGCCGCAGTTGTGGTTGTTGGGGCCGCATTGGTTGTTGTTGGGACCGCAGTGGTGGTTGTTGGTGCTGCAGTTGTTGTTGTGGCCGCAGTGGTGGTTGTTGTGGCCGCAGTTGTAGTTGTTGGGGCCGCAGTGGTGGTTGTTGTGGCCGCGGTTATTGTTGTTGGGGCTGCAGTGGTGGTTGTTGGGTTCGCAGTTGTTGTTGTTGGGGCCGCAGTGGTGGTTGTTGGGGCAGCAGTTGTTGTTGGGGCCGCAGTGGTGGTTGTTGGGGCTGCAGTTGTTGTTGTTGGGGCCGCAGTGCTTGTTGTTGGGGCCGCAGTTGTGGTTGTTGGGGCCGCATTGGTTGTTGTTGGGGCCGCAGTGGTGGTTGTTGGTGCTGCAGTTGTTGTTGGGGCCGCAGTGGTGGTTGTTGTGGCCGCAGTTGTAGTTGTTGGGGCCGCAGTGGTGGTTGTTGTGGCCGCGGTTGTTGTTGTTGGGGCTGCAGTGGTGGTTGTTGGGTTCGCAGTTGTTGTTGTTGGGGCCGCAGTGGTGGTTGTTGGGGCCGCAGTGGTTGTTGTTGGGGCTGCAGTTGTTGTTGTTGGGGCCCCAGTGGTGGTTGTTGGGGCCGCAGTGGTTGTTGTTGGGGCCGCAGTGGTTGTTGTTGGGGCCGCAGTGGTGGTTATTGGGGCCGCAGTTGTTGTTGTTGGGGCCGCAGTTGTTGTTGTGGCGGCTGTTGTTGCGGCCGCAGTTGTTGTGGTAGCGGCCGCTGTTGTAGTTGATGGGGCCACAGTGGTGGTTGTTGGGGCTGCAGTTGTTGTTGTTGGGGCCGCAGTGGTGGTTGTTGGGGCTGCAGTTGTTGTTGTTGGGGCCGCAGTTGTTGTTATTGGGGCCGCAGTTGTTGTTGGGGCCGCAGTGGTGGTTGTTGGGGCTGCAGTTGTTGTGGCCGCAGTGCTTGTTGTTGGGGCCGCAGTTGTGGTTGTTGGGGCCGCATTGGTTGTTGTTGGGGCCGCAGTGGTGGTTGTTGGGGCTGCAGTTGTTGTTGGGGCCGCAGTGGTGGTTGTTGTGGCCGCAGTTGTAGTTGTTGGGGCCGCAGTGGTGGTTGTTGTGGCTGCGGTTGTTGTTGTTGGGGCTGCAGTGGTGGTTGTTGGGTTCGCAGTTGTTGTTGTTGGGGCCGCAGTGGTGGTTGTTGGGGCCGCAGTGGTTGTTGTTGGGGCTGCAGTTGTTGTTGTTGGGGCCCCAGTGGTGGTTGTCTGGGCCGCAGTGGTTGTTGTTGGGGCCGCAGTTGTTGTTGTTGGGGCCGCAGTGGTGGTTGTTGGGGCCGCAGTTGTTGTTGTTGGGGCCGCAGTGGTGGTTGTTGGGGCCGCAGTTGTTGTTGTTGGGGCCGCAGTTGTTATGGTAGCGGCCGCTGTTGTAGTTGATGGGGCCACAGTGGTGGTTGTTTGGGCCGCAGTGGTTGTTGTTGGTGCCGCAGTGGTGGTTGTTGTGGCCGCAGTTGTTGTTGTTGGGGCTGCAGTGGTGGTTGTTGGGGCCGCATTTGTTGTTGTTGGGGCCGCAGATGTTGTTGTTGGGGCCGCAGTGGTGGTTGTTGGGGCCGCAGTTGTGGTTGTTGGGGCCGCAGTTGTTGTTGTTGGGGCCGCAGTCGTTGTGGTAGCGGCCGCTGTTGTAGTTGATGGGGCCACAGTGGTGGTTGTTGGGGCCGCAGTGGTTGTTGTTGGGGCTGCAGTAGTTGTTGTTGGGGCCCCAGTGGTGGTTGTTGGGGCCGCAGTGGTTGTTGTTGGGGCCGCAGTTGTTGTTGTTGGGGCCGCAGTGGTGGTTGTTGGGGCAGCAGTTGTTGTTGTTGGGGCCGCAGTGGTGGTTGTTGGGGCCGCAGTTGTTGTTGTTGGGGCCGCAGTTGTTGTGGTAGCGGCCGCTGTTGTAGTTGATGGGGCCACAGTGGTGGTTGTTGGGGCCGCAGTTGTGGTTGTTGGGGCCGCAGTTGTTGTTGTTGGGGCCGCAGTCGTTGTGGTAGCGGCCGCTGTTGTAGTTGATGGGGCCACAGTGGTGGTTGTTGGGGCCGCAGTGGTTGTTGTTGGGGCTGCAGGAGTTGTTGTTGGGGCCCCAGTGGTGGTTGTTGGGGCCGCAGTGGTTGTTGTTGGGGCCGCAGTTGTTGTTGTTGGGGCCGCAGTGGTGGTTGTTGGGGCCGCAGTTGTTGTTGTTGGGGCCGCAGTGGTGGTTGTTGGGGCCGCAGTTGTTGTTGTTGGGGCCGCAGTTGTTGTGGTAGCGGCCGCTGTTGTAGTTGATGGGGCCACAGTGGTGGTTGTTGGGGCTGCAGTTGTTGTTGTTGGGGCCGCAGTGGTGGTTGTTGGGGCTGCAGTTGTTGTTGTTGGGGCCGCAGTGCTTGTTGTTGGGGCCGCAGCTGTTGTTGTTGGGGCCGCAGTTGTTGTTGTGGCGGCTGTTGTTGCGGCCGCAGTTGTTGTGGTAGCGGCCGCTGTTGTAGTTGATGGGGCCACAGTGGTGGTTGTTGGGGCTGCAGTTGTTGTTGTTGGGGCCGCAGTGGTGGTTGTTGGGGCTGCAGTTGTTGTTGTTGGGGCCGCAGTTGTGGTTGTTGGGGCCGCAGTTGTTGGGGCCGCAGTGGTGGTTGTTGGGGCCACAGTTGTTGTTGTTGGGGCCGCAGTCGTTGTGGTAGCGGCCGCTGTTGTAGTTGTTGGGGCCGCAGTGGTGGTCGTTGGGGCCGCAGTGGTGGTTGTTGCAGCCGCAGTTGTAGTTGTTGGGGCTGCAGTGGTGGTTGTTGGGGCTGTAGTTGTAGTTGTTGGGGCCGCCGTGGTGGTTGTTGTGGCCGCAGTGGTGGTTGTTGCAGCCTCAGTTGTTGTTGGGGCTGCAGTGGTGGTTGTTGGGGCCGCAGTGGTGGTTGTTGGGGCCGCAGTTGTTGTTGTGGCGGCTGTTGTTGCGGCCGCAGTTGTTGTGGTAGCGGCCGCTGTTGTAGTTGATGGGGCCACAGTGGTGGTTGTTGGGGCCGCAGTTGTTGTTGTTGGGGCCGCAGTGGTGGTTGTTGGGGCCGCAGTTGTTGTTGTTGGGGCCGCAGTGGTGGTTGTTGGGGCCGCAGTTGTTGTTGTTGGGGCCGCAGTTGTTATGGTAGCGGCCGCTGTTGTAGTTGATGGGGCCACAGTGGTGGTTGTTGGGGCCGCAGTGGTTGTTGTTGGTGCCGCAGTGGTGGTTGTTGTGGCCGCAGTTGTTGTTGTTGGGGCTGCAGTGGTGGTTGTTGGGGCCGCATTTGTTGTTGTTGGGGCCGCAGATGTTGTTGTTGGGGCCGCAGTGGTGGTTGTTGGGGCCGCAGTTGTGGTTGTTGGGGCCGCAGTTGTTGTTGTTGGGGCCGCAGTCGTTGTGGTAGGGGCCGCTGTTGTAGTTGATGGGGCCACAGTGGTGGTTGTTGGGGCCGCAGTGGTTGTTGTTGGGGCTGCAGTAGTTGTTGTTGGGGCCCCAGTGGTGGTTGTTGGGGCCGCAGTGGTTGTTGTTGGGGCCGCAGTTGTTGTTGTTGGGGCCGCAGTGGTGGTTGTTGGGGCCGCAGTTGTTGTTGTTGGGGCCGCAGTGGTGGTTGTTGGGGCCGCAGTTGTTGTTGTTGGGGCCGCAGTTGTTGTTGTTGGGGCCGCAGTTGTTGTGGTAGCGGCCGCTGTTGTAGTTGATGGGGCCACAGTGGTGGTTGTTGGGTTCGCAGTGGTTGTTGTTGGTGCCGCAGTGGTGGTTGTTGTGGCCGCAGTTGTTGTTGGGGCTGCAGTGGTGGTTGTTGGGGCCGCAGTTGTTGTTGTTGGGGCCGCAGTTGTTGTTGTTGGGGCCGCAGTGGTGGTTGTTGGGGCTGCAGTTGTTGTTGTTGGGGCCGCAGTGCTTGTTGTTGGGGCCGCATTTGTTGTTGTTGGGGCCGCAGATGTTGTTGTTGGGGCCGCAGTGGTGGTTGTTGGGGTCGCAGTTGTGGTTGTTGGGGCCGCAGTTGTTGTTGTTGGGGCCGCAGTGGTGGTTGTTGGGGCCGCAGTTGTTGTTGTTGGGGCCGCAGTTGTTGTGGTAGCGGCCGCTGTTGTAGTTGATGGGGCCACAGTGGTGGTTGTTGGGTTCGCAGTGGTTGTTGTTGGTGCCGCAGTGGTGGTTGTTGTGGCCGCAGTTGTTGTTGGGGCTGCAGTTGTTGTTGTTGGGGCCGCAGTTGTTGTGGTAGCGGCCGCTGTTGTAGTTGATGGGGCCACAGTGGTGGTTGTTGGGGCCGCAGTGGTTGTTGTTGGGGCCGCAGTTGTTGTTGTTGGGGCCGCAGTGGTGGTTGTTGGGGCCGCAGTTGTTGTTGTTGGGGCCGCAGTGGTGGTTGTTGGGGCCGCAGTGGTTGTTGTTGGGGCCGCAGTTGTTGTTGTTGGGGCCGCAGTGGTGGTTGTTGTGGCCGCAGTTGTTGTTGTTGGGGCCGCAGTGGTGGTTGTTGGGGCCGCAGTGGTTGTTGTTGGGGCCGCAGTTGTTGTTGTTGGGGCCGCAGTGGTGGTTGTTGTGGCCGCAGTTGTTGTTGTTGGGGCCGCAGTCGTTGTGGTAGCGGCCGCTGTTGTAGTTGATGGGGCCACAGTGGTGGTTGTTGGGGCCGCAGTGGTTGTTGTTGGGGCTGCAGTTGTGGTTGTTGGGTTCGCAGTTGTTGTTGTTGGGGCCGCAGTGGTGGTTGTTGGGGCCGCAGTTGTTGTTGGGGCCGCAGTTGTTGTGGTAGCGGCCGCTGTTGTAGTTGATGGGGCCACAGTGGTGGTTGTTGGGGCCGCAGTGGTTGTTGTTGGGGCCGCAGTTGTTGTTGTTGGGGCCGCAGTGGTGGTTGTTGGGGCCGCAGTTGTTGTTGTTGGGGCCGCAGTTGTTGTGGTAGCGGCCGCTGTTGTAGTTGATGGGGCCACAGTGGTGGTTGTTGGGGCCGCAGTGGTTGTTGTTGGGGCCGCAGTTGTTGTTGTTGGGGCCGCAGTGGTGGTTGTTGGGGCCGCAGTTGTTGTTGTTGGGGCCGCAGTGGTGGTTGTTGGGGCCGCAGTGGTTGTTGTTGGGGCCGCAGTTGTTGTTGTTGGGGCCGCAGTGGTGGTTGTTGTGGCCGCAGTTGTTGTTGTTGGGGCCGCAGTGGTGGTTGTTGGGGCCGCAGTGGTTGTTGTTGGGGCCGCAGTTGTTGTTGTTGGGGCCGCAGTGGTGGTTGTTGTGGCCGCAGTTGTTGTTGTTGGGGCCGCAGTCGTTGTGGTAGCGGCCGCTGTTGTAGTTGATGGGGCCACAGTGGTGGTTGTTGGGGCCGCAGTGGTTGTTGTTGGGGCTGCAGTTGTGGTTGTTGGGTTCGCAGTTGTTGTTGTTGGGGCCGCAGTGGTGGTTGTTGGGGCCGCAGTTGTTGTTGGGGCCGCAGTTGTTGTGGTAGCGGCCGCTGTTGTAGTTGATGGGGCCACAGTGGTGGTTGTTGGGGCCGCAGTGGTTGTTGTTGGGGCCGCAGTTGTTGTTGTTGGGGCCGCAGTGGTGGTTGTTGGGGCCGCAGTTGTTGTTGTTGGGGCCGCAGTGGTGGTTGTTGGGGCCGCAGTGGTGGTTGTTGGGGCCGCAGTTGTTGTTGTTGGGGCCGCAGTGGTGGTTGTTGGGGCCGCAGTTGTTGTTGTTGGGGCCGCAGTGGTGGTTGTTGGGGCCGCAGTTGTTGTTGTTGGGGCCGCAGTTGTTGTGGTAGCGGCCGCTGTTGTAGTTGATGGGGCCACAGTGGTGGTTGTTGGGGCTGCAGTTGTTGTTGTTGGGGCCGCAGTGGTGGTTGTTGGGGCTGCAGTTGTTGTTGTTGGGGCCGCAGTGCTTGTTGTTGGGGCCGCAGTTGTTGTTGTTGGGGCCGCAGTTGTTGTTGTGGCGGCTGTTGTTGCGGCCGCAGTTGTTGTGGTAGCGGCCGCTGTTGTAGTTGATGGGGCCACAGTGGTGGTTGTTGGGGCTGCAGTAGTTGTTGTTGGGGCCCCAGTGGTGGTTGTTGGGGCCGCAGTGCTTGTTGTTGGGGCCGCAGTTGTTGTTGTTGGGGCCGCAGTGATGGTTGTTGGGGCCGCAGTTGTTGTTGTTGGGGCCGCAGTTGTTGTTGTGGCGGCTGTTGTTGGGGCCGCAGTTGTTGTGGTAGCGGCCGCTGTTGTAGTTGATGGGGCCACAGTGGTGGTTGTTGGGGCCGCAGTGGTTGTTGTTGGGGCCGCAGTTGTTGTTGTTGGGGCCGCAGTGGTGGTTGTTGGGGCCGCAGTTGTTGTTGTTGGGGCCGCAGTGGTGGTTGTTGGGGCCGCAGTGGTTGTTGTTGGGGCCGCAGTTGTTGTTGTTGGGGCCGCAGTGGTGGTTGTTGTGGCCGCAGTTGTTGTTGTTGGGGCCGCAGTGGTGGTTGTTGCAGCCGCAGTTGTAGTTGTTGGGGCTGCAGTGGTGGTTGTTGGGGCCGCAGTGGTGGTTGTTGGGGCCGCAGTTGTTGTTGTGGCGGCTGTTGTTGCGGCCGCAGTTGTTGTGGTAGCGGCCGCTGTTGTAGTTGATGGGGCCACAGTGGTGGTTGTTGGGGCCGCAGTGGTTGTTGTTGGTGCAGCAGTGGTGGTTGTTGTGGCCGCAGTTGTTGTTGTTAGGGCTGCAGTGGTGGTTGTTGGGGCCGCAGTTGTTGTTGTTGGGGCCGCAGTTGTTGTTGTTGGGGCCGCAGTTGTTGTTGTTGGGGCCGCAGTGGTGGTTGTTGGGGCTGCAGTTGTTGTTGTTGGGGCCGCAGTGCTCGTTGTTGGGGCCGCAGTTGTGGTTGTTGGGGCCGCATTGGTTGTTGTTGGGGCCGCAGTGGTGGTTGTTGGGGCTGCAGTTGTTGTTGGGGCCGCAGTGGTGGTTGTTGCAGCCGCAGTTGTTGTTGTTGGGACTGCAGTGGTGGTTGTTGGGGCCGCAGTGGTGGTTGTTGGGGCTGCAGTTGTTGTTGTTGGGGCCGCAGTTGTGGTTGTTGGGGCTGCAGTTGTTGGGGCCGCAGTGGTGGTTGTTGGGGCCGCAGTTGTTGTTGTCGGGGCCGCAGTTGTTGTGGTAGCGGCCGCTGTTGTAGTTGATGGGGCCACAGTGGTTGTTGTTGGTGCCGCAGTGGTGGTTGTTGTGGCCGCAGTTGTTGTTGTTGGGGCTGCAGTTGTTGTTGTTGGGGCCGCAGTTGTTGTTGTGGCCTCAGTGGTGGTTGTTGCAGCCGCAGTTGTAGTTGTTGGGGCCGCCGTGGTGGTTGTTGTGGCCGCAGTGGTGGTTGTTGCAGCCTCAGTTGTTGTTGTTGGGGCTGCAGTGGTGGTTGTTGGGGCCGCAGTGGTGGTTGTTGGGGCCGCAGTTGTTGTTGTGGCGGCTGTTGTTGCGGCCGCAGTTGTTGTGGTAGCGGCCGCTGTTGTAGTTGATGGGGCCACAGTGGTGGTTGTTGGGGCTGTATTTGTTGTTGTTGGGGCCGCAGTGGTGGTTGTTGCAGCCGCAGTTGTAGTTGTTGGGGCTGCAGTGGTGGTTGTTGGGGCCGCAGTGGTGGTTGTTGGGGCCGCAGTTGTTGTTGTGGCGGCTGTTGTTGCGGCCGCAGTTGTTGTGGTAGCGGCCGCTGTTGTAGTTGATGGGGCCACAGTGGTGGTTGTTGGGGCCGCAGTGGTTGTTGTTGGTGCAGCAGTGGTGGTTGTTGTGGCCGCAGTTGTTGTTGTTAGGGCTGCAGTGGTGGTTGTTGGGGCCGCAGTTGTTGTTGTTGGGGCCGCAGTTGTTGTTGTTGGGGCCGCAGTTGTTGTTGTTGGGGCCGCAGTGGTGGTTGTTGGGGCTGCAGTTGTTGTTGTTGGGGCCGCAGTGCTCGTTGTTGGGGCCGCAGTTGTGGTTGTTGGGGCCGCATTGGTTGTTGTTGGGGCCGCAGTGGTGGTTGTTGGGGCTGCAGTTGTTGTTGGGGCCGCAGTGGTGGTTGTTGTGGCCGCAGTTGTAGTTGATGGGGCTGCAGTGGTGGTTGTTGGGGCCGCATTTGTTGTTGTTGGGGCCGCAGTGGTTGTTGTTGGGGCCGCAGTGGTGGTTGTTGGGTTCGCAGTTGTTGTTGTTGGGGCCGCAGTGGTGGTTGTTGGGGCCGCAGTGGTTGTTGTTGGGGCTGCAGTTGTTGTTGTTGGGGCCCCAGTGGTTGTTGTTGGGGCCGCAGTGGTGGTTGTTGGGGCCGCAGTTGTTGTTGTTGTGGCCGCAGTGGTGGTTGTTGGGGCCGCAGTTGTTGTTGTTTGGGCCGCAGTTGTTTTGGTAGCGGCCGCTGTTGTAGTTGATGGGGCCACAGTGGTGGTTGTTGGGGCCGCAGTGGTTGTTGTTGGTGCCGCAGTGGTGGTTGTTGTGGCCGCAGTTGTTGTTGTTGGGGCTGCAGTGGTGGTTGTTGGGGCCGCATTTGTTGTTGTTGGGGCCGCAGATGTTGTTGTTGGGGCCGCAGTGGTGGTTGTTGGGGCCGCAGTTGTTGTTGTGGCGGCTGTTGTTGCGGCCGCAGTTGTTGTAGTAGCGGCCGCTGTTGTAGTTGATGGGGCCACAGTTGTGGTTGTTGGGGCCGCAGTTGTAGTTGTTGGGGCCGCAGTGGTGGTTGTTGTGGCCGCAGTTGTTGTTGTTGGGGCTGCAGTGGTGGTTGTTGGGTTCGCAGTTGTTGTTGTTGGGGCCGCAGTTGTTGTTGTGGTGGCTGTTGTTGCGGCCGCAGTTGTTGTGGTAGCGGCCGCTGTTGTAGTTGATGGGGCCACAGTGCTTGTTGTTGGGGCCGCAGTTGTGGTTGTTGGGGCCGCAGTGGTTATTGTTGGGGCCGCAGTGGTGGTTGTTGGGGCTGCCGTTGTTGGGGCCGCAGTGGTGGTTGTTGGGGCCGCAGTGGTTGTTGTTGGTGCCGCAGTGGTGGTTGTTTTGGCCGCAGTTGTTGTTGTTGGGGCTGCAGGGGTGGTTGTTGGGGCCGCATTTGTTGTTGTTGGGGCCGCAGATGTTGTTGTTGGGGCCGCAGTGGTGGTTGTAGGGGCCGCAGTTGTTGTTGTTGGTGCCGCAGTTGTTGTTGTGGCGGCTGTTGTTGCGGCCGCAGTTGTTGTGGTAGCGGCCGCTGTTGTAGTTGATGGGGCCACGGTGGTGGTTGTTGGGGCCGCAGTGGTTGTTGTTGGTGCCGCAGTGGTGGTTGTTGGGGTTGCAGTTGTTGTTGGGGTCGCAGTGGTGGTTGTTGGGGCTGCAGTGGTGGTTGTTGGGGCCGCAGTTGTTGTTGTTTGGGCCACAGTTGTTGTTGTGGCGGCTGTTGTTGCGGCCGCAGTTGTTGTAGTAGCGGCCGCTGTTGTAGTTGATGGGGCCACAGTTGTGGTTGTTGGGGCCGCAGTTGTAGTTGTTGGGGCCTCAGTGGTGGTTGTTGCAGCCGCAGTTGTAGTTGTTGGGGCCGCAGTGGTGGTTGTTGTGGCCGCAGTGGTGGTTGTTGCAGCCGCAGTTGTTGTTGTTGGGGCTGCAGTGGTGGTTGTTGGGGCCGCAGTGGTCGTTGTTGGGGCCGCAGTTGTTGTTGGGGCCGCAGTTGTTGTTGTGGCTGCTGTTGTTGCGGTCGCAGTTGTTGTGGTAGCGGCCGCTGTTGTAGTTGATGGGGCCACAGTGGTGGTTGTTGGGGCTGCAGTTGTTGTTGTTGGGGCCGCAGTGGTGGTTGTGGCGGCTGTTGTTGCGGCCGCAGTTGTTGTGGTAGCGGCCGCTGTTGTAGTTGATGGGGCCACAGTTGTGGTTGTTGGGGCCGCAGTTGTAGTTGTTGGGGCCGCAGTGGTGGTTGTTGTGGCCGCAGTTGTTGTTGTTGGGGCTGCAGTGGTGGTTGTTGGGTTCGCAGTTGTTGTTGTTGGGGCCGCAGTTGTTGTTGTGGCGGCTGTTGTTGCGGCTGCAGTTGTTGTGGTAGCGGCCGCTGTTGTAGTTGATGGGGCCACAGTGGTGGTTGTTGGGGCTGCAGTTGTTGTTGTTGGGGCCGCAGTGGTGGTTGTTGGGGCTGCAGTTGTTGTTGTTGGGGCCGCAGTTGTGGTTGTTGGGGCCGCAGTTGTTGTTGTTGGGGCCGCAGTGGTGGTTGTTAGGGCCGCAGTTGTTGTTGTTGGGGCCGCAGTCGTTGTGGTAGCGGCCGCTGTTGTAGTTGATGGGGCCACAGTGGTGGTTGTTGGGGCCGCAGTGGTTGTTGTTGGTGCCGCAGTGGTGGTTGTTGTGGCCGCAGTTGTTGTTGTTGGGGCTGCAGTGGTGGTTGTTGGGGCCGCAGTTGTTGTTGTTGGGGCCGCAGTTGTTGTTGTTGGGGCCGCAGTGGTGGTTGTTGGGGCTGCAGTTGTTGTTGTTGGGGCCGCAGTGCTTGTTGTTGGGGCCGCAGTTGTGGTTGTTGGGGCTGCAGTTGTTGTTGTTGGGGCTGCAGTTGTTGTTGGTGCCGCAGTGGTGGTTGTTGTTGCCGCAGTTGTAGTTGTTGGGGCCGCAGTGGTGGTTGTTGTGGCCGCGGTTGTTGTTGTTGGGGCTGCAGTGGTGGTTGTTGGGTTCGCAGTTGTTGTTGTTGGGGCCGCAGTGGTGGTTGTTGGGGCCGCAGTGGTTGTTGTTGGGGCTGCAGTTGTTGTTGTTGGGGCCCCAGTGGTGGTTGTTGGGGCCGCAGTTGTTGTTGTTGGGGCCGCAGTGGTGGTTGTTGGGGCCGCAGTTGTTGTTGGGGCCGCAGTTGTTGTGGTAGCGGCCGCTGTTGTAGTTGATGGGGCCACAGTGGTGGTTGTTGGGGACGCAGTGGTTGTTGTTGGTGCCGCAGTGGTGGTTGTTGTGGCCGCAGTTGTAGTTGTTGGGGCCGCAGTGGTGGTTGTTGTGGCCGCGGTTGTTGTTGTTGGGGCTGCAGTGGTGGTTGTTGTGGCCGCAGTGGTGGTTGTTGCAGCCGCAGTTGTTGTTGTTGGGGCTGCAGTTGTTGTTGTTGGGGCCCCAGTGGTGGTTGTTGGGGCCGCAGTTGTTGTTGTTGGGGCCGCAGTGGTGGTTGTTGGGGCCGCAGTTGTTGTTGGGGCCGCAGTTGTTGTGGTAGCGGCCGCTGTTGTAGTTGATGGGGCCACAGTGGTGGTTGTTGGGGACGCAGTGGTTGTTGTTGGTGCCGCAGTGGTGGTTGTTGTGGCCGCAGTTGTTGTTGTTGGGGCTGCAGTGGTGGTTGTTGGGGCCGCATTTGTTGTTGTTGGGGCCGCAGATGTTGTTGTTGGGGCCGCAGTGGTGGTTGTTGGGGCCGCAGTTGTGGTTGTTGTGGCCGCAGTTGTTGTTGTTGGGGCCGCAGTCGTTGTGGTAGCGGCCGCTGTTGTAGTTGATGGGGCCACAGTGGTGGTTGTTGGGGCCGCAGTGGTTGTTGTTGGTGCCGCAGTGGTGGTTGTTGTGGCCGCAGTTGTAGTTGTTGGGGCCGCAGTGGTGGTTGTTGTGGCCGCGGTTGTTGTTGTTGGGGCTGCAGTGGTGGTTGTTGGGGCCGCAGTGGTTGTTGTTGGGGTCGCAGTTGTTGTTGTTGGGGCCGCAGTGGTGGTTGTTGGGGCCGCAGTTGTTGTTGTTGGGGCCGCAGTGGTGGTTGTTGGGGCCGCAGTTGTTGTTGTTGGGGCCGCAGTTGTTGTGGTAGCGGCCGCTGTTGTAGTTGATGGGGCCACAGTGGTGGTTGTTGGGGCCGCAGTGGTTGTTGTTGGTGCCGCAGTGGTGGTTGTTGTGGCCGCAGTTGTGGTTGTTGGGGCCGCAGATGTTGTTGTTGGGGCCGCAGTGGTGGTTGTTGGGGCCGCAGTTGTGGTTGTTGGGGCCGCAGTTGTTGTTGTTGGGGCTGCAGTCGTTGTTGTTGGGGCCGCAGTGGTGGTTGTTGGGGCTGCAGTTGTTGTTGTTGGGGCCGCAGTGCTTGTTGTTGGGGCCGCAGTTGTGGTTGTTGGGGCCGCATTGGTTGTTGTTGGGGCCGCAGTGGTGGTTGTTGGGGCTGCAGTTGTTGTTGGGGCCGCAGTGGTGGTTGTTGTGGCCGCAGTTGTAGTTGTTGGGGCCGCAGTGGTGGTTGTTGTGGCCGCGGTTGTTTTTGTTGGGGCTGCAGTGGTGGTTGTTGGGTTCGCAGTTGTTGTTGTTGGGGCCGCAGTGGTGGTTGTTGGGGCCGCAGTGGTTGTTGTTGGGGCTGCAGTTGTTGTTGTTGGGGCCCCAGTGGTGGTTGTTGGGGCCGCAGTGGTTGTTGTTGGGGCCGCAGTTGTTGTTGTGGCGGCTGTTGTTGCGGCCGCAGTTGTTGTGGTAGCGGCCGCTGTTGTAGTTGATGGGGCCACGGTGGTGGTTGTTGGGGCCGCAGTGGTGGCTGTTGGGGTTGCAGTTGTTGTTGGGGTCGCAGTGGTGGTTGTTGTGGCCGCAGTGGTGGTTGTTGCAGCCGCAGTTGTAGTTGTTGGGGCCGCAGTGGTGGTTGTTGTGGCCGCAGTGGTGGTTGTTGCAGCCGCAGTTGTTGTTGTTGGGGCTGCAGTGGTGGTTGTTGTGGCCGCAGTGGTGGTTGTTGCAGCCGCAGTTGTTGTTGTTGGGGCTGCAGTGGTGGTTGTTGGGGCCGCAGTGGTGGTTGTTGGGGCCGCAGTTGTTGTTGGGGACGCAGTTGTGGTTGTTGGGGCCGCAGTTGTAGTTTTTGGGGCCGCAGTTGTTGTTGTGGCGGCTGTTGTTGCGGCCGCAGTTGTTGTGGTAGCGGCCGCTGTTGTAGTTGATGGGGCCACAGTGCTTGTTGTTGGGGCTGCAGTTGTTGTTGTTGGGGCCGCAGTGGTGGTTGTTGTGGCCGCAGTGGTGGTTGTTGCAGCCGCAGTTGTTGTTGTTGGGGCTGCAGTGGTGGTTGTTGGGCCCGCAGTGGTCGTTGTTGGGGCCGCAGTTGTTGTTGGGGCCGCAGTTGTTGTTGTGGCTGCTGTTGTTGCGGCCGCAGTTGTTGTGATAGCGGCCGCTGTTGTAGTTGATGGGGCCACAGTGGTGGTTGTTGGGGCTGCAGTTGTTGTTGTTGGGGCCGCAGTGGTGGTTGTGGCGGCTGTTGTTGCGGCCGCAGTTGTTGTGGTAGCGGCCGCTGTTGTAGTTGATGGGGCCACAGTTGTGGTTGTTGGGGCCGCAGTTGTAGTTGTTGGGGCCGCAGTGGTGGTTGTTGTGGCCGTAGTTGTTGTTGTTGGGGCTGCAGTGGTGGTTGTTGGGTTCGCAGTTGTTGTTGTTGGGGCCGCAGGTGTTGTTGTGGCGGCTGTTGTTGCGGCCGCAGTTGTTGTGGTAGCGGCCGCTGTTGTAGTTGATGGGGCCACAGTGGTGGTTGTTGGGGCCGCAGTGGTTGTTGTTGGTGCAGCAGTGGTGGTTGTTGTGGCCGCAGTTGTTGTTGTTGGGGCTGTTGTTGCGGCCGCAGTTGTTGTTGGGGCCGTAGTTGTGGTTGTTGGGGCCGCAGTGGTTATTGTTGGGGCCGCAGTGGTGGTTGTTGGGGCTGCAGTTGTTTGGGCCGCAGTGGTGGTTGTTGTGGCCGCAGTTGTAGTTGTTGGGGCCGCAGTGGTGGTTGTGTTGGCCGCAGTTGTTGTTGTTGGGGCTGCAGTGGTGGTTGTTGGGTTCGCAGTTGTTGTTGTTGGGGCCGCAGTTGTTGTTGTTGGGGCTGCAGTTGTTGTTGTTGGGGCCGCAGTGGTGGTTGTTGGGGCCGCAGTGGTTGTTGTTGGGGCCGCAGTTGTTGTTGTTGGGGCCGCAGTGGTGGTTGTTGGGGCCGCAGTTGTTGTTGTTGGTGCCGCAGTGGTGGTTGTTGTGGCCGCAGTTGTTGTTGTGGCAGCCGCAGTTGTTGTTGGGGCCGCAGTTGTTGTGGTAGCGGCCCCTGTTGTAGTTGATGGGGCCACAGTGGTGGTTGTTGGGGCCGCAGTTGTTGTTGTTGGGGCCGCAGTTGTTGTGGTAGCGGCCGCTGTTGTAGTTGATGGGGCCACAGTGGTGGTTGTTGGGGCCGCAGTGGTTGTTGTTGGTGCCGCAGTGGTGGTTGTTGTGGCCGCAGTTGTGGTTGTTGGGGCCGCAGATGTTGTTGTTGGGGCCGCAGTGGTGGTTGTTGGGGCCGCAGTTGTGGTTGTTGGGGCCGCAGTTGTTGTTGTTGGGGCTGCAGTCGTTGTTGTTGGGGCCGCAGTGGTGGTTGTTGGGGCTGCAGTTGTTGTTGTTGGGGCCGCAGTGCTTGTTGTTGGGGCCGCAGTTGTGGTTGTTGGGGCCGCATTGGTTGTTGTTGGGGCCGCAGTGGTGGTTGTTGGGGCTGCAGTTGTTGTTGGGGCCGCAGTGGTGGTTGTTGTGGCCGCAGTTGTAGTTGTTGGGGCCGCAGTGGTGGTTGTTGTGGCCGCGGTTGTTTTTGTTGGGGCTGCAGTGGTGGTTGTTGGGTTCGCAGTTGTTGTTGTTGGGGCCGCAGTGGTGGTTGTTGGGGCCGCAGTGGTTGTTGTTGGGGCTGCAGTTGTTGTTGTTGGGGCCCCAGTGGTGGTTGTTGGGGCCGCAGTGGTTGTTGTTGGGGCCGCAGTTGTTGTTGTGGCGGCTGTTGTTGCGGCCGCAGTTGTTGTGGTAGCGGCCGCTGTTGTAGTTGATGGGGCCACGGTGGTGGTTGTTGGGGCCGCAGTGGTGGCTGTTGGGGTTGCAGTTGTTGTTGGGGTCGCAGTGGTGGTTGTTGTGGCCGCAGTGGTGGTTGTTGCAGCCGCAGTTGTAGTTGTTGGGGCCGCAGTGGTGGTTGTTGTGGCCGCAGTGGTGGTTGTTGCAGCCGCAGTTGTTGTTGTTGGGGCTGCAGTGGTGGTTGTTGTGGCCGCAGTGGTGGTTGTTGCAGCCGCAGTTGTTGTTGTTGGGGCTGCAGTGGTGGTTGTTGGGGCCGCAGTGGTGGTTGTTGGGGCCGCAGTTGTTGTTGGGGACGCAGTTGTGGTTGTTGGGGCCGCAGTTGTAGTTTTTGGGGCCGCAGTTGTTGTTGTGGCGGCTGTTGTTGCGGCCGCAGTTGTTGTGGTAGCGGCCGCTGTTGTAGTTGATGGGGCCACAGTGCTTGTTGTTGGGGCTGCAGTTGTTGTTGTTGGGGCCGCAGTGGTGGTTGTTGTGGCCGCAGTGGTGGTTGTTGCAGCCGCAGTTGTTGTTGTTGGGGCTGCAGTGGTGGTTGTTGGGCCCGCAGTGGTCGTTGTTGGGGCCGCAGTTGTTGTTGGGGCCGCAGTTGTTGTTGTGGCTGCTGTTGTTGCGGCCGCAGTTGTTGTGATAGCGGCCGCTGTTGTAGTTGATGGGGCCACAGTGGTGGTTGTTGGGGCTGCAGTTGTTGTTGTTGGGGCCGCAGTGGTGGTTGTGGCGGCTGTTGTTGCGGCCGCAGTTGTTGTGGTAGCGGCCGCTGTTGTAGTTGATGGGGCCACAGTTGTGGTTGTTGGGGCCGCAGTTGTAGTTGTTGGGGCCGCAGTGGTGGTTGTTGTGGCCGTAGTTGTTGTTGTTGGGGCTGCAGTGGTGGTTGTTGGGTTCGCAGTTGTTGTTGTTGGGGCCGCAGGTGTTGTTGTGGCGGCTGTTGTTGCGGCCGCAGTTGTTGTGGTAGCGGCCGCTGTTGTAGTTGATGGGGCCACAGTGGTGGTTGTTGGGGCCGCAGTGGTTGTTGTTGGTGCAGCAGTGGTGGTTGTTGTGGCCGCAGTTGTTGTTGTTGGGGCTGTTGTTGCGGCCGCAGTTGTTGTTGGGGCCGTAGTTGTGGTTGTTGGGGCCGCAGTGGTTATTGTTGGGGCCGCAGTGGTGGTTGTTGGGGCTGCAGTTGTTTGGGCCGCAGTGGTGGTTGTTGTGGCCGCAGTTGTAGTTGTTGGGGCCGCAGTGGTGGTTGTGTTGGCCGCAGTTGTTGTTGTTGGGGCTGCAGTGGTGGTTGTTGGGTTCGCAGTTGTTGTTGTTGGGGCCGCAGTTGTTGTTGTTGGGGCTGCAGTTGTTGTTGTTGGGGCCGCAGTGGTGGTTGTTGGGGCCGCAGTGGTTGTTGTTGGGGCCGCAGTTGTTGTTGTTGGGGCCGCAGTGGTGGTTGTTGGGGCCGCAGTTGTTGTTGTTGGTGCCGCAGTGGTGGTTGTTGTGGCCGCAGTTGTTGTTGTGGCAGCCGCAGTTGTTGTTGGGGCCGCAGTTGTTGTGGTAGCGGCCCCTGTTGTAGTTGATGGGGCCACAGTGGTGGTTGTTAGGGCCGCAGTTGTTGGGGCCGCAGTGGTGGTTGTTGGGGCCGCAGTGGTTGTTGTTGGGGCTGCAGTGGTGGTTGTTGTGGCCGCAGTTGTTGTTGTGGCAGCCGCAGTTGTTGTTGGGGCCGCAGTTGTTGTTGTTGCGGCCGCAGTGGTGGTTGTTGTGGCCGCAGTTGTTGTTGTTGGGGCTGCAGTTGTTGTTGTGGCCGCAGTGGTTATGGCTGCAGTCGTTGGGGCTGCAGTTGTTGTTGTGGCCGCAGTGGTTGTTGTTGGGGCTGCAGTTGTTGTTGTGGCCGCAGTGGTTGGGGCTGCAGTCGTTGTTGTGGCCGCAGTCGTTGGGGCTGCAGTTGTTGTTGTGGCCGCAGTGGTTGTTGTTGGCGCCGCAGTTGTTGTTGTGGCCGCAGTCGTTGGGGCCGCAGTTGTTGTTGTGGCCGCAGTGGTTGGGGCTGCAGTTGTTGTTGTGGCCGCTGTGGTTGTTGTTGTTGGCGCCGCAGTTGTTGTTGTGGCCGCAGTCGTTTGGGCTGCAGTTGTTGTTGTGGCCGCTGTGGTTGTTGTTGGCGCCGCAGTTGTTGTTGTGGCCGCAGTCGTTGGGCCCGCAGTTGTTGTTGTGGCCGCAGTCGTTGGGGCTTTAGTCGTTGTTGTGGCTGCAGTCGTTGGGGCTGCAGTTGTTGTTGTGACCGCAGTGGTTGTTGTTGGGGCTGCAGTTGTTGTTGTGGCCGCAGTCGTTGGGGCTGCTGTGGTTGTTGTGGCCGCAGTGGTTTTCGTTGGGGCTGCAGTTGTTGTTGTGGCCGCAGTCGTTGGGGCTGAAGTTGTTGTGGTGGCTGCAGTAGTTGGGGCTGTTGTTGTTGTGGCCGCAGTCGATGGGGCTGAAGTTGTTGTTGTGGCTGCAGTCGTTGGGGCTTCAGTTGTTGTTGTGGCCGCAGTGGTTGTTTTTGGGGCTGCATTTGTTGTTGTGGCCGCAGTGGTGGTTGTTGCAGCCGCAGTTGTTGTTGTTGGGGCTGCAGTGGTGGTTGTTGGGTTCGCAGTTGTTGTTGTCGGGGCCACAGTGGTGGTTCTTGGGGCCGCAGTGGTGGATGTTGTGGCCGCAGTTGTTGTTGTGGCAGCCGCAGTTGTTGTTGGGGCCGCAGTTGTTGTTGTTGCGGCCGCAGTGGTGGTTGTTGTGGCCGCAGTTGTTGTTGTTGGGGCTGCAGTCGTTGTTGTGGCCGCAGTGGTTGTTGTTGGGGCTGCAGTTGTTGTTGTGGCCGCAGTGGTTGGGGCTGCAGTCGTTGTTGTGGCCGCAGTCGATGGGGCTGCAGTTGTTGTTGTGACCTCAGTGGTTGTGGCTGCAGTTGTTGTTGTTGTGGCCGCTGTGGTTGTTGTTGGCGCCGCAGTTGTTGTTGTGGCCGCAGTTATTGGGGCCGCAGTTGTTGTTGTGGCCGCAGTCGTTGGGGCTGTAGTCGTTGTTGTGGCTGCAGTCGTTGGGGCTGCAGTTGTTGTTGTGACCGCAGTGGTTGTTGTTGGGGCTGCAGTTGTTGTTGTGGCCGCAGTCGTTGGGGCTGCTGTTGTTGTTGTGGCCGCAGTCGTTGGAGCTGCTGTTGTTGTTGTGGCCGCAGTGGTTGTCGTTGGGGCTGCAGTTGTTGTTGTGGCCGCAGTCGTTGGAGCTGCAGTTGTTGTTCTGGCCGCTGTGGTTGTTGTTGTTGGCGCCGCAGTTGTTGTTGTGGCCGCAGTCGTCGGGGCCGCAGTTGTTGTTGTGGCCGCTGTGGTTGTTGTTGGCGCCGCAGTTGTTGTTGGGGCCGCAGTTGTTGATGTGGCGGCCGCAGTTGTTCTTGGGGCCGCAGTGGTGGTTGTTGGGGCCGCAGTTGTTGTTGTTGTTGTTGTTGGAGCTGCAGTTGTTGTTGGAGCCGCAGTGGTGGTTGTTGCAGCCAAAGTTGTTGTTGGGGCCGCAGTGGTGGTTGTTGGGGCCGCAGTTGTTGGGGCTGCAGTTGTTGTGGTAGCGGCCGCTGTTGTAGTTGTTGGAGCCGCAGTGGTGGTTGTTGGGGCTGCTCTTGTTGTTGGGGCTGCAGTTGTTGTCGGGACCGCAGTGGTGGTTGTTTGGGCAGCAGTGGTGGTTGTTGGGGCCGCAGTTGTTGTTGTTGCAGCAGTTGTTGTGGCCTTAGTTGTTGTTGTTGGGGCAGCAGTTGTTGTTGTTGTTGGGGCCACAGCAGTTGTGGTCGCAGCCGGAGTTGTTGCATGTGCCACTATTATGAGTTTTCATAAGAAAGATTGGATGAGATGTCAGCAACAACTCCACCTTAAACGTCATTGTTTCTTGTCACAGGAACTTTTCAGTATTTTTTTCAGAATCTTTAAAAGAATTGCGTTCAACATCAAACAACTTACTTATCAGAATCATCACAATCGATGCTCTCGTTGCAACTTCCATCTTGTGTTTTTCTTAATCTATAAAATCAAACAAACTTTTTGAGAGACACATCAAGTCAAAACGTTTTGTGCTACATTCATTACTTTTTAATAGATAAAACAATATTTGCAGGAATCATCTTCTTTTCTGTAATTATTGTTCCCTTTGTGTTTAACTCTTAACAAATGTTTTAAACTGAACTCTGTGTGAGGAATTCCTCCTGATGCTCCACACCTCACCCAACAATGTCTTCTCCTCGTCTGTTCAAGACTTCTCTCCGTTAGAGCTCATGGAAAGTAAATGTGTGCCTTGTTGCTGTACCACGAAAAGCAGAGGACTTGAACAGGCAAATAATTAAAGATAATGGAAGTTTTTAAAAATTATTATTCATCATTACAAATATACTGTCACATTGAGAAAAAATGAATAACGTGTAGAAATATTTTAATGCATCAAGATGAATTGATAATTGTTTAATAATCAGAATCAAACTTTCAGGTTCCCCCCCTCTCTTTATATATATATATATATATATATATATATATATATATATATATATATATATATATATATATATATATATATATATATATATATATATATATATTTACATAAATACATATATTTGTAATAAATATGATAAATATTGATTTCTAGTGACGTAGAGCATGAAGAAATACAGGGAAAATAAGTGGATAAAAAATATCTCCATATATAAAAACATATCTATCATATCATATCTAAAAACATATCATATCTACATATATATATATATATATATATATATATATATATATATATATATATATATATATATATATACTGTATATATATATACATATATATATACAGTATATATATACTAGTATATATATATATATATATATATATATATATATATATATATATATATATATATATATATATATATATATATATACATAAGGCCTTTATACTAAAGCAGGTATGAAAGTAAAATCAAAGCACAAATCAATAAAGTATTTTCTCACATTTTTTCAGTACTCCTCAGCTTGTATAAAAATGATTGTTAGCGATATGATCACTTAAATTAACACAAAGTGGATCTGGATACTCGGCACGAAATAGATTGGTGTAACCTGTGTTTTATAACATTTATCAAAGCTGTAACCTTTGTTTTATGATGTTTCTCAAAGCTTTTGCTGATATTGACCTCTTTGGGGTCAATCAGCTGACGACTGCAGGTGCTCAGGTGTGCAGGTGAAGCTCGGATGGACCGATGTCCCGACAGCGTGAGCAGTAGGGTTCAGATGTACTCACCCCAGAGGAAAAGACGTAAGATGAAAAGTTCTTAGTCCGCTCTCTTTCTGCTTCAGTGTATGTCAGAGTAACTCACAGGTTACAGGTGTCATGCGTCAGAACTCTCCTCTTCTGTTACTGTCCACACCTTCAAGGTCTTTATACTGAAGCACAGCGACGGCTCTGACGTGACTCAGATAGAAAACAATAGAAATACAAATAAATCATAATATTCTAAATTGCAGCTGTCAACATGTTGGCTCATTGGCTCAATACCTGAGCTCACACCCTTCTTCATCCTGAGAGCGGCAGCATTCCTCTCTGACAATGTGGAGACAAGTTCTGCAGGACTGCACATCACAGACCTGAATACCGAAGGCAACGACGCAGCCATGAGCTGGAAGACACAGCAGAGAAATAACCACCATGAAACATGCTGAACCAATCATATACCTGAAATGATTACAGGAATTATGTGACGAGGTGATACTATACAGTTAAAGTACAAAACAATAAGATTCATATTGACACGAGAAAACATCTCATTAATTCCTCAGATTGTTCTCAGAAAGTGTCAATTTTATAGATGTTCAAGTCCTAAATTACAATATTTCATGAACTATAAATATACACTGGTCATTTTTCCTTCAATATCAATAGAAAGAAAACCTCATTTGTATCATAATATATTTAATATTTGAATAAAAAACATTAAACTGCAGTTGATCATACAGGTTTTCTTTAGGTCACAAGCCGACTTCAGGCCAAAATGGAAATATGATTAAAACCGTGAAAAAAAATGAAAAAAAGTTGTGAGCAAACAGCGAAAGATCATTTACTATATCACACTTTTCAGTACTTCCCAGCAGTGTATAAAAAAAACTTCTTAGTGGAGGTTGACGTAACCCCCACTTGTAAATGACATGAATTGGATTCATGGATTTAACCAGTAAAAAATAGTAATTCAATTGTAAAGTATAATTAAAAAGAGGATAAGCGGTTATTGAATTGTCATGGAAAACCTGAAAAAGTCATGGGATTTTACAAGTTATTTCCAGGCATGGAAGATTCCTTGAAAAAAATAATACCTTAAAGTGTATTAAAAGTGGTGTAAATGTGTTATATTCATGTGTTCATAACGTTCATTTAGTTATACATAATGAATCTGCTTTCAACATGTCAGCAGCATACATACAGGCATCTATATAAATGTTTATTCTTTTAATAAACTATTGTCTCTCATTCATTTGAGTCATTTAAGGTTTACTGTATGCTTTGAATCCTCATTGTTAGTTTAAATACTACATTTTATCACTTTGTACTGTTCACACACACATTTCACACAATGTTTGCTCGTGAACATTTGGTTTAAAGTCATGGAAATTTGATTAAAAGTCATGTAAATTTAAATTAAAGTCATGGAAGATTAAATTAAAGTCATGTAAATTTTGTTTAAAGTCATAGACTTTTGGTTAAAAGTCATGTAAATCCACTGGTCAACATGTGTGTGAACCTGACTGACTTCTCACCGTTTTAAAAGGATTTGGAGAGGAAAGCAGCTCATTGCAGCCGCTAACACTGACACAACCTGATGACTCACACCTGCACTCATTCTGATTTGCACAGGTTCAGTTATTATTATTACCTATAAAGATATTTGGTGTAAAACAGGTCGATTCAGGCGCAATGAGCCATGTTGTTTGGCCAAATATTAGTACTTTTTTGCACAGATAGAACTTTGTTTCCAATGTTCTAACAAAGTGATTGTTGTTGCGTGGTTGACATTTCATTATTCTCTTTATAAACTGACAGATGGAGGAATCAAAAGGTTTGTTGCATTAAAACATGTTGTGATCGTGTTGTCGGGGCGGTGAACATGTTCCCTCCTCCAAAGCGTCACAGAAAAGGCTCCAGAGTCCCTCCTTCTTCTTTTGTTCTGCGGTATTCGTGTTCTTCTTTGTGTGAATCAAAGTTATGATGAAGACATAAAAATAGATCTGCATTGTCATGAAGGACAAAGGAGTGGTTCCCTCCATCCTCTCCACATAAGAGGACATGTCTCATGTGGAGACATAAAACATGTCCTCTTATGTTAAACACAATACATACAGATACAATATAGAAGATATTTGAAATCATATTCACAAATCACTCTGTGTTTTTTTTATAGGAGCATCACTTATTATTCTGAAATAGATATAGAAATTGCTATTGAGTGTTGATGTCATGTTCAGGTGTTTGAACCACACATTAAAGATTGTGTTTCTTCACTTTAGTATTTTTCTTTCATCCGTCAGCTTGATTTCCTTCTCTCCTGTTGTTACATTTCGTGTGTTACCAGGAAGCATTCCTCTGAGCTTCAGTGACGGGTTCGGCAGCTTTGCCTGTTACCAGTTAATCAAACATGCCGGTGATCCTGTGATGTACGTGTGTTGACTCACGGCAGAACTACACAACACCCATCATGCTCTACACAAACTGTGCCGATGAGTCCGGTCACATTCCCTAGTGGGAGTTTTCTCATGAAGGTTATTGAAGGCAATCAAAATTCAGACTGATGACAATCATCAAACCACAAACAAACAGAAATATTATCTCTCTTATGTATTACATTAAACAGAGTATATCATTTATTATATTTGAATGTACTTGTTTCCTCTTTGTGTGCAGCGATCAATCTGAGCATCACGGTCTCCTGATAGCTGTATTGCTGCTGCGGGTTGGATGGAGGTGAAGGAGGGTTTTCATTGGCTGACAGCTGGTGATTCAGAACAGGAAGTGGATGCAGGCAGAAGGTGAGCCGGTGGCAGGTACGGGTCTCCTGGGACGAGGAACTGAGCTCAGTACTGTGTCTGGACCCGGTTCTGCCTCCTGCCACGACCCTGCTGAAGCCCCGCCTCTTGACCTCCTGCTGACATGGACCGTGGGTCTCTGGGTCGTGTACCATGCGTATACTACTCACATGAATAACATCTGTCATGTTCATGTAATGTAATATGTTACGATGCTCATTGTAGTCACATGACATCTGCTTGTGTCCATGCAGGAGAGGATCCTCCTCTGCTGCTCTATGAAGGTTCTTCCTGTTTCCTCGTGAAAGGGTTTTTACTGTCTTTATTTGGGGAGTTGTTTCTGATCCGATGTCCTGGGACAGGATGTCATGAGTACACATTGTAAAGCCCTCCGAGACAAATCGTGTATTTGTGATTTTGGGCTTGACAAAATCAGCTGAATTGAAAACTGAAAGTACAAAGACTAAAGGTTCGTCGCAATTTTCTAAACTGTCGTCTCCTCGCTCCTCGATTGAACCGGTTCTGCGTCGCCGTCTTGCCGGTTGTCCCAAAGCTCTTTTTCTGCTCTGAGGAGCAAGGAGGGAAATCAGAGGAGTCATGATCGAGGAGCCATCAGAGAGAGCTTCCAGGAAGTGTTTAACGCTGGACACGCCCCCTCAATGTTCATCTGTTATCTGATTGGACGCTGCAGCTGACTGATCGCTGGAGTTTCATACCAGAGTGAAGACGATCACAGAATAAGCTAAAGTTATATATTAGAGTGTTTTCTGATTCACCATCTGGTTCAAACATCTGTTCATTGTAGATCTGAACTACAAAATAACCACAATTAAAAAAAAAAAAAAATCAACTGAAAACATACAATCATTTTTATCAATATTTGAAGAGCATTTTTATTGCTAAAAACAACAACAGAAAACAACTCTGTTACTTTGATTATGTTTACAGACACAAATTCCATCAGCTCTTAAAGCGACAGCTGATCACACACACACACACACACAGACAGACACACACACACACCTCAGGAAGACGTAGATATCAGACGGGGAACAGCGACATCTGGTGGCAGACTGGAGTCAAAGCAGCAGCTTCACAGTGTGACTGAACACCTCAATGTTTCAATCTCACATTTGTGCAGTCAAAGTCAATCAAAGCTGAATTTATATTTACCGATTTAACGTTATATACAGACGTTAGGGTATAGGGTTCAGGTTAAGGTATAGGGCTAGAGGGTTAGGGTTCAGGTTAAGGTATAGGGCTAGAGGGTTAGGGTTCAGGTTAAGGTATAGGGCTAGAGGGTTAGGGTTCAGGTTAAGGTATAGGGCTAGAGGGTTAGGGTTCAGGTTAAGGTATAGGGCTAGAGGGTTAGGGTTTAGGTTAAGGTATAGGGCTAGAGGGTTAGGTTTTAGGTTAAGGTATGGGGCTAGAGGGTTAGGGTTCAGGTTAAGGTATAGGGCTAGAGGGTTAGGGTTCAGGTTAAGGTATAGGGCTAGAGGGTTAGGTTTTAGGTTAAGGTATGGGGCTAGAGGGTTAGGGTTTAGGTTAAGGTATAGGGCTAGAGGGTTAGGGTTTAGGTTAAGGTATAGGGCTAGAGGGTTAGGGTTCAGGTTAAGGTATAGGGCTAGAGGGTTAGGGTTTAGGTTAAGGTATAGGGCTAGAGGGTTAGGGTTTAGGTTAAGGTATGGGGCTAGAGGGTTAGGGTTTAGGTTAAGGTATAGGGCTAGAGGGTTAGGGTTCAGGTTAAGGTATAGGGCTAGAGGGTTAGGGTTCAGGTTAAGGTATAGGGCTAGAGGGTTAGGGTTCAGGTTAAGGTATAGGGCTAGAGGGTTAGGGTTTAGGTTAAGGTATAGGGCTAGAGGGTTAGGTTTTAGGTTAAGGTATGGGGCTAGAGGGTTAGGGTTCAGGTTAAGGTATAGGGCTAGAGGGTTAGGGTTCAGGTTAAGGTATAGGGCTAGAGGGTTAGGTTTTAGGTTAAGGTATAGGGCTAGAGGGTTAGGGTTTAGGTTAAGGTATAGGGCTAGAGGGTTAGGGTTTAGGTTAAGGTATAGGGCTAGAGGGTTAGGGTTCAGGTTAAGGTATAGGGCTAGAGGGTTAGGTTTTAGGTTAAGGTATGGGGCTAGAGGGTTAGGGTTCAGGTTAAGGTATAGGGCTAGAGGGTTAGGGTTCAGGTTAAGGTATAGGGCTAGAGGGTTAGGGTTCAGGTTAAGGTATAGGGCTAGAGGGTTAGGGTTCAGGTTAAGGTATAGGGCTAGAGGGTTAGGGTTTAGGTTAAGGTATAGGGCTAGAGGGTTAGGGTTCAGGTTAAGGTATAGGGCTAGGGCAGAGGTGGGCAATTCTTTTTCCCAGGGGGCCACATGAGGAACAGAAAATATTGTGAAGGGCCGGACCAATAGCCGAAACTCGTTTATGTAATCTCCGTGATGGAGTTTGACAGGACTTCCCAGCATGCAGTTCTGTCGTGTAATTTTATAAATGTGAAACCATGACTGAAGTTCCTATCCCTGACAGATAAGTAGCTCTGCTTAATTGGTCTACTGAACATCACGTGACAAAACGTCACATGACATGACTAAACAATAGCAATTTACAGGAAGTTACAGTTTCACTTGCAGGTGGCTGAGCAACGCAGACAGAATGGAAATGGACTTTCCAACACTTTCTATGCTCACATGACAGATATGTGTGTACATGCAGTCGTTAGGTAACTCTCCTGCATGAGTCACTTCCTGTCACGAGGCTCATCACCCCACCACCTCCCCACCTTCAGCAGCTCTGCTGCTGCACAACAAGGAATGAACACAACTCTCGTTTGTAAAACAGTATGTTTATTTTCTCTTTGACAACAAAAGCAAATGACAATAAAAAAGGTGTTGAACTGAATGCTGCTTGGTTGTAATGCTTCAGTTCATAAGGCACAGAGTAAACAGATCATTTATTAGTAAAACACATACAATGGCTGGACAAAATCACCACACACACACACACACACACACACACACACACACACACACACACACACACACACACACACACTATAACGCATCCAAGTACAAATATATATTAAGTTAAATATATTATATAAGTTAGTTTTAGTATCGTCACATTCACAATTGTCTCACTATATTGAGTATCCAATACCCATATAAATAATATATGTATTATATATAATATAATGCAATATTAAAAAAATATCACCACTTG